>NC_034188.2:20783573-21101823 GCF_002021735.2 Oncorhynchus kisutch
GAAATGTCCTCTGGTCTGATGAAACATAAACAGAACTGTTTGGCCATTATGACCCTCGTTATGTTTGGAGGAAAAAGGGGAAGGCTTGCAAGCCGAAGAACACCATCCCAACCGTGAAGCACGGGGATGGCAGCATCATGTTGTTGGGGTGCTTTGCTGCAGGAGGGACTGGTGCAGATCACAAAATAGATGGCATCATGAGGATGGATAATTATGTGAATATATTGAAGCAACATCTCAAGACATCAGTCAGGAAGTTATAGCTTGGTCGCAAATGGGTCTTCCAAAGGGACAATAATAATCCCAAGCATACTTCCAAAAGTTGTGGCAAAATGGCTTAAGGACAACAAAGTCAAGGTATTTGAGTGGCCATCACAAAGCCCTGACCTCAATCTCACAGGCAGTTTGTTGGCAGAACTGAAAAAGTGTGTGTGAGCAAGGAGGCCTACAAACCTGACTCAGTTACACCAGTTCTGTCAGGAGGAATGGGCCAAAATTCACCCAACTTATTGTGGGAAGCTTGTGGAAGGCTACCCACAATGTTTGACCCAAATACTACTTTTGTTTGACCCAAATACACAATGCTACCAAATACTAATTGAGTGTATGTAAACTTCTGACCCACTGGGAATGTGATGAAAGAAATTAAAGCTGGAATAAATCCTTCTCTCTACTATTATTCTGACATTTCACATTCTTAAAATAAAGTGGTGCTCCTAACTGACCTAAGACAGGGAATTTTTACAAGGATAAAATGTCAGGAATTGTGAAAACTCAGTTTAAATGTATTTGGCTATGTGAATGTAAACTTCCAACTTCAACTGTATAGAAAGACCTATATATATATATGTATATATATATATACACCGTGCATTCTGAAAGTATTCAGACCCCTTGACTTTTACACATTTTTGTTATGTTACAGCCTTATTCTAAAATAGATTTTGGGAGTTTCTCCCATTCTTCTGTGCAGATCCTCTCAAGCTCTGTCAACCTGGGAAGCGTCACCGCACAGCTATTTTTAGGTCTCTCTAGAGATTTTAAATAGGGCTAAAGTCTGGACTCTGGCTCGGCCACTCAAGGACATTCAGAGACTTGTTCAGAAGCTGCTCCTGTGTTGTCTTGGCTGAGTGCTTACGGTCGTTGTCCTGTTGGTAGGTGTACATTCACCCTAGTCTGATGACCTGAGAGCTCATGAGCAGGTTTTCATCAAGAATCTCTCTGTACTTTGCTCTGTTCATCTTTCCCTCGATCCTGACTAGTCTCCGAGTCCCTGCCGCTGAAAAACATCCCGACAGCATGATGCTGCCACCACCATGCTTCACCGTAGGGATTGTGCCAGGTTTCCTCCAGATGTGACACTTCTGTTGAATAAATCAATCAAATTTATTGATACCCTTTTTACATCAGCAGATGTCATAATGTGTTATACAGAAACCCAGCCTAAAACCTCAAACAGCAAGCAATGCAGATGTAGAAGCACGGTGAATAGGAAAACCTCCCTAGAAATGCAGGAACCTAAGAAGAAACCTAGAAAGGAACCAGGTTCTGAGTGATATTCAGTCCTCTTCTGGCTGTGCTGGGTGGAGTTTATAAGAGTATACGGCCATTAAGGCCAGACTGTTCTTCAAGATGTTCAAAAGTTAATAGATGACCAGCAGGGTCAAATAACAATCACAGTGACTGTAGAGGGTGCAACAGATCAGTACCTCAGAAGTAAATGTCAGTTGGAATTTCATAGCCGAGAACTCAGAGGTTGAGACAGCAGGTGCGGTAGAGAGAGAGAGTGTCGAAAACAGCCGGTCCGGGACAAGGTAGCACGTCTGGTGAACAAGTCAGGGTTCCAGAGCTGTAGGCAGAACAGTTGAAATTGGAGCAGCAGTACGACCAGGTAGACCGGGGACAGCCAGGAGTCATCAGGACCAAGTAATCCTGAGGCATGGTTCTAGGGCTCAGGTCCTCTGGGAGGGGATGGAGAGAGAGGGAATTAGAGGGAGCATACTTAAATTCACACAGGACACCATAAAAGACAGGAGATTTACACCAGATATAACAGACTGACCCTAGCCCCGGGGCAGATAGACTATTGCAGCATAGATACTTGAGGCTGAGATGGGGGGGGGGGGGGTCGGGAGACACTGTCGCCCCGTCCGATGATAGCCCCGGTCAGGGCCAAACAGGCAGGATATAGCCCAACCCACTTTACCAAAGCACAGCCCCCACACCACTAGATGGATATCAACAGACCACCAACTTACTATCCTGAGACAATGCTGAGAATAGCCCACGAAGATCTCCACCGCATGAGCCCAAGGGGATGCAAAACCGGACAGGAAGATAACGTCAGTGACTCAACACACTCAAGTGATGCACCCCTCCTAGGGGCGGCATGTAAAAGCACTAGTAAGCCAGTGATTCAGCCCCCATAATGAGGTCAGATGCAGAGAATCCCAGTGGAGAGAGGGCAGCCGGCCAGGCATAGACAGCGAGGGAGGTTCGTCGCTCCAGAGCCTTGCCGTTCACCTTTGTACCCCTGGGCCAGACTTCGCTCAATCGTAGGACCTACTGAAGAGATGAGTCTTTAGTAAAGACTTAAAGATCAAGACCGAGACTGCTTCTCTCACATGGATAGGCAGACCATTCCATAAAAATGTAGCTTTATAGGAGAAAGCCCTGCATCCAGCTGTTTGCTTAGAAATTCTAGGGACGGTCTTGTAGACGTAGGGTACGTGTAGGTATGTAGGACCAAATTGGTGAGATAGGTAGAAGCAAGCCCATGTCATGCTTTGTATGTTTTGGTTCTAGTAAAGATTCTAGCAGCCATGTTAGCACTAGCTGGTTGATTTAGTGCTTTTTCCGGGTAGCCGGAGAGTAGAGCATTGCAGTCGTCTAATCTATAAGTGACAAAAGCATGGATTAGCTTTTCTGCATAATTTTTTTACAAAATGTCTTCAGATTTTTGCATTGGTACAAAGAGGGATATTCTGGGCAAAGATCAATCTTGGTTTCATAAGACCAGAGAATCTTGTTTCTCATGGTCTGAGAGTCCTTTAGTTGCCTTTTTCTAAACTTCAAGCGGGCTATCATGTGCCTTTTACTGAGGAGTGGCTTCTGTCTGGCCACTCTACCTTAAAGGCCTGATTGGTGGAGTGCTACAGAGATGGTTCTCCCATCTCCACAGAGTAACTCTAGAGCTCTGTCAGAGTGACCATCAGGTTCTTGGTGACCTCCCTTCTTCCCCGATTGCTCATTTTAGCCAGGCGGCCAGCTCTAGGAAGAATCTTGGCAGTTCCAAATGTCTTCCATTTAATAATGATGGAGGCCACTGTGTTCTTGGGGACCTTCAATGCAGCAGAAATGCTTCCCCAGATCTTGCCTCGACACTAACCTGTCTCGGACCACTATGGACAATTGTTTTGACCTCATGGCTTAGTTTTTGCTCTGACATGCACTGTCAGCTGTGGGATCTTATACTGAAAGGTGAGTGCCTTTCCAAATCATGTCCAATCAATTCCATTTACTACAGGTGGACTCTAATCAAGTTGTAGAAACATCTCAAGGATGATGAGATGATACACCTAGATACACCTGTACTGAATTTCGAGTCTCATAGTAAAGGGTCTGAATGCTTATGTAAATAAGGTATTTCTGTTTTTTACATTTAACACATTTGAAAAAATCTATAAACTTGTTTTTGCTTTGTCATTATGGGGTATTTTCTGTAGACTGATGAGGGAAAAAATAGGTTTAATTCATTTTAGAATAAGGCTGTAACGCTGCAAAATTTGGTAAAAGGGAATGGGTCTGAATACTTTCCGAATGTATTTCATATTTCAGCAGGATTTAGGACATTGGTCTCCTCAGTGACACATGCCACATTCTATTTCCACCCAGAATGAAGCTTGTCAACGTCAGCTCGGAGGTCCTTCAAATAAGGTGCCATTATTTTTTATAAACCTTTCAATCAACAGCTAAGTCTTGAGTACACCATGTGCCTGAGATTCTGGAATGCATTAATGCCCATCCAATTCAGGAATTATCCATCGTGCAGGACCACCCACACAACTCATGAGCGTATTAATGGTAGTTCTTCAGGAAACGGGGACAGTCATCTATACTTTATGAACTGTGTATCACTTCCAGAGCATGATCTCTGCCTATTGCCAGAGGGATAGAGGGAGGATGGGCATTTATCCATCCAGTCATCTACACTGTACTTAATATTACAAATCAATGGAATGAAACTGGGGCGGGTGCGGGGGGGAAGTGACTTCACTCACACAGCACCATGATTGCAAATGCATTTTGCCAGTTAGCTAAAGCGGGAAAATAATCCTGCGGCAAAAAAGGAAATGTGAATTACTATGTGGATTATTATTACTGGACGTTTTTTGTAGGGTTTGATACATTTTTCGTAAAATCAAGTCTGAAATTTCAAAGTGGAAATTACACATTTCAAAAGCCTTTTTAAACCTGAAATACACTACAAGTTTAATTAAGATGGCAGCGGAGTAGGACATGTATATCTGTCTTTGTCTTATCCTGTGTCTTATCCCTTGTAAATAGACAGTTTTTTTCCTTATATATCTTAATCTCACTTCTATCTACGAACTAAATATACTTTCCTGCAACTCGCCTCACCCAATGTGGTACGGATCTGCTTTTTTTATTCCTTATAACCGGAACCTCCATCAGGAGCTAGCCAGCTAACTAGCTACTGTTCTTTGTTAGCCACGGCTAGCTGTCCTTGCCTTTTTTCCCGGGAATCAGCCAGCCTTAGCTCGAACAGTCACCTGCCAGTGTGCACGGAGCAATGTCAACCCAGAGCGGACTGCTTCTCTCTACCATATCACCGGATTTCTGCCACTCTGGATCATTACACTGGATAATTACGCCTAGCTAGCACCAGGTAGCCTCGAGCTAGGCCCATATACCAACTGATTCTAGGGCTACAATTACCTCCTTTGCCAATTGGCCTGGACCCTTTATTGTCGACACGGAGCCCTGCCGATCCATCACGACTGGACTGCCGACGTGATCGCCTGATCTGGTCTCAACAGGCTATTCTGTTACGATATCATCGCAGAACCATCTACTAGCCCAGGCCCGTCAGCTTTTTCTGAATGCTGTGTCCCCTGCTCACCACTCTGCTACACAGCTGATGCCCCCTGGACTGTTTCAATAATACGGTACCTCATTTTGTTTACCTGTCGGCCCCTGCCTCAAACACAGGTCCCTTATGTATCTAACTGACCCTCTCTGCCCTTTCTTTGCCATTTACCCGTTGTTGTCTTAGCTCTCCTGATCAACACCTGTGATTGCTTTACGCCTCTCTCTAATGTCAATATGCCTTGTCTACTGCTGTCTTGGCTAGCTTTTATTGTTTTAGTTCACTATAGAGCCCTCAGTCCCGCTCAAATTGCCTTAGATAGCTCTTTCGTCCCAACCCACACACATGCGGAGACCTCACCTACGTTAATCGATGCTTCCAGAGACGAAACCTCTCTCATCATCACGCATAGGTTTACCTCCACTGCACTCACATCCTACCATACCCTTGTCTGTACATCATGTCTTGAATCTATTCTACCATACCCAGAAATATACTCCTTTTATTCTGTTCCCAACGCACTAGACGACCAGTTCTTAATGCCTTTAGCCGTACCCTTATCCTACTCCTCCTCTGTCCTCTGGTGATGTAGATGTTAACCCAGGCCCTGTATCCCACAGTTACACTCCTATTCCCCAGGCGCTAGCATTTGTTGACTTCTGTAACTGTAAAAGCCTTGGTTTCATGCATGTTAACATCAGAAGCCACCTCCCTATTTTTTCCCCCTTTCACTGCTTTAGCACACTCCACAAACTCTGATGTCCTAGCCATGTGTCTGAATCCTGGCATAGGAAGGCCACCAAAAATTCTGAAATTTACATCCCCAACTATAAAATTTTCCGGCAAGATAGAACTGCCAAAGGGGGTGGAGGTGCAGTCTACTGCAGAGACAGCCTGCAGAGTTCTGTTATGCTATCCAGGTCTGTGTCCAAACAGTTCGAGCTTCTACTTTTAAAAATCCACCCTTCCAGAAATAAGTCTCTCACTGTTGCCACTTGTTACAGACCCCCTTTACCCCCCAGATGCACCCTGGACACCATATGTGAATTAATTGCCTCCCATTTAACTTCAGAGTTTGTACTGTTAGATGACCTAAACTGGGATATACTTAGCACCCCGGCCGTCCTACAATCTAAGCTAGATGCCCTCAATCTCACCCAAATTATCATGGAACCTACCAGGTACAACCCCAAATCTGTAAACTCGAGCACCCTCATACATATCATCCTGACCAACCTGCCTTCTAAATACACCTCTGCTGTCTTCAACCAGGATCTCAGCGATCACTGCCTCATTGCCTGCATCCGTAATGGGTCTGCGGTCAAGCAACCACACCTCATCACAGTCAAACACTCCCTAAAACATTTCAGCGAGCAGGCCTTTCTAATCGACCAGGCCCGTTTATCCTGGAAAGATATTGACCTCATTCTGTCAGTAGAGGATGCCTGGTTATTCTTTAAAAGTGCTTTCCTCACCATCTTAAATAAGCAGGCCCCAATCAAAAAATGTAGAACCAGGAACAGATATAGCCCTTGCTTCACTCCAGACCTGACTGCCCTTGACCAGCACAAAAACATCCTGCATAAGCATTGAATAGCCCCCGTGATATGCAACTTTTCAAGGAAGTTAGGAACCAATATACACAGGCAGTTAGGGAAGCAAAGGATAGCTTTTTCAAACAGAAATGTGCATCCTGTAGCAGAAACTCCAAAAGCTCTGGGACACTGTAATGTCCATGGAGAATAAGAGCACCTCCTCCCAGCTGCCCACTGCACCGGTGCTAGGAAACACTGTCACCACCGATAAATTCACGATAATCAAGAATTTCAACAAGCATTTTCCTACGGCTGGCCATGCTTTCCACCTGGCTACCCCTACCCCGGTCAACAGCTCTGCAACCCCCACAGCAACTTACCCAAGCCTCCCCATTTCTCCTTCACCCAAATCCAGATAGCTGCTGTTCTGGAAGAGCTTCAACATCTGGACCCCTACAAATCAGCTGGGCTAGACAATCTGGACCCTCTCTTTCTAAAATTATCTGCCGCCATTGTTGCAACCCCTATGACTAGCCTGTTCAGCCTCTCTTTCGTATCGTCTGAGATCCCCAAAGATTGGAAAGCTGCCGTGGTCATCCCCCTCTTCAAAGGGGGAGACACTCTACACCCAAACTGTTACAGACCTATATCTATCCTACCCTGCCTTTCTAAGGTCTTCGAAAGCCAAGTTAGCAAACAGATCATCGACCATTTCGAATCCCACCGTACCTTCTCCGCTATGCAATCTGATTTCCGAGCTGGTCATGGGTGCACCTCAGCCACACTCAAGGTCCTAAACAATATCATAACTGCCATCGACAAAAGACAATATTGTGCAGCCACATTCATCAACTTGGCCAAGGCTTGCAACTCTGTCAATAACCATGTTCTTATCAGCAGACTCAACAGCCTTGGTTTCTCAAATGACTGCCTTGCCTGGTTCACAATCTACTTCTCTGATAGAGTTCAGTGTGTCATATCGGAGGGCCTCTGGCAGGGTTAAATTCTCGGGCCGACTCTTTTTTTCTGGATACACCAATGATGTCGCTCTTGCGGCTGGTTATTCTCTGATGCACCTCTACGCAGACGACACCATTCTGTATACTTCTGGCCCTTCTTTGGACATTGTGTCAACTAACCTCCAGACGAGCTTCAATGCCATACGCCTTTTCTTCCAGTTCTCTGCTGCCAATGACTGGAATGAATTGCAAAAATCACTGAAGGTGGAGACTCAAATCTCCCTCACTAACTTTAAGCATCAGCTATCAGAGCAGCTTACAGATCACTGCACCTGTACATAGCCCTTCCAACTATCTCATCCCCATATTGTTATTTATTTTATTTATAGATTTCTTTGCTCCTTTGCACCCCAGTATCTCGACTTGCACATTGATCTTCTTCACATCGATCACTCCAGTGTTGATTTGCAAATTGTAATTATTTCGCCACTATGGCCTATTTATTTCCTTACCTCTGTAATCTTACTTCATTTGCACACACTTGTCGTGTCATTGGCTATGCCGAATTAAGTTATATGACATGCTATTCTATTAAATAATTTCTCCGTAATTAAAATTACCTGATTGAGCTAATCATGTAAATGTAATTAACTAGAGAGTCGGGGCACCACAAAATAATATTTATAGAGCTGTTATCTTCCGAATAAACGCTTAAAGACCTAGTAATATTTTACATCAATAGCAGTCAATATTAATCGTCACCTTAATTCAGTCTCATCTGAAAGTTGTAAATTCTTGGTTATCTGCACGAACTCTGGCTAAGGGTCCTGGCTAAGTTGAATCAGCAATACAAAATTGGGTTTAATTATTTATTTACTAAATACCTAATCACACAGAATTACACATACACATAATTAATCAACTTGATTACAAATTACGTCATAAAGTGGGAAGACTGAGGAACAAAGGGCGTTCTAAATTACCTCCCATTTGGAAAAGGAAAATGCAATAAATATTTACTCTGAGCTGCGCTTCAGTAGGTTGGTGGTAGATGGAAGGCCGTGTTTCCAAACTGAGTCCTTTGCCTTTGAAGAATGTCTCTGCTGGTAAATTGGATACGTTGTAGTAACGTCGTTGTGTGGTAGACGGGATACTCTGTCTGTTCCTTCCTAACCTGCGTTTGCAGCTGCTGTTGCTAACTCAATGGCTAGGAGGTATCACTTCTGTAGTGAATAAGAGTTCAACGTTCATACCATTCGCAACCAAAGCTCACACTGATGTTGGCTTCGTTCTGTAGTTATTATCTGAACCATTCTGACATCGGACCGTCATCCTCACATCCTCAGAACAGAAGGTTATATTGTCGTCAAGGCTTTATATAGGAATGGAGAGGAGGGCATGTTTGAAAAGTTTTATAGCCCATGTCCCTTCACAGGAGCGGGCCACTGATTGAGCAGAGCTCTACCTTATGAAAACCCAATTCTCACATTTTAGAAGCTAAAATCACATTTCATCCCATCACGAATAATTTTATATTCAAACATTTAAATTGAACAACAATTCCATGTGAATCCGATAACTCTGATTTGTAGACTTTCCACTGTAGAGTTTATGTCATCTTATCATTGATGAGAATGTCTCAGATGACAACCGAACTGACATCATATTCATTAAGTACCACCGCATATGTTCAATTGGTCGGATTACCAGAATATAGTTCATTTTCCCCCACCTTCTGATCTTCCCAGAATCTCTATATTAACCAAAGGGGTTTGCAAATGTAACATCAGTAGGGTAGAGAGAGGAAAAGGGGGGAAGAGGTATTTATGACTGTCATAAACCTACCCCCAGGCCAACGTCATGACACACTGTATATAGACTTTTCTATTGTGTTATTGACTGTACGTTTGTTTATTCCATGTGTACCTCTGTGTTGTTGTTTGTGTCACACTGCTTTGCTTTATGTTGGCTAGGTTGCAGTTGTAAATGAGAATTTGTTCTCAACTGGCTTACCTGGTTAACTTTTTATGGCTGCAGGGGCAGTAGTGAGTAGCTTGGATGAAAGGTGCCCATATCAAACAGCCTGCTCCTCAGTCAGAGTTGCTAATATTTGCATAGTATTATTAGTATTGGATAGACAACACTCGGAAGTTTCTAAAACTGTTTGAATTATGTCTGTGAGTATAACAGAACTCCTAAAGCAGGCAAAAACCTGAGAAATTCCACTTCCTGTTTTTTTTTCTGGAGGTGGCAGATTTAATTGAAATTACAGCGAGATATGGATGAGTTTTCACTTCCTACAACTTCCACTAGATGTCAGCAGTCAATAGAACTTTGTCTGATGACTCTAATGTGAACGGGGGTCGATTGACACAGGAAATAGTCACCACAGCCATGAGTGGACCATGCTTTCACCAGGCGCGTTCACAGGGGAAGGACTTGCGTTCCACTGCTCATCTGAAGTAATTCTAAATTCTCCGGTTGGAACGTTATTCAAGATATATGTAAACAACATTCTAAAGAATGATTCAGTACATCGTTTGACATGTTTCTACTGACTGTTACGGAACTTTTGGACATTTCGTCACGTTACAGTGGACGTGCTTTGTGACTTTGGAATTGTTTACCAAAGGCGCTAGCCAAAGTAGCTAATTGGACATAAATAACAGACATTTTCAAACAAATCAAGCATTTGTGGACCTGGGATTTCTAGGACTGCATTCTGATAAAGTTCAAAGGTAAGGAAACATTTATCATCTATTTTCTGGTTTCAGTTGACTCCAACATGGAGGCTAATTTGGCTACTGTTCTGAGCGCTGTCTCAGATTATTGCATGGGTTGCTTTTTCCGTAAACATTTTTTGAAATCTGACACAGCAGTTGCATTAAGGAGAGGTATATCTATAATTCCATGTGTATAACTTGTATTATCATCTACATTTATGAGTATTTCTGTTGAAACGATGTGGCTATGCAAAATCACTTGATGTTTTTGGAACTAGTGAATCTAACGCGCCAATGTAAATTGCTTGGTATAAATATCAACTTTATCAAACAAATCATGCATGTATTGTGTAACATGAAGTCCTATGAGTGTCATCTGATGAAGATAATTCAAGGTTAGTGATTAATTTTCTCTTTATTTATGCTTTTTGTGAATGCTATATTTTGTTGGAAAATGGCTGTGTTTGTGGTTTTGTTACGGGGTTCTTCCGTCGAAGGAGAGGCGGACCAATATGCGGCGTGGTTGAAGTTCATGTTTTTTTAATAAGAAAAACTATACATGAACAAACTACAAAACAATAAATGTGAAAACCCGAAACCAGTCCTGTGTGGTACAAACACTGACACAGGAGACAATCAACCACAAAACCCAACACCAAACAGGCTACCTAAATATGGTTCCCAATCAGAGACAATGACTAACACCTGCCTCTGATTGAGAACCATATCAGGCCAAACACAGAAACAGACAAACTAGACACACAACATAGAATGCCCACTCAGATCACACCCTGACCAAACAAAACATAGAAACATACAAAGCAAACTATGGTCAGGGTGGGCAACTGTCCGCGGTGGCGGCTCTGGTGCTGGACGTGGCCCCCACTTCACCATAGTCTTAGTCCGCCACATTGTCCGCTTCCGTGGCCTCCTAAACACGGCGACCCTTCTAAATGACCCCACTGGACAGAGGGGCAGCTCGGGACAGAGGGGCAGCTCTGGGCTGAGGGGAACTGGCGCCTCAGACAGCGCCGGACAGGCGGGAGACTCCGGCAGGGCGGGAGACTCCGGCAGCGCCGGACAGGCGGGAGCACCTGTAGGGATGAGACGGAGAGACAGCCTGGTGCGGGGGGCTGCCACCGGAGGGCTGGTGCGTGGAGGTGGTACCGGATAGACCGGACCGTGCAGGTGCACTGGAGCTCTTGAGCACCGAGCCAGCCCAACCCTACCTGGTTGAATGCTCCCGGTCGCCCTGCCAGTGTGGCGAGGTGGAATAGCCCGCACTGGGCTATGCAGGCGAACCGGGGACACCATGCGCAAGGTTGGTGGCATGTAAGCCGGCCCAAGGAGACGCACTGGAGACCAGATGCGTAGAGCCGGCTTCATGGCACTTGGTTCGATGCCCAATCTAGCCCAGCCGATACGCAGAGCTGGTATGTACCGCACTATGCACCCGTACTGGGGACACCGTGCGCTTCACCGCATAACACGGTGCCTGCCCGGTCTCTCTAGCCCCCCGGTAAGCACAGGAAGTTGGCACAGGTCTCCTACCTGGCTTCGCCACACTTCCTGTGTGCCCCCCCCAGCTTCCATCCGCCGTGCTGCCTCCTCATACCAGCGCCTCTCCGCCTTTTCCCGCCTCCAGCTCTTCTTTGGGGCGGCGATATTCTCCAGGCTGTGCCCAGGGTCCTTTCCCATCTAGGATCTCCTCCCAAGTCCATTTCTCCAAATAGTGCAGCCTCTCCCACTGCTGCTGCTGCTGCTGCTGCTGCTGCTGCTGCTGCTCCTGCCTCTGTTGCTTCTCCTGCTACCGCTGCCCGTCACCACTTGGTCCTGTTGTGGTGGGTGATTCTGTTACGGGGTTCTTCCGTCGAAGGAGAGGCGGACCCAATATGCAGCGTGGTTGAAGTTCATGTTTTTTTAGTAAGAAAAACTATACATGAACAAACTACAAAACAATAAATGTGAAAACCCGAAACCAGTCCCGTGTGGTACAAACACTGACACAGGAGACAATCACCCACAAAACCCAACACCAAACAGGCTACCTAAATATGGTTCCCAATCAGAGACAATGACTAACACCTGCCTCTGATTGAGAACCATATCAGGCCAAACACAGAAACAGTCAAACTAGACACACAACATAAAATGCCCACTCAGATCACACCCTGACCAAACAAAACATAGAAACATACAAAGCAAACTATGGTCAGGGTGTGACAGGTTTGGTGGAGACCTAACATAATCGTTTATAGTGCTTTCGCTGAAAGGCCTATTTGAAATCGGACACTTTGGTGGGATTAACAACAGGAATAGCTTTTAAATGATATAAGACACATGTATGTTTTAGGAATTGTAATTATGAGATTTCTGTGGTTTGAATTTGGCACCCTCTATTTTCACTGGTAGTTGTCATATCGATCCCGATATCAGGATTGCAGCCATAACAAGTTAAATAAAGGTGAAATAAAACATTTAAAAAAACTAAATTAACATTTCCTGAATTGCAGGAAAGTTCTCCTGCAACAGGGTGTTTAAATTAAGACCTTACATCTGAATGACACAGCTCAATTCAGCACTCAGTCAGCTCATGAACATTTCAATAAAGTTCCCTCCTCTTGTTCTCCCGACACAGTGGATACATTCCTTATGTTATATTGATGACTGTCCATGGCATAATATTTACCCTTGCACTGCATACACACATGCATATCATAATTCATTAGCTTCTGCCAAGGCAGAATAATTCAGTAATGTAAACTGAATAGATTCTTTAGACAGTCATCTATGTGCTAAATGTAAAACTCACAAGGCTGAAGTGAACAGCTTTGTTATGACTTAACAGATCAGCTGGTCACACCAACAGAAGTGTAAATAGATTAATGCTTTGTCACAGACAGACAGAGAAAGATGTTCGTTAAATGAATGTGACCACTGAAATAACACCCTCCTGAGACGTCACACAAACAAGGAACAGATTCATGTGCATCTAGTTTCATTATTTACGAGGCTTTCAATACACATCCTGCCAAGATGGCATTCAAATCCATTAAAACAATGTCAGTGAGTTCAACCAGTCCATCAATGCAGGCTTTGTTTTCAGGAACACTTGGTCTGATTGAGATTATACTCTTTAAAATGATGTACTTGTGAAGAGACCCCTGCGGTAAGGAAACTGAAGGCAGTTGTTGTTTTATTTTCTAAATGGTGCGGTCCGGTAGTCACACTTGCTGCATTTTTTTTGTATTCAAGCATATTTTAAAATACCCCAGTGAAACACTGATTGTTTGTGATAAAGATATTGCTTTTTAAATCTGAAGCCCATTCAACTGTAAAGGTTGAATTAAGAATTTGACGAGATTGCTTCTGACAATGCACAATTTAGCGGAGTATCCTTGCTCCTGTGTTTCCAGAATGGTTACTAGTAATATTTTAAAGGTCACTTCTAATCCCCTTTTGTAACCTCATCCAGATTGGATCTATAGTGTCAGAGCAAAAATAATCCTGCAGCAACAAGATATGAATGTTTAGTCCATAATATTGCTTGATCGGTGGTTAGTTTATTGGCTGGCCAAACGTTCTCAGCAACAAAAGAGTGATCAAATTAAGATCCTACATCTGACCACTCCGGACGTGTTTTTGTGTTGGACCTCCATTTCCTGTATACATATACATAAACACATAAATACATACCTGCCAAGTTACCAAGCACAAAGAATTACAATTTTAACGTAATTTTTGTACCCTTTATTTTGGGAGTAGTAAACATAAATCATATATATTTATGGGTTTTGAAAGGTTCTCAGTCATCCAGTATAAAAGGTATAACCCCCCAAAATCGTATTTTCTGTGCTCCGTAACATCAATACGACAGAACTGCATGAAATAACAGCATTTTTTCAGCAAAGTGAGTAACGTAATTATATACTCTATTATACAGTTGAAGTCGGAAGTTTACATACACTTAGGTTGGAGTAATTCAAATTCGTTTATCAACTACTCCACAATAAACAAACTACAGTTTTGGCAAGTCGGTTAGGACATCAACTTTGTGCATGACACAAGTAATTTTTTCCAACAATTATTTACAGACAGATTTTTTCACTTATAATTCACTGTATCACAATTCCATGGGGTCATAAGTTTACATACACTAAGTTGACTGTGCCTTTAAACAGCTTGGAAAATTCCAGAAAATTATGTCATGGCTTTAGAAGCTTCTGATAGGCCAATTGACATCATTTGAATCAATTGGAGGTGTACCTGTGTGCCTCTTTGCTTGACATCATTGGAAAATCTAAAGAAATCAGCCAAGACCCCAGAAAATAAATTGTAGACCTCCACAAGTGTGGTTCATCCTTGGGAGCAATTTCCATCTGCCTGAAGGTACCACGTTCATCTGTACAAACAATAGTACGCAAGTATAAACACCATGGGAGCACGTAGCCGTCATACCGCTCAGGAAGGAGATGCGTTTTGTCTCCTAGAGATGAACGTATTTTGGTGCGAAAAGTGCAAATCAATCCCAGAAAAGCAAAGGACCTTGAGAATATGCTGGAGGAAACAGGTACAAAAGTGTCTATATCCACAGTAAAACGAGTCCTATATCGACATAACCTGAAAGGCCGCTCAGCAAGGAAGATGCCACTTCTCCAAAGCTGCCATAAAAAAGCCAAACTACGGTTTGCAACTGCACATGGGGACAAAGATCGTACTTTTTGGAGAACTGTCCTCTGGTCTGATGAAACAAAAATAGACCTGTTTGGCCATAATGACAATTGTTATGTTTGGAGGAAAAGGGTTTTCACAAATTCACTTTTAACAAGGCACAGCTGTTAATTGAAATGCATTTCAGGTGACGACCTCATGAAGCTGGTTGAGAGAATACCAAAAGTGTGCAAAGCTGCCATCAAGGCAAAGGGTGGTTACTTTGAGGATTCTCAAATATAAAATAGATTTAGATTTGTTTAACACTTTTTTGCTTACTACATGATTCCATATGTGTTATTTCATAGTTTTGATGTCTTCACTACTAATGTAGAAAATAATAAAAATGAAGAAGAACCTTGTAATGAGTAGGTGTGTCTTAACTTTTGACTGGTACTGTGTATATATATATTTTTTACTTTATATTTTTTTTACATAGCTGCCGAAGACTCTGAAGTTTTTAAAATGTGTAAAATAAGGTATGTTTTTATAACTCTTATCCCCTTGGAACAAGCCAAAACAATACTCATCTCTAAAACGGCAAAACATAGTCAAAATTATTTTTTGAGCCAGGGCCACACACTGGCTAAACTCAAAACAACTTATTGACTGCCCCCCCAACAACTTGGTTGACTGCCCCCAACCAAGTTGTTCTTACCACAGACATCTGATTTCAAGAGGAAACTCCTGCAATATCCACATGAACTTTCCTCTTTGGATTTTCCTCAGTGGAATTTGTTTGATTGGGGCAGTCAAAGTCCGCAACGTCTGTCATGCTCTAGTACATTTGTCTGATTTGGCACATCTGAGAATAAACCCTGATATTCTAAAAGCAGTGCAACAATTTCCGTAGGCAAGTGTGCCAAAAAAGACATCAAGGTTTTCTAGAATCTCTGAGTTACTCAACCGGCACAAGGTGTATTGGGCTTTCCTCGTACTCTTGAGGAAGACTATAGTCAATTGGAACAATAGTGGCCACAGGCAGAACATCACTACCGGTTTCCACTGACTTCGCTGCCCGATCGTAGCAGGTGAAGAATGGTTTCAACATGTTGACATTACATAGCCAGGTTTTTCTCCTGTGCTCAGGTGTGGCAATGATGTAGTCCAGATTACACCTTTTTTAAACTATGGGGTAAGGGCCTGGAAAGTGAGCCTGCAACAGTGACCCCAGAACAGGCAACAAAACCAGGACTTGGTCACCCACATCAAAAGTGCGGTTTCGGGCCTTTCGATCATACCAACCTTTAATTTTAGTTTGAGCCTTCTACAGATCTTCACTGACAAACTGACAGGCGCCGTGTAATCTCTATCGAAAAGCGCTAACGTGCTTCAACAGATTGATTTTTTGTGTTTAAGGTGTTGCCCGGCAACAACCACTCTCTTAGAACACTCAAAGGACTTTTTGTCATGATGTCCAAAAACAAGTTAATTTAGACTAAAACTAAGACATTCCTGGATAACCAGTCCCTCCAGGATTGAGCTTTTTTTGTGTATTTTCTGTATCCAAAACTGCTTGATATTGCGGCAGCTTTTCTAAAATTCTGCGATACATTTTGCAATGTTTTTTTCTTCACAATAAGTTCATAGAAAGCAATAATAAGTATTATGTGCTCACCTTCAGGACGATTTTAAGCAGTATACATAATACAAAAACAATTAGAAACATCTAAAGTGCTCAATTTAGTTTATTTTCCTGAACAAACAGCTCTGTCATAATCTACTCACACATTCACTCACACACACCTCTCCTCTCCATCAGGCTTGGGGCATGCTATCAACACGAGTTGCACCTCCCATTGCGACTCACACTTTCTCTCTCAAAAAAACAAATAGATTCAAAGCTGATCAATCTCTTTCAATTTGAGGATCGATATTTCTTTCACATAAGTTGTCTTCAAAATACTTGAGATTGTGAATTTTTCTGAAAAGGGTCGTAAGGGAGATAAAGAACAACACATGTAAAAATGTAGTATTGTGGTTGATATGCACTTTTATAACAGTATTACCATTTATAACAAATCCAGAAAGATTGTGTTTTCATGATCCATATTAAGGTTTACAGAGTTTAAAACAGCAAAGCAAACACATTGCACTCAGTGCTTTGAGCAGTGCTTTTAGATTGACGACCACCCTACTAAACCCAAGGTTAGTGCCTTAAAAGTTTGAGTAAAATGCCACTCACCTTGATTCTTTCAACGCTTGCCACAATTTTCCCCTCTACCACTTCAGTCATGGTGATCTGCCGCTGCTGTGCGAACTGTTCTGACATTCTCATATTCGTTGCTGATTCGAAGTGACTGTTGATTGTCGACTTTCACTTGTTTCCAAAAACATTTGGAAAATTGTTTCGCATGGTCTTTATCTGTTAGTTTTGTTGGCAAATGAGATTGATTTCTGTTCATTGTACTGCCTGTCAGCCATCAACAATCACCCATCATCTTCGCACGTGAATATGCTGACAGCCAGAGAGAAAAACTTTGTTGATGTGTGGTTGGGTTGTGCCATTTTCCACAGTAACAGTGCAGTAATTGGTCAAAATGACGAACCCGCTTTTGATTGGACCCTTTTATGCGCTAAAAGTGCAGGGATCGGTCAAAACTGCGAGCTCTCGCATAATATGCGCTCATTGGTTGATTTTGTATTGAATTTTCCGATCGCAGAATTGTGGAATCCTGGAGGGACTGAATAACCTCCAGCACTGCAAACAGCACAAGACCCCTTCCTTCCAGGTTTTCTCAATCTCAAAGCAGTAAGCTCTCAACATAGTTTTCAAAGTCTTATGAAATCTCTCAAGAGCACATTGAGACTCTGGGTGGGAAGCAGTAAAGGGGCAATGGATTACACCCAACTGTTGTAGCACTTGCTGGAACACCTTTGACATGAAATTAGGACCTTGGTCTGACTGCACTACCTGCGAATGTCCAAACGTTGAAAATAATTTTACAAGGGCCTACTGGGAGCTGTTTTTTCCCCTAGTAGAATTGCCTCAGGGAATCTAGTAGCAGTACACGTAATGGTCAAGAGAAACCGATTACCACTCTTTGCTTTGGGCAAAGAACCAACACAGTCCACCAGAACCCTGCTGAAAGGTTTGTTAAAAGCAGGAATAGGCTGCAAACATGCCACCGGTATAGCTTGGTTTGGTTTACCCATCCCCTGGCAAATGCGACAAGATTTACAGTAAGCCATAACATCCTGTTTCATACCAGGCCAGAAGAAGTTAAGCAAGATATGGTGATGTTTTTTATTTTACATTCATGGGCTTATCAACACTAAAGATAACAATTACATTTTTTTTAAACAATGACAACACTAGGTATTCTCTTGTGGAATTTGAAAGGCTAATAGTCCTATCAAACATTCCGGCTGTATTGATATTCTAGCAAGAAACACACAAAATGACATAGAATTAAGAACCATCTGTGACCCCATCTCTGTTCTGTCTCATGTTCCAACCAAGGCTCTCCAACATATACTCTCTGATTACTGCCTCATTTGGGCTCCTGAGTTGCGCAGTGGTCTAAGGCACTGTATCTCAGTGCTAGATGCGTCACTACGGATCCTGGTTAGATCCTGGGCTGTATCACAACCAGCCATAATTGGTAGTCCCATAGGGCGGCACACAATTGGCCCAGCTTCTTCCGGGTTAGGGTCTGGCCAGGGTAGGCCATGATTGTAAGTAAGAATTTGTTCTCAACTAACTTGCCTAGTTAATTTACGGTAAATAAGAATAACAATAACAATTGATGCTTGGTGAAATCATAACCCTAAAGCAAAATACTACACTTTCTATTCAAACAGGCACAAAACATTCTCCCGAATCAATTTGATACTATTATCTACACCTGTGTTTTCTTTAATCAAGAATATAGAATAACTATAAACCAAAGAAGTACTCCCCTCCTTTGTCTCAAGAAAATATATATTTGACATATGAGCATTTCTGATCACCTTTCTACAAAATCCTGCTTTCTTTCTGTGAACAATTTGAAACTGAATTGAATGTATTCATAATTGACATAAATTCAGTCAGATTTTGAAAAACTCATATTTTAATTTTTTATTGAAAACAATGCAACTGCATTTGCATCCGGACTGAATAAATCACAATTAAAGAAGATATCAGAATTGAAGAAGTTGTTAATGACATCAGAGCATTCTCAACAAACATTTTTTTCAGACCAGGTAGTGACTACTCTCTCCAAAGTCAAGACAGAACTAGATGTATTAATAGGACAGAGAGCAGAATTTGCCATCCATTGAGTTAGACTCAACCATGGTAATTGGACCCAGTCGGCTACTGGCTAAGAAGTTTCGCAGTAATGATCAATTAGCGGATATTGCAACTATTGAATATGAATCAGGTGAAATACTATCATAACCCAAATTAATCAAACAAAGATTATCCCTTTCTATAAAGAATTGTCCACCTCTGATTGTAATTCCACACCAAGCCAGATTGAGTCCTTTTAAAAAGAAAGCCTGCTTGCTGGAAGGCCAAATCTCTCTCCATTAACCTCCTTCTATTATATATCTTACATGCTTCATCGGAAACCAAATCTCCTTGGGCAGTTCTATCTATCGACAGAGAAATAGCTTTTGATAGACTAGAATGGTCATATCTTTGGATGGTTTTTAGACCATATGGGACTTGGCTCCAATTTCATTAATATGATTACAATACTATATGCCAATCCCTCACCCACGGTTATAACAGGCTATACCTGCTCTGTTCCGTTCTGAAGAACCAGATGTAGCAGGCAAGGTGATCCCATCTCACCTCTGCTATTTTTATTGTTTATGTATTCCGTGGAACAGTCAATTCGACAACCCCCCCCCAAAAAAAATCCAATATCTCTCAATCGTGTCACACCAACGATAACTTCCTTTAGCTGGACAATGTATCTCAATCCCTCCCAAATGCCTTGAAGACCATAGACAAATTCAACTCCATCTCTACTTATGGAATTCCAATTGTTACCCATTTTAAATATTTGGGAAAAGATATATTTAGATAAAACCATTGGCAGAAACTTTAACAGAAACCTCAAACCAATTCAATCTGAACTCAGAAGATGGACTAACATCCCAGTTGCTTTAACCGGCAAAATATCTATTTTAAAAATAAATATATTGCTACGGCTGAATTGTTGTAGTTTAATGCTTCCCTTGTCTCCCCCTTCTGGCTATTGGGAAAAATCCATAGTGCGGTTTCGAAGTGTATATGGCAAAGTAAGCAAAAATAATGAAAAAATTAACAAACATACAAAGAGGGAAAGATGTAGGAAGGCTATCCGTACCTACGTTAAATTGTATTTTCAAGTGCTAGCATTTCATCCCATCCTAAATTGGTTTAGACATGATTCTTCCGCCCCCTTGCTGAGTATAGAGAGAAATACAGTGTCTCCTATTGCCCTTGTATAGGTGGTCTTCACTGATATATCCCTTGAACGATGTACACTATGCTTTGGTCTTATTATTGTTCACACAATCTTTACTTGGCGCAAAATTGTTACCCGTTTCAAGAAACTAGGCGTATGTCGCAGGTCATTACTTCTCAGGTGAGCCGTTTGAACTTACACTTTCTTTTATCATAATGTCTTTTGGGGCAGAAGTTCATTCTCGAACATGTGAACTTTTATGTGCCCTTAATAACAAATGTGTATGCCATCTGTAAATACAAATACAATTGTTAAATTACGAGCCTAGTTGGTTAAGCCGCAGATAAAGTCAGCAACCCTCCCGCTAGCCATGATTGGCTGAGACAATGAGTGGGCTGGACATGCCGAGAGATGAGTTTGGATTGGTCTGACAAATAGCATGCTTTGGGAAATTTGAGCTGGTCAGTATGTGTAGGATAGTCCTGTCTAATGTGTATTTTTTTTATTTTATTGATTGCGCATTAAAACTTAACAAAATACTCTGTATGCAAGTATCCATTTCAAGAGAACGTTACTGCAACTATTTCAGAGCACTCTTGTCTGAGTGAGCCAGAGCACAGAATAACTGATGAATTTACGAAAGCTCAACACTGGTTGAATATGGCGGGTGCCAGTAAACGTCGGCAAAAAAGCGTAATTAAATGATTGCCAGGAGCACAGTTACAGTCACCAACATTCTGGATAACATGAAAACAGCCTAACCAGCTCTGATAGGCCGAGTAAAATGTGGGGTGGGGGCTAAAGCTTAAGATGATTTTTATGGCATTTCGCACAGTCAGTGTGAACCAGAGTGACTTAACACAACAACGAACCAAGCAAGCTATACCAATAAAAAAGAAAAAACACAGGATGTCTTATTTAATGAAAGAGGTTGAAGCATTCATCCATGTAACGTTATACGTTATAATTTTGTCAAAGTTTTCATTGCAGGTTAAGGCTTAGTGTTAGCTAACTAGCTAACATTGAACCGATTTGGTTAACTTTAGCTAGCTATGATAATTGGTTTGAATTGCCAGTACTCTATGGATTAGGATTATGGTTCATTGTTTAGCTAGATAGCAACATGTCTAAACAAAATACCTTAAGTTTAAGCTTATTGTTAGCTAGCTAGCTGACATTAGTTGGCTGGCTCGCTAGCTAACATTATGTTTATGATCTGTATGTACAGTGGTTCCTCCTTTAAAAGTTGCGTCATACTGCTGCACACCTTGCGTGCTACCGCAGAGTTCTGTGGCACGTCATTTAATTGTCAGCCATTTTTTTCTGTTACTAAAGTTATTGCTAGTTTGACCATCAGAGGGCATCTTTGAGAAGAATTGTATAGTATTCCGTATTGGCATTACCAGAGAATTAAAAACCTTTTTTGTAATAACATTGTATATGGGATTGATTTTAAGAAATGTGGCTTAATTAATTTCATTCATATTATGGTGTTTCTATTCAGAGGAAAATGAAAAAGGATTTCGTTAGGATGGAATGGAAAATATGGCGCTGTACAGCGTGATGGTCGGGAGTAGGCTACAGGATTGGAGGATTCTAAATTGTTTGCCTTCATTAGACAACTTTGTTTCTGTAAACATTTCTGTAAATCAGTGATATTTATCCCGATGGTAATTCATTATGGATCCATAACTAAATCTACATCTGCATTTTGAAAGAGTATTTTTTTAATCATTATTTTATTAACAAAATGTGTTTATTTGTTTATTAGGCTACTGTGAAGTCTACAATAATACTGTAGTAAATATGGGAAAGTGCCTAATTCCTTACATAAGGGAGAGCAGGCCATGTCTGTGCTACAGAATGCAGGGAGACCGGAAATAGTAAAAATAAAGAAAATCCTGGAATGAGTAGGTCTGTCCAAAATTTTGACTGGGGTGTTTCCATGGAAAACAAAAAAACCTCTGGAATTCTTTTAAAATGAAATGAAAAATATGGCGTTGGCAGTACATTACTGGGCTATTTAGCTAAATAATCCCTGTATCCTGCGGACAGGAGACCGGAGTTCAATCCCCCGATGGGGAGGAAGGAGTAGGCTGTCTTTGTTCTTTACTGATTCCGTATGGTAATTTCATAGTTGTGATGTCTTCACTATTATTCTACAATGTAGAAAATAGTAAAAATATAGAAAAATCGAGGAATGAGTAGGTGTGTCCACACTTTTGAATGGTACTTGCATAATTAATTTGATGAACTTCTTTGGGACTGGGGGTCAGTATTGAGTAGCTTGGAATAAAAGGTGCCCAGAGTTAATTGCCTGCTACTCAGGTCCAAAAGCTAGAATATGCATATAATTAGTACATTTGGATAGAAAACACTCTGAAGTTTCTAAAAACTGTTTGAATGATGTCTGTGAGTATAACAGAACTCATATGGCAGGCAAAACCCTGAGACAAAATCCACCAGGAAGTGGGAAATCTGAGGTTTGTAGTTTTTCAAGTCATTGCCTATCGAATATACAGTGTCTATGGGGAAATATTGCACTTCCTAAGGCTTCCACTAGATGTAAACAGTCTTTAGAACCTTGTTTGAGGCTTCTACTGTGGAGGAAAGAATGAGAGCTGTTTCAACTAGAGGTCTGGCAGAGTGCCATGAGCTGATCACGCGCGCCCCAGTGAGAGGTAGCTTCGTTCCATTGCATTTCTAAAGACAAAGGAATTTTCTGGTTGGAACATTATTGAAGATTTATGATAAAAACATCCTAAAGATTGATTCTATACATCATTTGACATGTTTCTATGAACTGTAATATAATTCTTTTGACATTTGAATGGAACAAGTGATCTCGCATTATGCATTTGGATTACTGGGCTAAACGCGCGAACAAAAATGAGGTATTTGTACATAAATTATGGACTTTAACGAACAAAACAAACATTTGTTATGGAACTGGGATTCCTGGGAGTGCATTCCGATCAAATCATCAAAGGTAAGTGAATATTTATAACGCTATTTCTGACTTTTCTGACACCTCTCCTTCTTTGGAAAATGTCTGGATGTTTTTCTGTGACTAGCGCTGACCTAACATAATCGCAAGGTGTGCTTTCGCTGTATAGCGTTTTTGAAATCTGACACAGCAGTTGCATTAAGGAGAAGTTTATCTATATTTCCATGCATAGCACTTGTATCTCTTATCAATGTTTATTGTGAGTATTTCTGTAATTTGATGTGGCTCTCTGCACTTTCATCTGATGTTTGTTTGAGACAATGCATTTCTGATCATAACACACTAAATTCATATGAGTTTTTGGACATAAAGATTAACTTTATCGCACAAACCACACATTTATTGTGTAACATGAAGTCCTGTGAGTGCCATCTGATGAAGATCATCAAAGGTAAGTGATTAATTTAATCGGCTATTTCTGACTTTTGTGAGCCCTCTCCTTGGCTGGAAAATGTCTGTATTGTTTTCTGTGACTAGGTGCTGACCTAACATAATCATTTGGTGTGCTTTCGCTCTAAAGCCTATTTGAAATCAAACACTTTCGGCTGGATTTACAAGAAGTTTATCTTTAAAATGGTGTAAAATACTTGTGTGTTTGAGGAATTTTAATTTTGGGATTTCTGTTGTTTTGAATTTGACGCAATGCTGGCTGTTGGCGAGGTGGGCATATCCGAGGGTAGTTAATATTGTGGTGTTTCTTTTCCATGGAAAAACAAAACCGTCAGGGTTTCCTTTGGGATGGAATGGAAAATATGACGCTGTGCAATGTGACGGTCGGGAGTAGGCTACAGGATTGGATGATTCTAAATTGTTTACCTTCATTAGACAACTTCGTTCCAATATTTTTGTTAATAAGTGATATTTATGACCCTAGGAATTCGTTATGGATCCATAACTAAATCAACATCTAGTAAACATGGGAAAGTGCCTAATTCCTTAACTTCTTGCGTCGAGCCATCCCGGATCCGGGATCGTGAATACAGCCTCAAGCTCATTACCATAACGCAACGTTAACTATTCATGAAAATCGCAAATGAAATGAAATTAATATGCTAGCTCTCAAGCTTAACCTTTTGTTAACAACACTGTCATCTCAGATTTTCTAAATATGCTTCTCAACCATTGCAAAATAAGCATTTGTGTAACAGCTAGCGCGGCTAGCGTAGCATTTAGCGTTAGCATCAGCAGACAACATTTTCACAAAAACCAGAAAATCATTCAAATAAAATCATTACCTTTGAAGAACTTCAGATGTTTTCAATGAGGAGACTCTCAGTTAGATAGCAAATGCTCCGTTTTTCCTGAAAGATTATTTGTTTAGGAGAAATCGCTCCGTTGGCTGCGTCACGTTTGGCTACCAAAAGAAAACGAAAATTCAGTCTTCAAAACGCCGAACTTTTTTCCAAATTAACTCCATAATATCAACTGAAACATGGTAAACGTTGTTTAGAATCAATCCTCAAGGTGTTTTTCACATATCTCTTCATGATATATCGTTCGTTGAAAGCCTCCTCTCTCCTCTCATTCACTGGATGACTGCGTGCAGCTTGTAGATTACGCACCAATTTAGACAAAGGACACCGGGCGGACCCCTGGAAAATTTCGTCTCTTATGGCCAATCTTCCAATGATATGCCTACAAATACGTCACAATGCTGCAGACACCTTGGAGAAACGATAGGAAGGGCAGGCTCATTCCTGGCGCATTCACAGCCATATAAGGAGACAATAGAAAACAGCTTAAAAAATTCTGCCCATTTCCTGGTTGAAGTTTCATCTTGGTTTCGCCTGTAGCATGAGTTCTGTGGCACTCACAGATAATATCTTTGCAGTTTTGGAAACCTTAGAGTGTTTTCTTTCCAAAGCTGCCAATTATATGCATAGTCGAGCATCTTTTCGTGACAAAATATTGCGCTTAAAACGGGCACGTTTTTTTTTATCCATAAATTAAAAGAGCGCCCCCTATATCCAAGAAGTTAAATAAGGGAGAGCAGGCCATGTCTGTACTACAGAATGCGGGGCACGTGGGAGACTGGGGTTCAAATCCCCATTGGGGAGGAAGGAGTAGGTTGTCCTTGTAAATAAGATTTGTTCTTAACTTATTCCATTTGTGTTATTTCATAGTTCTGATGGCTTCACTATTATTCTACAATGTAGAAAATAGTAAAAATATAGAAAAATCCTGGAATGAGTAGGTGTGTCCAAACATTTCACTGGAACTTGCTGGAAAGCAATATATGGCGCTGTACAACGTGACGGTCGGCAGTACAGTACCGGGCTATTTAGCTAAAAAATCCTTGCAGGGCTAGAGGAAGGAGTCGGCTGTCCTTGTAAATAACAATGTGTTCTTAACTAACTTGCCTAGTTGAATAAAGGTTACACTAAGAGCATAACATTTCTGCACCCTAATTTTCTTATTCTTGTCTAACCAATACCCAAACTGAGATTCAGTGAACGTAAAAATCTCATTGATTCATCAAGACCAGTCCCCATACTTGCCTCAGAGCAGCACGCTTTAACTGTGCTAAAATAGTTGTAGGCCTTTGCTTCTAACTTTTATATTCTCTTTAAAAAAATAAGAACTACACCATTTTAAACAGCGCATAGGCAACATTAGTGAGACTACATTATATCGAAAAAATATTTTTTGCAATGACGTGACTCTGCCAATAATTATATTTAGGGGATTGGTGGACTCTACATGAATATCTAAAGGGCATTTTCCTTTAGGATCTGTGAGAATATCTGAGAATATCTAAGGGGCTTTTAAATCATTCTAAGATAATAATAATAATTATAATAATCACTTTGTTTAAAAAGTAACAATATTTTGGAGATTTTGTTTTCATTTAACCTAGAGTGAACGAGAAAAAGGCAATTCGTGAACACGGGGTGAGACAACTCGCACTCATTTGTAAATAAAGCCAGTTTGTTATAATTATATTATAATTATATTATTATATTATTATATTGTAAATATTATTTCTGGAAAAACCTAACTTGATTATTTAGCAGACATAACTGAAGATGATAAGCGATCGGCAAAGGCAATCTGTAATCTGCTGGCATCACAGCACGACATCAAATCACTCTAATTACGGTCAGAAGACAGTTGAAGAAACTTGCGGACTTATGGAATGTCTCTGTAAGAAATGTTTTATATATACATATATATATTTTATTTTATTTATTTAACCAGGAAGGGCTCATTGAGATTCAAATCAATTTTTCAAGAGCGCCCTGGCCAAGATAGGCAGCACCAAGTCATTACAAAAAAATTACGGACAGACAATATGAAAAACTACAAGTAATCAAGTAAAAACCATTGAATTCACAAGAGTATAAAACAGCAAAAGTACCAATTGAGTGTCAATTGATCTCAAACACTGAGTGGAAGCATTCATATATAAAATATCCCCATAGTCTAGTAAGGGCATACATAAATGTAGCTGGCTTCAAAAGAAAAACAGGCCTTATTTTTTTTACCTTTATTTAACTAGGCAAGTCAGTTAAGAACAAATTCTTATTTTCAATGACGGCCTAGGAACAGTGGGTTAACTGCCTGTTCAGGGGCAGAACGACAGATTTGTACCTTGTCAGCTCGGGGGTTTGAACTAGCAACCTTCCTAGTCCAACGCTCTAACCACTAGGCTACTAGTCCAACGCTCTAACCACTAGGCTACCCTGCCGCCCCAAATAGTTTCTAAAATAAAATCCCAATTTCAGCTTCAATTTTTTTGTAAGTTGTTGAATATGCAATTTAAAAGAGAGGCCGTCATCAATTAAAATTCCAAGATATTTATGTGAGGTTACAACCTCAATCTCCTTGCTCTGACAGGTAGTAATAGGTGAACGTTTCAGAGGTCCATTTGTCTTGCATTAGAAAACACCATTAGTTGAGTTTTGTCAGTATTAAGGATAAGCTTCAATTGACACAAGGAATGTTGAACAGTTTAAAAAGCAGTTTGCATGTTCTGGAAAGCTTTTGTAAGAGATGAGGCACAACAGTAAATATCATCATCAAAATGAAGTTGTGCATTTTAGACATTTTCGTCTAAATCATTCATATAAATAGTGAATAAGAGATATACAGTGGGGCAAAAAAGTATTTAGTCAGCCACCAATTGTGCAAGTTCTCCCACTTAAAAAGATGAGAGAGGCCTATAATTTTCATCATAGGTACACTTCAACTATGACAGACAAAATGAGAAAAAAAATCCAGAAAATCACATTGTAGGATTTTTTATGAATTTATTTGCAAATTATGGTGGAAAATAAGTATTTGGTCACCTAAAAACAAGCAAGATTTCTGGCTCTCACAGACCTGGTACTTCTTCTTTAAGAGGATCCTCTTTCCTCCACTCGTTACCTGTATTAATGGCACCTGTTTGAACTTGTTATCAGTATAAAAGACACCTGTCCACAACCTCAAACAGTCACACTCCAAACTCCACTATGGCCAAGACCAAAGAGCTGTCAAAGGACACCAGAAACAAAATTGTAGACCTGCACCAGGCTGGGAAGACTGAATCTGCAATAGGTAAGCAGCTTGGTTTGAAGAAATCAACTGTTGGAGCAATTATTAGGAAATGGAAGACATACAAGACCACTGAAAATCTCCCTCGATCTGGGGCTCCACGCAAGATCTCACACCGTGGGGTCAAAATGATCACAAGAACGGTGAGCAAAAATCCCAGAACCCCACTGGGGGACCTAGTGAATGACCTGCAGAGAGCTGGGACCAAAGTAAAAAAGCCTACCATCAGTAACACACTACGCCGCCAGGGACTCAAATCCTGCAGTGCCAGACGTGTTCCCCTGCCTAAGCCAGTACATGTCCAGGCCCATCTGAAGTTTGCTAGAGAGCATTTGGATGATCCAGAAGAAGATTAGGAGAATGTCATATGGTCAGATGAAACCAAAATAGAACTTTTTGGTAAAAACTCAACTCGTCGTGTTTGGAGGACAAAGAATGCTGAGTTGCATCCAATGAACACCATATCTACTGTGAAGCATGGGGGTGGAAACATCATGCTTTTGGGATGTTTAACTGCAAAGGGCCCAGAACGACTGATCCGTGTCAAGGAAAGAATGAATGGGGCCATGTATCGTGAGATTTTGAGTGAAAACCTCCTTCCATCAGAAAGGGCATTGAAGATGAAACGTGGCCAGGTCTTTCAGCATGACAATGATCCCAAACAC
This sequence comes from Oncorhynchus kisutch, assembly GCF_002021735.2. NCBI lineage: Eukaryota > Metazoa > Chordata > Actinopteri > Salmoniformes > Salmonidae > Oncorhynchus > Oncorhynchus kisutch. The sequence continues at coordinate 20,812,203 of NC_034188.2, forward strand.
ACCGCCCGAGCAACGAAGGAGTGGCTTCATAAGAAGCATTTCAAGGTCCTGGAGTGGCCTAGCCAGTCTCCAGATCTCAACCTCATAGAAAATCTTTGGAGGGAGTTGAAAGTCTGTGTTGTCCAACAACAGACCCAAAACATCACTGCTCTAGAGGAGATCTGCATGGAGGAATGGGCCAAAATACCAGCAACAGTGTGTGAAAACCTTGTGAAGACTTACAGAACACTTTTGATCTCTGTCATTGCCAACAAAGTGTATATAACAAAGTATTGAGATAAACTTTTGTTATTGACCAAATACTTATTTTCCACCATAATTTGCAAATAAATTCATTAAAAATCCTACAATTTGATTTTCTGGATTTTTTTCCTCATTTTGTCTGTCATAGTTGAAGTGTACCTATGATGAAAATTACAGGCCTCTCTCATCTTTTTAAGTGGGAGAACTTGCACAATTGGTGGCTGACTAAATACTTTTTTCCCCCACTGCATATATACATATATATATTTATATATATGTATTATTTAGTAAAATTGTCAGAACATTACTGTTCTGTAGTTTGGACCCAATGATTTGTCTGACAAAGGCCTGTAGCCTACATCTCACAGAGTGTTATGTGTTCCACAATAATTTCCTCTTGCCTCCTTTTTTCAGGTATAATGGCTCGAGATTTCTTTGAGGAAGAAATCATAAAGAGATATGCTGGACCCTATGTCAGAGGGGTGTTCTGGGTACACAATTTCTTTCAAGGTAAGATTAGAGCAGTATTTTGTTAAATTTAGGCTTATTTACATGTATATTTCTATTATTGTGCCTAATTTTGGCTGTTAGGCTAAATGTTTTTTTTTCTACTCCAAATGCAGATGATGACCCAAAACACACTACGGCCCAGGTTTGCATTGCAAATGAGTGCATACATTGGGTAAAGATGCCAGCAGAGTAAGTAGACCTTTATGTAATAAAATAAAGGTTAAATTAAAAAAAATATCTACAACACCTTCGGTATGCCTACAGTATATCTAAAAACATTTTATTATTATTATTATTATTTAAACCCAATCGAACTTGTTTGACATCAACTGAAAACATTCATCCGTAACTCTGCCAAGCCAACAGGCAAAGATGAACTGGTCAAGGCCATCAAAATGTTTTTGCTAGAGAAATTGATGATACAACAATGCAACAAATACATTGATCATCGTTTTACCTATGGTCGTGGGGCTGGGTGGAAGTGCGACTAAAATGTAGTTAATATAAAACATCTGCATTTGAATATCTTTTTTCTCATTATTTTCTTTTATTAACGAAAGCATAAAGATGTTGATGAAGAAATACTGTACCTCTGTTTTGAGTTAGAAATGTAACACTTTAGAGCACTTAAGCATCGAATACATTGACAGTTGAGTGATTTTCACAACAGTAGCCAGGTTATAAAAAGTATATTGTCCTGCTCATAGGAAACATTTGCATGATGGGCTACACCTGCTACAGTTGTGATGTCTTCACTATTATTCTACAATGTAGAAATATAGAAAAATCCCGGAATGAGTAGGTATCTCCAATCTTTAGACTGGTACTTGCTTATTTAATTTGATTAATATTATGGTATTAATATTATGGATTTGATTACTATTAAACCCTCTGGGTTTCTGTTGGAATGGAAAATATGTTGCTGTACAACGTGACGGTCAGCAGTACAGTACTGGGCTATTTAGCTAAATAATCCCCGTGTCGTGTGGGCGAGAGACCGGGGTTCAAATCCCCGATGGGGAGGAAGGAGTAGGCTGAATTGTTTGCCTTCATTTGACAACTTTGTTCCACTATTTCTTTAAATCAGTGATCTTTATTCCCATAGTAATTTGTTATGGTTCCATAACTAAATCAACATCTGCATTTGAAAGAGTATTTTTTTATCATTATTTTATTTGCAAAATGTGTTTATTTGTATATCAGGCTATTGTGCAGTCTACAATACATACTGCAGTAAACATGGGCCATATGCAATAGTCAGTTGAGATATAGTAAATATCTGTCAACCTTATACATTTTGAGTCCGATCCTAGTGTCACTCACATTTGCTGCAAGCGCATGTGTAATCCTTTATTACAACCATGGGAACTGTTATCATTAACATTAGTGTGTTGATCTTTGCTGCTGACAGTAATGCTCTGCAGTGAACAAGTAGTGTATCTGCACCATGCCTCTTTTTGGGGAACTTTCAGTTGAAGAGGATTTACAAGCTTCTGTGTCTCCTGAGCTCACTCCTCCCTGACATAGTTTAAGACCAAGCTCAAGGAGGGACTGTATATAATTTCCTACAATCAAAGGCAGGTGCTTCTGTAAGATGTGCCACGATGAACTGAGAATTGCCCGCCCTGCCTCCAAATCCCATCCATCATGTCCAACCCGGAGATTTGTGGCAGACTCACAACATTTGACAATCTTCCTCTCATTTTCTTTCTACTTTGAGCAGAGAGTTGTTGCATGCATCACTATGTAATAAGATATTACCAATGATAGTGGTAAGTTTATCATAGCAATGGGTATTCTTCTGAAACATTGGGAACATGTCAGCCCTCTACTCTCATCATTGTATTTCAATACTTGATCTGTGATGAGAAAAAAATGCATCCAGCCTTTGTGTTTCTCTTCAGTGTTTTTTCAATCTTGTCTAAAGAATTAAAAGCTTTGACTGTAGATGTAGACGTGCATTTTCTGGAAGCACACTGAGTTACGAATACAAATCAAAAGTGACCCATAATAGTTTACAATGCTCTGTGCAAAATGAAGATCTTGATTGTTTTAATGTTCATCACCTCAGATCTAGGGTTTCGGGCAGTATAACATGGTAATGTGGCGTCTAATTTTCAGGTGTCTTCTCCCACTAGACATTTGGTGCAGGTAATGAGAAACGATTAGCTGCCTTATGCATCATTAAAATGCCAACTAATGATGGGGTGCTCTAGATTATTTGCTGCTATGCAGAATTGTAAAAACAATTAGTCGCTCAGAGATTACTACCTCAGTGAATTATTGGTGGAAATAATGAAGGACTTTTGGGGCTTTAGCAGTCCATTAGGAGGGATAAGAGGATTGGTGTGTAGGGCAGAACTCAACAGGTCCACCCTTAAAACCCCTTTTTCACCATGGAAAATGTTTTTGTGAGATGTCATCAACAGACTTTCAGCATGCTTATAGGGAAGGGCATTCAACAAGCACAGCACTTCCACAAATGACTGATAATTGGCTGAGAGAAATTGATAATACAACTATTATGGGTGCTGTTTTGTTAGACTTCAGTGCCACTTTTGACATTATCCATCACAGTCTGCTGCTGGAAAAATTGTGGATAAAGAGTTACCGCTCTAACAGAACACAGAGAGTGTTCTTTAGTGGAAGCCTCTCCAACATAATCCAGGTAAAATCAGGAATTCCCCAGGGCAGTTGTCTAGGCCCCTTATTTTCAATCTTTACTGATGACCTCCCACTGGCTCTGAGTAAAGCCTGTGTGTCTACGTATGTAGATGACTCAACACTATACATGTCAACTACTACAGTGAGTGAAATCACTGCAACACTTAACAAAGAGCTGCAGTCAGTTTCAGAATGGGTGGCAAGAAATAAGTTAGTCCTAAATATAATTTTTTTTTAAAAAGCATTATATATGGGACAAATCATTCACTAAACCCTGAACCTCAACAAAATATTGTAATGAATAATGTGGAAATTGAGCAAGTTGAGGAGAGTAAACTGCTTGGGGTAACCCTAGATTGTAAACGGTTACTGTCAAAACATATCGATGCAACATTAGCTAAGATGGGGAGAGGTCTGCCCATAATGAAGTGCTACTCTGCCTTAACAACAATATCAAAAATGCAGGTCCTACAGGCCCTAGTTTGTTTCACCTGGACTACTACCCAGTCATGTGGTCAGGTGCCACAAAGAGGGTCTTAGGAAAATGACAACTGGCCTAGAACAGGGTATCACGGCTGGCCTTTAATAAATGTATACGTAGAGCTAAAATAATCGTATGCATGTCAATATCTCATGGCTCAAAGTAGAGGAGAGACTGACTTCATCACTACTTGTTTTTTAAAGAAGTATTGACTTGTTGAATGCTGTCTGTTTAAACTACTAGCACACAGCTCGGTCACCCATGCATACCCCACAAGACATGCCGCCAACGGTCTCTACTCAGTCCCCATGTCCAAAACAGACTATGGGAGGCGCACTGTACTACATAGAGCCATGACTACATGGAACTCTATTCCACATCAGGTAACTAATGCAAGCAGTAAAATCAGATTTAAATAACAGATACACCTTATGGAACAACGGGGACAGTGAAGAGACACACACACAGAGGCACAGACACACACATACAAGCACACATAACATACATACTATACAAACACGTACACCTGGATTGTGTTGTAGCGGAATAGTGGCCTGAGGGCACACACTTAATGTATTGTGAAATATGTTGAAATATGTATTTTAATGTTTACATTTTTTCTTATAATGTATGTTACTGCCTTAATGTTTGCTGGACCCCAGGAAGAGTAGCTGCTGCCTTGGCAGGAACTAATGGGGATCCATAATAAATATAAATACAAATAGCTAATGGTCGTCTGTCAAAACAGACCTGTAGCTTTAACAATATTTCAGTAGAAAATAAAAAAAATTATGTTTAGTGTTTCACAAGTTTAACACGACTTCACAAATTCCAGTGATAATGCAGGAAAGGAAGTCACATTTCCACCTAATACAGTTTGCCTTGCTCAGCCTGATCTGTCCTTTTCAAACCTAACCTGCTCTTCCTCTGGACATCATGTAGGAATAAAAAACACTCAAGACAATAAGTTAGAGCTCTCAGTAAATGGCTATATCCTTTGTGTTATAGCATGCTGTCGACAGAGCTTCATGTAAATGTTGTAGTGCAGAGTGTGTTAATTTTTGTAAATATGCATTACAGCATGAGGTATTTCCTTATGCTACACAGAGAAACAGCAGTGCTCTGCTGTATAATAATTAGGGTTAGCTGTTCAGCTCAGCGCTCTGAAAGGGTCATGACATTGGCTGCAAGTCTTTTGAAATGCTTTGTGTTTAGTTCAGAAGCACACACACACGACACACACACATATACAAGTGCACGCACAAGAGGACACACACACACACAAACAAACACACACACACACACACGCATATACAAGTGCACGCACAAGAGGACACACGCACACACACACACACACACACACACACACACACACACACACACACACACACACACACACACACACACACACACACACACACACACACACACACACACACACACACACACACAGGCCATGTTAAAGGAAAAGAGGGTGGTGATGCAACAACGAATGGAGGACACTTACTGGAAGGCTTTCTTTCTTTCAGCAAAATGGATGGTTTGGCCCCACGCCATAACTGACACCCTCACATTAATCTGATTAATGTTCCAATTGATATAAGTGTGTACAGAATACACATAATGCTGCTCTACTCCCCTGTTGCTTTAATGCTGAAATGAAAAGCTTGTTTTGACTAATATCATACAGCCCGGCAATGAGAGAACAGATAGGCTGAGGAAGCTTGTGATAATTAGCAGGACAGTGGGTGAAGAAAAGGCTTGGACAATTTAATTGGAAAAGTCTGTATTTTCAATCCATTCATCATTATGATATAAATCCCCACATTTACATGGAAACTCTTTCTAAAGGGGTGCTCATATTGAATTCACAATTGGGTTACATTTTCAGAAAAAGGACTTATGTGGTTTGGAAGAACCCAACCTGTAGGCCTATATCTAATGACTATAAGTGCACCAAAAGGTATATTGCATTTTATTTGAAAAGAACAAAATGTGATAGTCACAGAGGCAGTGCAATAAGACTTTCATATCACCAGTGACACTCTACCTTCAACCTTGCGATTCTATTTCATCAATATAACTTGCCCATAGCTTTATTCTTGCACCAGGCACACACTGCAATGCTATAGACAACAGGACGGCCTTGGTTGCAATGCAGCTCAATGAATCATTTCTGAGAAGAGGGAGGGAGGAGGGAGGGCAAGGTTTTATAGGGCTTTATTTGCTCTGCTCTTTCCCCCTTTCTCTCATTCCTTCCATATATCCCCTCTCTCTAACAGACCATCACACTTTATCAGTTTCTGTGCAGACAATGTTGCACAAAAACAGAGGGTGATCTGGTATGCTCAAAAGAAGCTGTCTTGTGCCGAGTTCACCTCTCAGTCTGGTGTGTTTATCCAGACACTTTGACTTTTGAGCAGCACTGGAGCCCCAGGGCACTGGGGTAGAACGGGGGAAAGCATCTTTTTTTTAGTTTGCAGTAAATCACCATGGTTTTATCAACAGGGGTTGAAGTTAAGCACATTGCAATGTAGTTTCAAGCAAGTGACATCAGTGCCTGGGTCTACAAACTATTACACCCACTATAACTGAGCATGTATTCAGTGTTGAGTCTCATCTTCATGGCAGCTGAGGCACATCATCATTGTCTTTAACCAGATTAACTTAGAAGACTATCTTTTATCTACACTTCATGGACACATCATCTTTGGATAGTTCTGAGAAAACTATGAATAACTATGAATGAATCTTGTCAACAAGTAGCCAATGTCCTAAAATGCCTGCTGTGGTCTTCAACTCCAAAAGGGCTTATGGGGTTTTAGATCCGTGTGCGGTTGTAATATTTCTTGCTTGACATTGACATTTCAGGGTAAAAAGAGAATAAGAAAATGATCAGCTTTGATCTCTGGGGAGACGTGTCAATTGGCTGCTGTCATCTGCGCCAAAAGGCAGGGACATCAAAGTGGACTTTAAACACTACTAAGGGCGCTAGGTGTCATTACCGTGAGTTCCACACAACTACTGAGTTACTGTGACCCGTCATGTATCTCCGTCAACACGGCTACATACTAATAGCGTTGGCAATATTTGCTGACTGCAAAAAATATAAAAAATATATCATTGATGATTGGATGGAGGTCAGGGATATGGGGCCTTGCAAATTAAGTAACTATGGCTGCATTTAGACAGGCAGCCCAATTCTGATATTTTGTTCACTAATTGGTCTTTTGACTAATCACTTCAGATCTTTTCACATCAGATATGTTTCAGAGCTGATCTGATTGGTTTAAAGATTAATTAGTAGAAAAAGATCAGAATTGGGCTTTCTGTGTAAACGCAGCCCTAGACACATAAGAAGCATGGCAAAGTGATCTGAATGTATCATTTGCTTCTGACAAATGTACTAGGCGGAGGACTGTTGACCAAAGATCAAGTGGGGTGTGGGGGCTGGGGGACATAATCAACCTAAAAATGCAGGAGTATTTGGAAAGCCATTACACAAGTGAAGAGCAGCAACATTTCACAGCCCTCTACAGAACCACAGAAGTTGATGAGTACATAGACATAGATTATATTTCTCTGATTATATTTCAATAATTATATATCTGTGAGGATATTTCCCTGATCATATTTCTCTGATTATATTTCAATGAGGATATTTCTCTGATTATATTTCAATTAGGATATTTCTCAGATTATATTTCAATGAGGATATTTCTCAGATTATATTTCAATTAGGATATTTCTCAGATTATATTTCAATTAGGATATTTCTCTGATTATATTTCAATTAGGATATTTCTCTGATTATATTTCAATTAGGATATTTCTCAGATTATATTTCAATTAGGATATTTCTCTGATTATATTTCAATGGGGATATTTCTGTGATTATATCTCTCTGATTATATTTCAATGAGGATACTTCTCTGATTATATTTCTTTGATTATATTTCTTTGATTATACTTCTTTGAGGATATTTCTCAGAAATATAATCAGAAAAATATCCTCAAAGAAATATAATCTAAGAAATATAATCAGATAAATATCCTCATAGAAATATAATCAGAGAAACATAATCAATGATTATATTTCTATGAGGATATTTCTCTGATTATATTTCTTTGAGGATATTTCTCTGATTATATTTTTATGAGGATATTTCTCTGACTATATTTCAATGAGGACATTTCTCTGATTATATTTCTATGATTACATTTCTATAATTATATTTCTATGGATGAGTCATCATTAGTACTTCATGCAAAATTGAGAGAAAAGTGGAATTATAGTTACAACTATAGATACAGTGCCTTCGGAAAGTATTCAGACCCCTTGACTTTTCCCATATTTTTTTGCAATAAACATTTTTCAGGATTCTTTGCAAATGTATCACAAATAAAAAACAGAAATTACTTTATTTAGATCCATCTTGTTTCCATTGATCCATCTTGTTTCCATTGATCATCCTTGAGTTGTTTCTACAACTTGATTAGAGTCCACCTGTGGTAAATTCAATTGATTGGACATTATTTGGAAAGGCACACACCTGTCTATGTAAGGTCCCACAGTTGACAGTGCATGTCAGAGCAAAAACTAAGCCATGAGGTCAAGGGAATTGTCCGTAGAGCTCCGAGACAGGATTGTGTCTAGGCACAGATCTTGGGAAGGGTACCAAAAGATTTCTGCAGCATTGAAGGTCCCCAAGAACACAGTGGCCTCCATCATTCTTAAATGGAAGATGTTTGGAACCACCAAGACTCTTCTAGAGCTCCACAAAGAGCTGAGAAAAGGATCTGAATACTTTTTATTTTTTAAATACATTTTATTATAAGGCTGTAATGTAACAAAATGTGTAATAAGTAAAGGGGTCTGAATACTTTCCGGGGGGACTGTAGTTGTTGACCTCAGGCTGTAGGGTATTTATTTGAAGGACATAGCTTTACATTAAAAGTCTTGCCCTTAGCTGCCCTTGAAGGCTATTTTAATTAAAACAATAGTCAGATCATTCCTATTAAACATACCATGCCAAAATGAAATTCTACAAGGTATAATAGGATCATTATGAATGTTACATATATTTTACTCTATATGGAAGGCTGTTTCTAAATTGTGTTATCTAACAGTCTGGTATTTACTCTATATAGAAGGCTGTTTCTAAATGAGTAGTGATAAAACAGTATTTACTCTATATGGAAGGCTGTTTCTAAATGAGTAGTGATAAAACATTATTTACTCTATATGGAAGGCTGTTTCTAAATGAGTAGTGATAAAACAGTATTTACTCTATATGGAAGGCTGTTTCTAAATGAGTAGTGATAAAACAGTATATACTCTTTATGGAAGGCTGTTTCTAAATGAGTAGTGATAAAACAGTATTTAGTGTTGTCACAATGTTTGCTATTATTCCATGAAGTCGTAGTTTTCCTCTGAAGACAATTTAATCCAGATGATATCTTGATAGAATTACATTTCCTAAATTAAATGAAAACTCCCTACCACCATTAATTTGTAAATTTATAATAGAAAACGATTGCTATATTTTAGAGCCGTAATGTGTTTTCTGTAATGCAAACTATTATTTGTAAACTGCTAGCATAATCTCCATATTGACACATAGAGGTTGTTTTACTAGTTTTCTTCAGATTATGGAAGAGCATGTTACATGTTGAGACATACTCAAATAAAAATTGAGGAGAAAGCCATTTTCATCTGACTCATTAAAAAGAAGAAGCCTATAAACACGCCTGATGACAAAATCTGACGGCATAATTTGACAGTATAATCTGATGGCATAATCTGACTGCATAATCTGACAGTAATATCTGACAGCATAATCTGACAGTATAATCTGATGGCATAATCGGACTGCATAATCTGATGGCATAATCTGACAGTATAATCTGACAGCATAATCTGACAGCATAATCTGATGGCATAATCTGACTACATAACCTGACGGCATAATCTGACAGCATAATCTGTGATATAAATACAATGTTGACTATCACAGAATAAAGCCGAATTGGCTTAATAAGAGTTGCAGAATCCATTCAAGATCATTCTTACACAATCTCATTTTAGCTGTTTCCTGTCTGTGTTGGCCACTAAAGGTTATATTTACTGTCTGGTTCTCCCGAGGAGAGAGGAGGAGTGTGGCTACACTGCAATGCTGACACATCCTTGGCTGGTGCTTTTGGATTGTTGTCTCTGCCAGTCGGGTCCCCACCAGCACACAACAGGGGGATTTAATTAAATGTCTGGGCCAATTGCATCATGTACTGAATACTGACCACAGGGCAAGCGGGTCTAATGAATGCCAATTTATCTCATATGTACCTGTCCCCGTTTGTTGGATTTTGCAATCTAGAGTCAGATATGTGTTAAATCCTGTTTGAGGTTCAGAGTTTCATTGTGAAGCAGAAGCATCATAAACCAATTGGGCCTATTTAAATTTTGGGTTTTGTGGCAGGATGATCATAATTGTCATACTTGGGGACTCAAGGAAAAAAATATCTTGGGGGTCCAGTCCGTCCCTGTTGTGAAGTACACAAGCCATTCGAATATGTCCTGTTACGTGATGATGACTTTAACATCTGTGAAGGTCTCATGGAGGGTTCATCCACATGGTCTACATAACATCTGTGAAGGTCTCATGGAGTGTTCATCCACATGGTCTACATAACATCTGTGAAGGTCTCATGGAGGGTTCATGCACATGGTCTACATAACACCTGTAAAGGTCTCATGGAGGGTTCATGCACATGGTCTACAGCAGGGATCATCAACTAGATTCAGCCGTGGGTCGTTTTTTTTTATTGAGCCGGTCATGGGGCCGGAACATAATTACAAATCATTTGCACCATAAGAAGCACAAACAGATATAATATTTGACTAAAACAAAATAATTTCAAACCTTGCTTACATTTGTATACAATCATATATATCTCTGTATTATGCATGGGAATACTTTGGAACAGATTTCCAAAAGGGGGCAAATGAAATCATCCGCGGGCCGCCAGTTGGGGACAGTGCCTAGAGAAAGTATTCCCACCCCTTGACTGTTTCAACATGTTGTTGTTTTACAGCCTGAATTTAAAATGTATTACTTTTAACTTTAGATTTTTGGTCACTGGCCTACACAGTATTCAACCCCTATGTTATGGCAAGCATAAATGCATTTAGGAGTAAAAATGTGCTTAACAAGTCACAAGTCACAAAAAATCATGTTAAACTGTTTTAATGACTACCTCGTCTCTGTACCCCACATATACAATTATCTGTAAGGTCCCTCAGTCGAGTAGTGAATTTCAAACACAGATTCAACCACAAAGACCAGGACGTTTTCCATTGCCTTATAAAGAAGGTCACCTATTGGTAGATAATACACATTTAATAAACACACATTAAATATCCCTTTGAGCATGGTGAAGTTATTTATTCCACTTTGGGTGGTGTTTCAATATACCCAGTCTCTACAAAGATACAGTCGTCCTTCCTAACTCAGTTGCAGGAGAGGAAGGAAACTGCTCAGGGATTTCACCATGAGGCCAATGGTGACTTTAAAACAGTTACAGAGTTTAATAGCTGTGATAGGAGAAAATTGAGGATGGATCAATAACATTGTAGTTACTCCACAATACTAACCTAACTGACAGAGTGAAAAGAATGAAGACTGTACAGAAAAAAAATATTCCAAAACATGCATCCTGTTTGCAACAAGGCACTAAAGTAATACTGCAACAAATGTGGCAAAGAAATTAACTTTTTGTCCTGAATACAAAGTGTTATGTTTGAGGGAAATCAAATACAACACATTACAGCGTACCACTCCACATTTTCAAGCATAGTGATGGCTGCAACATGTTATGGTTATGCTTGTAATCTTTAAGGACTGGAGAGTATTTCAGGATAAAAAATAAATGGAATGGAGCTAAGCACAGGCAAAATCATAGAGGAAAACCTGGTTCAGTCTGCTTTCCACCAGACACTGGAAGATTAATTAAACTTCAACAGAACAATAACCTAAAACACAAGGCCAAATCTTTTTTTATTTTTTTTATTTATTTTATTTATTGAACTTTTATTTAACCAGGTAGGCTAGTTGAGAACAAGTTCTCATTTACAACTGCGACCTGGCCAATATAAAGCAAAACAGTGAGACACAAACAACAACACAGAGTTACACATGGAAAAACAAACGTGCAGTCAATAACACAATAGAAAAAAGAAAGTCAATATACAGTGTGTGCAAATGGCGTGAGGTGGTAAGGCAATAAATAGACCATAGTAGCAAGTAATTACAATTTAGCAAATTGTAAAACTGCAGTGATAGACGTGCAGATGATAATGTGCAAGTAGAAATACTGGTGTGCAAAAGAGCAGAAAATTAAATAAAAACAATAGGGGGGTGAGATAGGTAGCCCATCTGTAAATAGCCCATCCAATCTATGTCCAGCTGCAGCATTTGGTTAGCTGATGTTTAAAGTTAGTGAGGGAAATATGTCTCCAGCGTCAGAGATTTTTGAAATTCGTTCCAGTCATTGGCAGCAGAGAACTGGAAGGAAAGGCAGCCAAAGGAGGTGTTGGCTTTGGGAATGACCAGTGAGATTTACCTGCTGGAACGCATGCTACGGGTGAGTGTTGTTATTGTTACCAGTGAGCTGAGATAAGGCGGAGCTTAAACTAGCAAAGACTTATAGATGACCTGGAGCCAGTGGGTCTGGCGAAGAATATGTAGCGAAGGCCAGCCAACAAGAGCATACAGGTCACAGTGGTGGGTGGTATATGGGACTATGGTGACAAAACAGATGGCACTGTGATAGACTGCATCCAGTTTGCTGAGTAGAGTGTTGGAGGCTATTTTGTAAATGACATCGTCGAGGATCTGTAGGATAGTCAGTTTTACGAGGGTGTAAGTGAAGGAGGCTTTGTTGCGAAATAGGAAGCTGATTCTAGATTTAATTTTCGATTGGAGATGTTTAATATGAGTCTGGAAGGAGAGTTTACAGTCTAGCCAGACACCTAGGTATTTGTAGTTGGGCGGGCGGGCGCGGGCACAAAAGGTTGAAAAGCATGCATTTAGTTTTACTAGCGTTTAAGAGCAGTTGGAGGCCACGGAAGGAGTGTTGTATGGCATTGAAGCTCGTTTGAAGGTTTGTTAACACAGTGTCCAAAGAAGGGCCAGATGTATACAGAATGGTGTTGTCTGCGTAGTGGTGGATCAGGGAATCACCCACAGCAAGAGCGACATCGTTGATATATGCAGAGAAAAGAGTCAGCCCGAGAATTGAACCCTGTGGTACCCCCATAGAGACTGCCAGAGGTCCGGACAACAAGCCCTCCAATTTGACACACTGAACTCTGTCTGAGAAGTATTAGTAGTAGTAGTTGGTGAACCAGGCGAAGAAGTTATTTGAGAAACCAAGGCTGCCGATAAGAATGCGGTGATTGACAGAGTCGAAAGCCTTGGCCAAGTCGATGAAGACGGCTGCAATGGCGGTTATGATATTCGTTTAGTACCTTGAGCGTGGCTGAGGTGCACCCGTGACCAGCTCGGAAACCGGATTGCTCCGCGGAGAAGGTACGGTGGGATTCGAAATGGTCGGTGATCTGTTTGTTAACTTGACAGAGCTTGAAGTATTGTGAAAATAATCATGGGAAAATGTTGTACAATCCAGGTGTGGAAAGCTCTTAGTGTCACACCCTGATCTGTCACCTGTCTTTGTGATTGTCTCCACCCCCTCCAGGTGTCGCCCATCTTCCTCATTATCCCCTATGTATTTATACCTGTGTTCTCAGTTTGTCTGTTGTCAGTTCGTTTTGTTCGTTCAAACCTACCAACACTTTTTCCCTTGCTCCTGTCTTTGCTATAGTTCTTGTTTTCTATTTTCCCAGTTTTGACCTTTCCTGCCTGCCCTGACCCTGAGCATGCCTATATTCCTGTACCTTTGCCCCACCAATCTGAATTCTGACCTCTGCCTGCCCGTGACCTGTCCTTTTGCCTGCCCCTGTTCGAGTAATAAACTTTGTTACTTCGACAGTGTCTGCACCTGGGTCTTACCTTAAACCTGATACTTAAAGACTTATCCAGAAAGACTCACACCAGTAAATGCTGCCAATGTATTGACTCAGGGGGTTGAATACTAATCTAATCAAGATATATTAGTATTTTCCCCCACTTTTTAACACAACAAAATGTGGAAAAAGTCAAGCAGTGTGAATACTTTCTGAAGGCACTGTATGATGTTGCTCACCCTGACTGCGAGCCATTTATCTACTCATCACAGATGTACAAATGTAAGATCTTAATTTGACCTATATGGTCACAGCAAAATAGTAATTCAGCAACAGGATTTGAACATATTTTCCATAATGTTGCTTGATTGGTGGTTAGGCTATTAGCTGGGCCTTCAGTAGGGGAGAAGCGGAGGAGACAAGTTAATGAATCATTTTTTTTGCCTTGATACAGTTGAAACATGGATGTTGTATGTGTGCCATTCAGAGGGTGAATGGACAAGACAAAATATTTAAATGCCTTTGAATGGGGTATGGTAGTAGGTGCCAGGGTGTGTCAGAGTGTGTCAAGAGCTGCAACGCTGCTGGGTTTTTCACAATCAACAGTTTCCTATGTGTATCAAGAATGGTCCACCATCCAAATGACATCTGGCCAACTTGAAACAACTGTGGGAAGCATTGGAGTCAACGTGGGCCGGCATCCCTGTGAAATTATTTCGTCACCCTGTTGTCCATGCCTGACAAATTGAGGCTGTTCTTCGTCTAAAACGCGGTGCTACTCAATATTAGGAAGATTTTTTACACTCAGTGTAACCGTGTTATTAGTGGGGGTTTTCAGTGAACATATGTAAATCCCCACTGGATTCGTCTGGATTTCCTGCGGTTCATGAATGTTCTCAGCAACAAAATAGTGATCAAATTAAGATCCTACATCTGTAGTGTAATGTCTCACATGTAAAGACTGACATCTTCCTTGTGACTACCATTCTATACTAAATTTCACGGACCACTTGGGGCCATGTTTAATATCTTCAACCCCCAGTAGACAACTCCGCATTCAGTCAACTCTTCAACCCCAACATTATTCAACTACACTCTTAGAAAAATGGTTCCAAAAGGGTTTTGTGGTTGTCCCCATATGAGAACCATTTTTGGTTCCAGGTAGAATTATTTTGGGTTCCATTTAGAACTCTCTGTGGAAAGGGTTCTACCTGGAACCCTAAAGAGTTCTACCTGAAACCAGAAGGGGTTCTTCAAAGGGTTCTCCTATGGGGACAGCCCAAAGAACCCTTTTCGGTTCTAGATAGCACCTTTTTGTGTAAGAGTGTAGGTTACATATACTGTACAAATTGATACACTTTCGCTTACCGTCCGTTAAGTTTCAAGCAACAATCCTTAAAATAAATAGAGAAATCAACTGCAGAAACAACTGTAAACCTAAAGTAATATCTAGTAAACAATGTGGGAGTCAACAAGTTATGCAGGGTGCACCAATACCTTTATTTATGGCGACTACGTTTATGGAGATGAGGTCATTTCAAAGGTGTCAGTTCTCTTCAAAGCAGAACAACTTCAAAGAGCATGTTTGAAACAAAATGAATGGGTCATTTATGAAACAAGGAGTTAGGACTGTGGAAAATCTCAGTATATGGCACAACCTTTCATTCAGCAGATCATCATTTTGTGGCATTCACCAGCCAAAATCATGTAAATGTTGTAATCATTTATCTACTGTACATTCAGAGTATTTTTCCACGTGAGGCGTCTACACTAATTTCATTTATTCTTGGCATTAAGAAATGCCAAATACCAGAAATACTCTGAGCATGTGTTTAGTTTGTGAATGTTTTTAAGAGGTAATTGGATTAGAATCAGGCGATGTGAGCTTTTCTTGCCATAAAGATTAGAGCTCAACAAGATGAATATACAGATTTAGTTGAGGTTCAGGCTGCCTTGGCCAGATGCCAGGATTAAAATCAATATCCCAGTAAATAAGGAAGAAGGAGAAGGTGCTGGACCCGCATCATCATTCAACCTTACAGAGGAAGGACACACTGCAAAGTAGAGCGTGTCCAAACAGCATGCTGTTACCATTAGAAATGGATCAATATCTGATGGATATCTGACAGAAATCTCTGAGATTCCGCAGTCACTTGACAATGCAGCATTTATTGCCAGTTCTGGAGATGGGGCTGGAGCTGAGGCTGGATGCTGACTCAAGCTGGGTGTTTAAGTAGACACAGGTCTGTGAGTGTCGGACTGGTGATGTGTCGATGACTAGTTATAGATGTTGTCTCTGCATGGTACAGCTCCAGACGTCCAGGTTATCCCAGCAGCTGCCAGCTGTCGCTCAGGGCCGAGCTATGGTGGACAGATGCACACCTCTTGTAAAGGAAGAGAGAATAATCATTGACTGTGTAAATAAATCACACCACACTTCTCATCTCCGCAGAAAAATGGCTCGTGATGCACTGAAGAGGAGCTTTGGAGTGGTTGATGTGAGGCAGACTTGAGGCGTTTGTCCAGTCCACTAAAAATAACATGAACATTGACCGTCATTTTCTTTTTTCCAGCGAAAACACCTCCTCCATTTACATGCCATGAATTTTAAATTCTTCAATCTGCAATGATACGCAGTTTAATTCAAACACTTATTCAGTAGGCTTGGTTCTGTAATTAATGATCACTGCAGGGGTTTCTCTTCACCCAGATCTTAAATGTAACCATAATAGGGTTTCAAGGTGCATCATGGGACCTCCTCCAAGTCACATTACGAATGTAGGATCTTCATTTTATCAACCTGTTGCAGGAGAACTTTCCTCCAATGCAGGACATTTAAAACATGTAGTGGTTTAAAAAGGTTTCTGATGTTTGTATTTTCCACTTGTAAATTTCAGACTTGATTTTCCCCTACGAAAAATATATCAACCCCTACAAAATGTTTTAATAATTATAAACCACATTATAATTCATATTTCCTGTTGATGCAGGATTATTTTCCTGCTGTAGTAAACTCGCTCAAATGAAGATCATACATCTGTACGTGTTCACACTGTCAAGGGTGTGCTGTGTGATATTTCATCTGGCTATTGGGTTACTGTCAGGCACCTGTCAAGCAAAACACCACAGTAAACAAACACATACAAATGAAAAATGACCCTCAACTTCATTGTCAAAGATTTTATGGATCTAATTCAATACAGAGTCAAACAGACAAGCTTGCTGGGGCTAATTTTATTAGGAGGGGTGCTATATATAGAGTCGGGGCAGGATGTGGGTACTCAAATGACAACAATCTGGAAGCCCACACACACATACCATCCTGCAGCCCAGAGTGGTAGAGGTCATCTTTCACATGTGAGCCCCACTGCTACTCTTCAAAGATCAACTGGACTGGCAGTTTTGTTAAAAGTGGACAGGCAGTTTTAAAGACAAGATCAAAGATGAGTCAAAAAGCAAGCTCTTCTGTGACATCATGAAACGCTTTGTGATGATATTTGTTTGGGTTTCCTGTGATGATGTATTCAAGCCAAGACAGTAAGTGGTAGACTCTATCCTCCTCTCTGTCTGTCAGCCTTGAGGTGGGCCATGGAAGTCTTCAAGCCTGGGGGGGGGGGTTGTATAATCTCAATCAGTTCGGCATGCTTATTGGAGCTGATCAGGTCCATTAACAGCACAGAGGCATCATTTAATGCCAGTGAATGACAGAGATTGAACCATCCCACTAAGGGCATTGTGCCGATTTCAGTCTTATCATTTTCAAAATGGTAGACATGATTCATGCTTCCAAGCTATCTCTTATTTTTCATGTGAAGGGGGCCCACGTATTCTCTAAGTATGGCTGGTCTGTTGCCCTATGTGGATGTGTTCATTTGAATGATCTACATTCCTTTGTTCGGTGCAATATGCTGGTCTGTTGAGAATTGTGATGAATATAAAAAGCTCAGCCTTTCCCCAAACCATCTTGAATAAGAAGAGTTTGTCCTTCCAGCTATTTTTGTAATAAAATGTGTAGTACACAAGACAGAAAACAACCAAGATAAAAAAAGAAGGAACAACTATGCATTATGCAAAAGCTACTTCCACTGACTAATGGTGCCCTCTGTGACTCACAGGACGAAACCACCTAGAGGAGGGCGGAAAAATATATTTTTAGACAAAGATCCTGGGAGAAACTGAACAAAGAAGAAAAAAGTGGGAGTGGTTAGAATATCATTTCCATGCATCACGTCCCCATTTTGATTAATTCGAGGAGTCAACAGGGAACCCAAAGCTGTGGGCTACATTGTGTCAGCGTGAGTTGTACTCCATATCCATACAGTAGGTCCACAAGAAAACAAACCCCACCCACGTGCCGCTCTGGTGTACAGGTAAACCCTGCTAGGGGACATGACACTGGACAAGATAATACAAGTGCAGTGGAAGACTTATTAAAAATTAAAAATAAAAATATGTTTTTCATCTTTGTATTTCCAAGAAATACAATACAATGAAGGGGATTCGTTTTGATGTGTCCTTGTGTATCTGACGAGCAGACATTGATTACACAAATAATGTGTCACATCAGAGGTTTTTTTGTTGGTCCCAATGTGTCACATTAGATGGTATTTTGTTGGTCCTAATGTGTGACATCAGATATTTTTTTGTTGGTCCTAATGTGTGACATAGATAGTTTTTATTGGAACTACTGTGTCAAATCAGATGTTTTTATGTTGGTCCCAATGTGTGACGGATGTTTTTTTGTTGGTCCTAATGTGTGACATTAGATGGTTTTATGTTGGTCATAATGTGTCACATTAGATGGTATTTTGTTGGTCCGAATGTGTGACATCAGATGGTTTTTTGTTGGTCCTAATGTGTGACATGAGATGGTTTTATGTTGGTCATAATGTGTCACATTAGATGGTATTTTGTTGGTCCTAATGTGTCACATCAGATGTTTTCTTATTCGTCCTAATGTGTCACATCAGATATTTTTTTGTTGGTCCTAATGTGTCACATCAGATGTTTTGTTCTAATGTGTGATGTTCTTTTGTTGTTGGTCAAACCGTGTGAAATTAAATGTTTTTTTTTGTCCTAATGTGTGAAATGAGATGGTTATTTGTTGGTCCTACTGTGTCAAATCAGATGTTTTTTTGTTTGTTCTAATGTGTCACATCAGATATGTTTGTTGTGGTCCTAATGTGTTACATCAGATATGTTTGTTATGGTCCTCATGTGTGATATCAGATATGTTTGTTATGGTCCTAATGTGTGACATCAGATGTTTTTGAGTTGGTCCCAATGTGTGACATCAGATGTTTTTGTGTTGGTCCTACTGCGTCACATCAGATGTTTTTATGTAGGTCCTTACTGCATCACATCAGATGTTTTTATGTTGGTCCTACTGCGTCACATCACATGTTTTTATGTTGGTTCTACTGCGTCACATCAGATGCTTCTTTGTTGATCCTACTGCGTCACATCTGATGTTTTTATGTTGGTCCTAATGTGGCACATCAGATGCTTTTATCTTGGTCCTACTGCTTCACATCAGATGTTTTTATGTTGGTCCTACTGCGTGACATCAGATGTTTTTATGTTGGTCCTAATGTGTGACATCAGATGTTTTTATTTTTTTGTTGGTCCTACTGTGTCACATCAGATGTTTTTTGTGTTGGTCCTAATGTGTGTTGTCAGATGTTTTTTTGGTCCTAATGTGTGTTGTCAGATGTTTTTGTTGTTGGTCCTAATGTGTCACATCAGATGTTTTTATGTTGGTCCTACTGCGTCACTTCAGATGTTTTTTATGTTGGTCCTAATGTGTCACATCAGATGTTTTTATGTTGGTGCTACTGCGTCACATCTGATATTTTTATGTTGGTCCTAATGTGGCACATCTGATGTTTTTTGTGTTGGTCCTAATGTGTGTTGTCAGATGTTTTTCCTGGTCCTAATGTGTGTTGTCAGATGTTTTTTTGTTGGTCCTAATGTGTCACATCAGATGTTTTTTTGTTGGTCCTAATGTGTCACATCAGATGTTTTTTTGTTGGTCCTAATGTGTCACATCAGATGTTTTCTTATTCGTCCTAATGTGTCACATCAGATGTTTTTATTTTTATGTTGGTCCTACTGCGTCACATCAGATGTTTTTTGTGTTGGTCCTAATGTGTGTTGTCAGATGTTTTTCTGGTCCTAATGTGTGTTGTCAGATGTTTTTTTGTTGGTCCTAATGTGTCACATAAGATGTTTTTTTGGTCCTAATGTGTCACATCAGATGTTTTTTGGGTCCTAATGTGTCACATCAGATGTTTTTTTGTTGGTCCTAATGTGTCACATCAGATGTTTTCTTATTCGTCCTAATGTGTCACATCAGATGATTTTTTCGTCCTAATGTGTCACATCAGATGTTTTGTGTCGGTCCTACTGTGTCACATCAGATGTTTTTTTGTTGGTCCTAATGTGTGACATCAGATGTTTTTATGATGGTCCTACTGCGTCACATCAGATGTTTTTATGTTGCTCCTACTGCGTCACATCAGATGTTTTTATGTTGCTCCTACTGCGTCACATCAGATCTTTTTGTGTTGGTCCTAATGTGGCACATGAGATGTTTTTATGTTGGTCCTACTGCATCACATCAGATGTTTTTATGTTGGTCCTAATGTATGACATCAGATGTTTTTATTTTTATGTTGGTCCTACTGCATCACATCAGATGTTTTTATGTTGGCCCTACTGCGTCACATCAGATGCTTTTATGTTGGTCCTACTGCGTCACATCAGATGCTTTTATGTTGGTCCTACTGCATCACATCTGATGTTTTTATGTTGGTCCTAATGTGGCACATCAGATGCTTTTATGTTGGTCCTACTGCGTCACATCAGATGTTTTTATGTTGGTCCTACTGCATCACATCTGATGCTTTTATGTTGGTCCTAATGTGGCACAACAGATGCTTTTATGTTGGTCCTACTGCGTCACATCAGATGTTTTTATGTTGGTCCTACTGCGTCACATCAGATGTTTTTATGTTGGTCCTAATGTGTGTTGTCAGATGTTTTTTTGTTGGTCCTAATGTGTCACATCAGATGTTTTTTGGTCCTAATGTGTCACATCAGATGTTTTTTTGTTGGTCCTAATGTTTGGCATCAGATATTTTTTTGTTGGTCCTAATGTGTCACATCAGATGTTTTTTTGATGGTCCTAATGTGTGACAGATGTTTTTTTGTTAGTCCTAATGTGTCACATCAGATGTTTTTGTGTTGGTCCTAATATGTGACATCAGATGTTTTGTGTCGGTTCTAATGTGTGACACCAGATGTTTTTGTGTTTGTCCCAATGTGTCACATCCAATGCTTTGATGTTGGTCCTAATGTGGCACATCAGATGTTTTTGTGTTTGTCCTAATGTGTCACATCCAATGCTTTTATGTTGGTCCTAATGTGTCACATCAGATGCTTTTATGTTGATCCTACTGCGTCACATCTGATGTTTTTATGTTGGTCCTAATGTGTGACATCAGATGTTTTTATTTTTATGTTGATCCTACTGCGTCACATCAGATGTTTTTGTGTTGGTCCTAATGTGGCACATCAGATGTCTTTATGTTGGTCCTACTGTGTGACATCAGATGTTTTTATTTTTATGTTGATCCTACTGCGTCACATCAGATGTTTTTGTGTTGGTCCTAATGTGGCACATCAGATGTCTTTATGTTGGTCCTACTGTGTGACATCAGATGTTTTTATTTTTATGTTGATCCTACTGCGTCACATCAGATGTTTTTGTGTTGGTCCTAATGTGGCACATCAGATGTCTTTATGTTGGTCCTACTGCGTCACATCAGATGTTTTTATGTTGGTCCTAATGTGTGACATCAGATATTTTTACTTTTACATTGGTCCTACTGCGTCACATCAGATGTTTTTATGTAGCTCCTACTGCATCACATCAGATGTTTTTATGTTGGTCCTACTGCGTCACATCACATGTTTTTATGTTGGTCCTACTGCATCACATCATGTTGGTCCTACTTCGTCACATCACATGTTTTTATGTTGGTCCTACTGCATCACATCAGATGTTTTTATGTTGGTCCTAATGTATGACATCAGATGTTTTTATTTTTATGTTGGTCCTACTGCATCACATCAGATGCTTTTATGTTGATCCTACTGCGTCACATCTGATGTTTTTATGTTGGTCCTACTGCATCACATCTGATGTTTTTTTTGGGTCCTAATGTGTCACATCAGATGCTTTTATGTTGGTCCTACTGCGTCACATCAGATGCTTTTATGTTGATCCTACTGCGTCACATCTGATGTTTTTATGTTGGTCCTAATGTGGCACAACAGATGCTTTTATGTTGGTCCTACTGCGTCACATCAGATGTTTTTATGTTTGTCCTACTGCGTCACATCAGATGTTTTGATGTTGGTCCTAATGTGTGACATCAGATGTTTTTATTTTTATGTTGGTCCTACTGCGTCACATCAGATGTTTTTTTGTTGGTCCTAATGTGTGTTGTCAGATGTTTTTTTGTTGGTCCTAATGTGTCACATCAGATGTTTTTTGGGTCCTAATGTGTCACATCAGATGTTTTCTTATTCGTCCTAATGTGTCACATCAGATATTTTTTGGGTCCTAATGTGTCACATCAGATGTTTTTATTTTTATGTTGGTCCTACTGCATCACATCAGATGTTTTTATGTTGGCCCTACTGCGTCACATCAGATGCTTTTATGTTGGTCCTACTGCGTCACATCAGATGCTTTTATGTTGGTCCTACTGCATCACATCTGATGTTTTTATGTTGGTCCTAATGTGGCACATCAGATGCTTTTATGTTGGTCCTACTGCGTCACATCAGATGTTTTTATGTTGGTCCTACTGCATCACATCTGATGCTTTTATGTTGGTCCTAATGTGGCACAACAGATGCTTTTATGTTGGTCCTACTGCGTCACATCAGATGTTTTTATGTTGGTCCTACTGCGTCACATCAGATGTTTTGATGTTGGTCCTAATGTGTGACATCAGATGTTTTTATTTTTATGTTGGTCCTACTGCGTCACATCAGATGTTTTTTTGTTGGTCCTAATGTGTGTTGTCAGATGTTTTTTTGTTGGTCCTAATGTGTCACATCAGATGTTTTTTGGGTCCTAATGTGTCACATCAGATGTTTTCTTATTCGTCCTAATGTGTCACATCAGATATTTTTTGGGTCCTAATGTGTCACATCAGATGTTTTTATTTTTATGTTGGTCCTACTGCATCACATCAGATGTTTTTATGTTGGCCCTACTGCGTCACATCAGATGCTTTTATGTTGGTCCTACTGCGTCACATCAGATGCTTTTATGTTGGTCCTACTGCATCACATCTGATGTTTTTATGTTGGTCCTAATGTGGCACATCAGATGCTTTTATGTTGGTCCTACTGCGTCACATCAGATGTTTTTATGTTGGTCCTACTGCATCACATCTGATGCTTTTATGTTGGTCCTAATGTGGCACAACAGATGCTTTTATGTTGGTCCTACTGCGTCACATCAGATGTTTTTATGTTGGTCCTACTGCGTCACATCAGATGTTTTTATGTTGGTCCTAATGTGTGTTGTCAGATGTTTTTTTGTTGGTCCTAATGTGTCACATCAGATGTTTTTTGGTCCTAATGTGTCACATCAGATGTTTTTTTGTTGGTCCTAATGTTTGGCATCAGATATTTTTTTGTTGGTCCTAATGTGTCACATCAGATGTTTTTTTGATGGTCCTAATGTGTGACAGATGTTTTTTTGTTAGTCCTAATGTGTCACATCAGATGTTTTTGTGTTGGTCCTAATATGTGACATCAGATGTTTTGTGTCGGTTCTAATGTGTGACACCAGATGTTTTTGTGTTTGTCCCAATGTGTCACATCCAATGCTTTGATGTTGGTCCTAATGTGGCACATCAGATGTTTTTGTGTTTGTCCTAATGTGTCACATCCAATGCTTTTATGTTGGTCCTACTGCGTCACATCAGATGTTTTTATGTTGGTCCTACTGCGTCACATCAGATGCTTTTATGTTGATCCTACTGCGTCACATCTGATGTTTTTATGTTGGTCCTAATGTGTGACATCAGATGTTTTTATTTTTATGTTGATCCTACTGCGTCACATCAGATGTTTTTGTGTTGGTCCTAATGTGGCACATCAGATGTCTTTATGTTGGTCCTACTGTGTGACATCAGATGTTTTTATTTTTATGTTGATCCTACTGCGTCACATCAGATGTTTTTGTGTTGGTCCTAATGTGGCACATCAGATGTCTTTATGTTGGTCCTACTGCGTCACATCAGATGTTTTTATGTTGGTCCTAATGTGTGACATCAGATATTTTTACTTTTACATTGGTCCTACTGCGTCACATCAGATGTTTTTATGTAGCTCCTACTGCATCACATCAGATGTTTTTATGTTGGTCCTACTGCGTCACATCACATGTTTTTATGTTGGTCCTACTGCATCACATCATGTTGGTCCTACTTCGTCACATCACATGTTTTTATGTTGGTCCTACTGCATCACATCAGATGTTTTTATGTTGGTCCTAATGTATGACATCAGATGTTTTTATTTTTATGTTGGTCCTACTGCATCACATCAGATGCTTTTATGTTGATCCTACTGCGTCACATCTGATGTTTTTATGTTGGTCCTACTGCATCACATCTGATGTTTTTTTTGGGTCCTAATGTGTCACATCAGATGCTTTTATGTTGGTCCTACTGCGTCACATCAGATGCTTTTATGTTGATCCTACTGCGTCACATCTGATGTTTTTATGTTGGTCCTAATGTGGCACAACAGATGCTTTTATGTTGGTCCTACTGCGTCACATCAGATGTTTTTATGTTTGTCCTACTGCGTCACATCAGATGTTTTGATGTTGGTCCTAATGTGTGACATCAGATGTTTTTATTTTTATGTTGGTCCTACTGCGTCACATCAGATGTTTTTTTGTTGGTCCTAATGTGTGTTGTCAGATGTTTTTTTGTTGGTCCTAATGTGTCACATCAGATGTTTTTTGGGTCCTAATGTGTCACATCAGATGTTTTCTTCTTCGTCCTACTGTGTCACATCAGATGTTTTTATGTTGGACCTAATGTGTGACATCAGATGTTTTTATTTTTATGTTGGTCCTACTGCGTCACATCAGAAGTTTTTATGTTTGTCCTACTGCGTCACACCAGATGTTTTAGTTTTTATTTGTCACCTCCATAATAGAACCTTCCTGAGTATTTCATTTAGTTTTGTTCCTAATGATCCTGAAGCTTTGTGCTTCCTCTCATAAAACAATAGAAAAGATCAGTAACAACCCATCTTTCAGAATCAGTGTTTTGTTGACCTGGCTCTGTTTTTCAGTTGCTGCTGATGCTGTTGGAAATAATATTTTTCCAGCTCAGAAACTGATATGTTTTGTGTGTGTGTGTGTGTACACATGCACGAGTGCTTATATGTTTGTGTACATGTTTGTGTGTGTGCATGAGTGTGTGTGTGTGTTTACACTATTTTTTGAATATATTTTTTTATTTCACCTTTATTTAACCAGGTAAGCTATTTGAGAACAAGTTCTCATTTGCAACTGCGACCTGGCCAAGATAATGCATAGCAGTTCGACACATACAACAACACAGAGTTACACATGGAATGAACAAAACATTGTCAATAATACAGTAGAAAAAAAGTCTATATACAGTGAGTGCAAATAAGGTCAAATAAGGGAGTTAAGGCAATAAATAGGCCACGGTGGCGAAGTAATTACAATATGGCAATTAAACACTGGAATGGTAGATGTGTAAAAGATGGATGTGCAAGTAGAGATACTGTGGTGCAAAAGGAGCAAAATAAATAAATACAGTATGGGAATGAGGTAGATAGATGGGCTGTTTACAGATGGGCTATGAACAGGTGCAGTGATCTGTGAGCTGCTCTGACAGCTGGTTCTTAGAGCTAGTGAGGGAGATGGGAATCTCCAGCTTCAGTGATTTTTGCAGTTAGTTCCAGTCAGTGGCAGCAGAGAACTGGAAGGAAAGGCGACCAAAGGAGGAATTGGCTTTGGGGGTGGCCAGTGAGATATACCTGCTGGAGCGTGTGCTACGAGTGGGTGCTGCTTTGGTGACCAGCGAGCTGAGATAGGGCGGGGCTTTACCTAGCAGAGACTTGTCGATAACCTGTAGCCAGTGGGCTTGGCGACGAGTATGAAGCGAGGGCCAGCCAACGAGAGCGTACAGGTCGCAGTGGTGGGTAGTATGTGTTTGTTAGACACTTGGAGTTGTATTGTTCAAGGGGACCTTCTCTGCTCTGGGAGCACTCCTGCTTCCTCTGCTATCACTGGGAAATTAGGGTCTTTATTGTACCTTGGTGGGAAATAACATCAGACAGAAAACCCATCTTGTTTCTCCCCCTGAGAGCTCTCTCTTCTGCATCAGCTACAGAGGTGCTTGGTGGAGGAGGTAGGTTTGTTTGACTCCTTTACGAGGGGCCATTTACTAATGTATTTTATCGCCGTAATACTGTGGGATTCTAATTACACTGATTTGTCTCTTACTTCAAAGCTTGTGCTGATTGTACTCATTAGATCGAAATTGAACTGGGATTTATTAAATGGGCATCACATCGCCCACAGTTTATTTTGAGAGAATGAAGGCAACACTTGTGAGCTGTGTTTTACCTTTTATTTATTCTTGAAATAGCCTGTTGTATTACTAGTAGTAATTATTTCAATCATCTCAGTCAATCCATAGATGTACATTATAATCAATGGTTTGTTAATACTTGGCAAGTTATTTTCCATTCATCATTTTAAATGTGGGAATAGTCATTGGTAATAGACTGAATTCAGTTCAAACTCTTTGCCCATCAAATCTTTTCCCTGTTCGGTCATTCACAGCTTTGGTGAAACATTGTTGTGTAAGGTTTTAAAAGCCCACCAGGGGTATGAGTACCATGTACACTAGGACTGATTTGAATTATTTGTGTACCTTGGCTATTCCGCTCCTACTCTGCATGGGCTCACAGAGAGAGAGAGTTGTTGTGGGTGTTAAATGGTTGTCATTAAACTGCAAGCCCATAGTACTATATAAAGCCTATGTAATTACCACAGTATTAATCTATCTACATTCCACCATTTCACATAGGAAATCTCCTAAATGTCATGGCAATTTTCACTCACAGGTAAATGTCAAAACATTAACCTTGAGTGGGTGAATGCTATGACATGATAAATCGGGCCATGCTCCCACCATTATTTCCAACCTCTAATCTGGAAAACAGAGAAAAGGTGATAGTTAGTTTATGTGTACTGGGATCATTCATAGTGCACCAGTATGTATACATGAGGCATTAGAATAACAACATATGATCTATCATATACAACTAAGAGACCATTTTTAATTCAGCAAAATAAAGGCCATTTGTGATTTAGATAGTCATTCATTAAAAATCTAACATTAGCAATACATTATTTTGAATTTAAGATTAATTTCAATGAAGATCAAAGACAATGCATGCATTACAATTGAAGGTGTGTTCAGATCAGTGAGGAGGGACGGTCAGAGACCATTACAGTTGGAGGTGTGTTCAGATCAGTGAGGAGGGATGGTCAGAGACCATTACAGTTGGAGGTGTGTTCAGATCAGTGAGGAGGGACGGTCAGAGACCATTACAGTTGGAGGTGTGTTCAGATCAGTGAGGCGGGACGGTCAGAGACCATTACAGTTGGAGGTGTGTTCAGATCAGTGAGGAGGGACGGTCAGAGACCATTACAGTTGGAGATGTGTTCAGATCAGTGAGGAGGGACGGTCAGAGACCATTACAGTTGGAGGTGTGTTCAGATCAGTGAGGAGGGACGGTCAGAGACCATTACAGTTGGAGGTGTGTTCAGATCAGTGAGGAGGGACGGTCAGAGACCATTACAGTTGGAGGTGTGTTCAGATCAGTGAGGAGGGACGGTCAGAGACCATTACAGTTGGAGGTGTGTTCAGATCAGTGAGGAGGGACGGTCAGAGACCATTACAGTTGGAGGTGTGTTCAGATCAGTGAGGAGGGACGGTCAGAGACCATTACAGTTGGAAGTGTGTTCAGATCAGTGAGGAGGGACGGTCAGAGACCATTACAGTCGGAGGTGTGTTCAGATCAGTGAGGAGGGACGGTCAGAGACCATGGCAGTTGGAGGTGTGTTCAGATCAGTGAGGAGGGATGGTCAGAGGCCATGCCAGCTGAAGGAGTGTTCAGATAAGTGATGATGACAGACCACGGATGCCAGAGGCTTTGTTGAGAATGTGTTATTGCTGCTGATTTCTAATCTTCTATTTTAGCACTGTATCACTTTCCTGCACGGTCTCTTTTAAACATGTTTCAAAGTGGCACACAGCCCCCCTCTCCTCCACATTACTCCCCTCTCTATAGAGTAATTGGTATATTGGGAGGCCCCTCCCCTCTCCTCTATATACAGTAATTGGTATATTGGAGAGCCCCTCCCCACTCCTCTCTATACAGTAATGAGTATATTGGGAGGCCCCTCCCCTGTCCTCTCTATACAGTAATGAGTATATTGGGAGGCCCCTGCCCTGTCCTCTCTATACAGTAATGAGTATATTGGGAGGCCCCTGCCCTGTCCTCTCTATAAAGTAATGGGTATATTGGGAGGCCCCTCCCCTGTCCTCTCTATACAGTAATGAGTGTATTGGGAGGCCCCTCCCCTCCCCTCTATATACAGCAATGAGTATATTGGGAGGCCCCTCCCTTCTCCTCTCTATGAAGTAACGGGTATATTGTGAGGCCCCTCCACATACACTGTAATTGATATATTGGAGAGCCACTCTCTTTTCTATACAGTAATGGGTATATTGAAAAGCCCCTCCTCTCTCTATACAGTAATGAGTATATTGGAAAGCTCTTCCCCTCTGGTTATATTGGAGAGAACCCCCCCCCCCCAACCCCTTCCTTTATATACAGTAATCGGTATATAGGAGAGCCCCTCCCCTCTCTAATATGGCTACATTGGAAAGCTCCTCCCCTCTCTATACAGTAATGAGTATATTGGAAAGCTCCTCCACTGTCTATACAGTAATGGGTATATTGGTAGGCCCCTCCATTTACAGTAATTGGTATATTTGGAAGCCCTTCCCCTCTCCTCTCTATACAATAATGGGTATATTGGCAGGCCCTTCCCCTCTCCTCTCTATACAATCATGGGTATATTGGCAGGCCCTTCCCCTCTCCTCTCTATACAATAATGGGTATATTGGAAAGCACCTCTCCTCTCTATACAGTAATGAGTATATTGGGAGGCCCCTCCCGTCCATTTACAGTAATTGGTATACAGGGAGTCCCCTCCCCTCTCCTCCATGTACAGTAACGGGTATATTGGGAGGCCCGTCCCCCCTCTATACAGTAATTGATACACTGGAGAGACCCTCCCCTCTCTATACAGTAATGGGTATATTGAAAGCCTCTCCCCTTCTCTCTCTATACAGTAATGGGTATATTGGAAAAATCCCTCCCCTCTCCATACAGTAATGGTTATATTGGAGAGCCCCTCCCCTCTCTATACAGTAATGATTAAATTGGAAAGCCCCTCCCCTCTCTATACAGTAATGAGTAAATTGGAAAGCCCCTCTCCTCTCTATACAGTAATGGGTATATTGGAGAGCCCCTCCCCTCTCCTCTTTATACAGTAATGGGTATATTGGAGAGCTGCCTCCCCTCCCCTCTCCTCTTTATACAGTAATGGGTATATTGGAGAGCTGCCTCCCCTCCCCTCTCTATACTGCAATGGGTATATTGGAGAGCCCCTCCCCTCTCCTCTCTATACAGTAATGAGTATATTGGGAGGCCCCTCCCCTCCATTTACAGTAATTGGTAAATTGGAGAGCCCCTCCCCTTTCTATACAGTAATGGGTATATTGGAGCCCCTCCCCTTTCTATACAGTAATGGGTATATTGGAGAGCCCCTCCCCTTTCTATACAGTAATGGGTATATTGGAGAGCCCCTCCCCTTTCTATACAGTAATGGGTATATTGGAGAGCCCCTCCCCTTATCTGCATCTACCACATAGTTCCTAAAGAGAAGATCGAGCAGCCAGTGAGAACGTGACTCAGTTTCAGCACGGAACAGAGGGTGCGGCAGTGAATTAGGAGGTACATTTTGTCTCAGAACAGGTGTTACATCAAGTACTTGGACAACACTCTATTTAATAAAGAACAGAGCTGGAGCCATGATCAAGGCTGCTTTTGGTGGCTTGGTTTCGCATCCAAGATTCACCTGACAGATGACGGACTTTCTGCATGCTACTTGCCAAGAGCAAGATTGTATTAATAGCACGAATTAATCAAGTCAAGAACAGCTCTGCAGCTTTCGCCCAGAATATTCCCCTGGAAAATATTATATTCTTTGAACCTGATTCAACCTTGTAATAAATAATTGTGCAGATAGCCTCACCAAGACTCCAATATTACCAAGGCAACAAATGACTCTTTATCAAGGTAATATTTCCATACTCCAGTATTTCCAATGCTTAGCTCAGGGCACTCACACAGAGTTTTCCTTCATTAATTTTAACAGTATTAAGGCTATCGATAGTGAGAAAATGATGGCTATGAGAAAAGGTCAGCGTTTCCCAAGCGTATATCAGTGTTGGCATGCTCCTCTGCCCTCTGCTAGGTGCCATTTGAAAGGCTTTTCTTGGCACAGAACCCTGCTAGACACCCCACCCCGCTTTGTGTCTGTTGGGAAACTGGATGAGAACTTAAATTGAAGTGGTCCAAAAATACCATAGAGAGTCCATGTTTAATTGCTTGGTATTATTGCAATATGCCCATTCTCTGTGGTGCTGCTCTCCCCCCGGTCTCGGCAGGCAGCAAAGGGCTTAATTGAATTCCAGAAAAATGTGAGCCTGTGTGTTTCCCCCATCGTGGGGAATCTAAATGCAGCTCTCTCTGGTGTTTAGCCATGGGGAGCTGTCCTTGGTGCTGAAAGGCTGGCTGACGTTCAAGATTTGCAGTTAGCTGTACTCAGTACTCTGCTAAACTCAGGCACTCTCAGTGGAGGGAAACTTAGGTTCTGTACCATGTCCAGTGGTTAGATCCCTGTTAGCCTGCTACAAATAGCATGCCTGAACACCCGCAAAGTAACTTCAAGCTGGTAATGTTAGGGTAATACTATTCCTTTAGAAGTTTAACATGATGCGCGTATCATTGAAGAGTACTATTGCAGTTGACTTGAACATATTGCCTCAGTGGGAACAAGCTCCCAGACCATTATATTTCCGCTGTACATGTAACAATGAGACACAATATGTAGTGAATTACTAATATCGTTGTCTTTGTGTACTTAATAACTTGTTTGAAATGAAAATGACTAAACAATGACCGTTTAAAAATGGTCTTGGATGCTTATGTATAGAGCATGAACAACAAGCCATCGAAGGCATTGTAATAAGAGTCATTCTTATTAAAGCTTGGGTTAATTAACTAACACAAGCAATGCATTGTGCAGATGCAGACCAGAGGATTTGTTTTGTGGAGCTAAATGATATTCATCTCTGAGGTCATGATTGACTATCATTAGGCAGGCTTCGGCTCTGTCTGGATTAAAGGCTTGTACTCTATTTCGTGCAAGAGGCTTCAGTTAGACTTTCACTTCATGAAATGCATAAGATGTTAAGCACCATGAATTAGATCAGGTCCAGCCTTTGGATTCATTAATTGTATTGAAAAGCAATGTCAGATCTAATTAACCGCTCATTAGCGGATCATAAAGGGTACTTGTAAAACTTTATTGAAATATTGCTCCCACCATTCAGTCCTATGGTCATTCTGCAGGGAGAGCATGTAAACTCAAGGGGAGGGAAGCCATACTGACATGTAGCCCTCTAGGGATGTGGGGTTTTGAGGGAGAATTATTCACAGTGACTGAAACTTGTATCACTTTTTATGAGAGAAACTCAGAGAGCACGACATGAAGTTCCCACAGTAAAGCTTCAGATTACCGACAGAGTCAGGATCTACCGGAGACTATGGCTCAAGACCAGGTCAACAAACATGAACTAATACAGATAACTGCATCGATAGGTTCCTTTCTCCCATGATCTTCACCACAGAGAGTATATTGTGCACTGCGGTGGTAGTGCTGTTTAGAAGTTAGTGGGTGAGGTCATCCTATTACTACCACTAGACCAAGACGATAGGCTTTCTGAACTCTAGTTATGGCCCTAAAAGAGCATATAATCGAGGTATTTAAAAAATATATTTTTAAGTGAATGGGCTCTTCTGTGAACCAATCCAGTGAAGTGGACAAATGCATGAGAAGGACGACTAGAATGTATCTGGGTTTTAATGGGGATCTCTATTAATGCACCCTTCAATTTATATTGAAATTCTTCCATGGAATTATTTAGTCTCTGACACTATATCCAATCTAAAGCAATTTAGATGATCTTTTTGGACCGGAATTTGAAAATCATTCTTAAAATGTAAATTTAGTCTAATAATAATTGAATGGAAAGAGAAGGGAATCTCACCTGAGTAATCCAACGATTTCTGAACCAGTACCATTTACAGATCAACAGTATTTACAGTATGTCAAGTGAAATCAATATAATTTTATATGAAGGGTTATGTACAAAATAGCATTATAACTCATATCAAATGTATGAGTCCAACAAAAAAGTCCCCATTAGTTTCCTCTGTATTTAAAAATTGCAGACGTGGTCTGCAGTGTAAGGGTGACTGAGAGGGATACCTCCCTGAATTATGGCATTAAATGAATGGGGATTTTGGCAAAGGCAGTCATGTTTTCCCAGAGTAAATGATGTCTGAGTTTCTCTTGGGTCAAAGACTCCCAGCAGCTAATTAATAGAGCCTGTTTTAAAAGCTACACAATAAAATTGAAGTAATTTACTGTTCCAATCACTGGCTTTAAAGTCTTGGAGGCAGCAAACAGATCCCAATCCAAATGTTGACACGTGAAACAGATGCAGTATGTCCAGTAGAGAAATATGCTGACTTAACCACAATGACCCAACCAACTACACAGAACAGAGAGAGCTGAAGCACTGAACAAACTGACTACAGAGAACAAAGAGGGCTGAACCACTGAACCAACTGACTACAGAGAAAAGAGAGAGCTGACTGAAGTGGTTTTCTACATTTTGTTATGTTACAGCCTTATTCTAAAATGGTTTAAATGAAAAAAAATCCTCATCAATCTGCACACAATACCCCATAATGACAAAGCAAAAACTGTTTAGACATTTTTTGAAAATGTATTAACACTAAAAAACAGAAATATCTCATTCAAATAAGTTTTCCGAGCCTTTGCTTTGAGACACAAAATTAGCTAAGGTGCATTCTGTTTCTATTGATCATCCTTATCTGGACTCCACCTATGGTAAATTCAATTGATTGGACATGATTTGGAAAGGCACATACCTGTCTATATAAAGTCTCACATTTGATAGTGCTTGTCAGAGCAAAAACCAAGCTATGAGGTTGAAGGAATTGTCATTAGAGCTACGATACAGGACTGTGTCGAGGCATAGATCTGGGGAAGGGTACCAAAAACTTTCGGCAGTGTTGAAGGTCCCAAAGAACACAGTGGCCTCCATCATTCTTAAATGGAAAAAGTTGGGAACCACTGATGTCACTCTGACAGAGCTCCAGAGTTCCTCTGTGGAGATGGAAGAAGCTTCTAGAAGGACAACCATCTCTTTAGCACTCCACCAATCAGGCCTTTATGGTAGATTGGCCAGACGGAAGCCACTCCTCAATAAAAGGCACATGGCAGCCCGCTTGGAGTTTCTCAGACCATGAGAAACAACAGTCTCTGGTCTGATGAAACCAAGATTAACTCTTTGGCCTGAATGCCAAGCGTCATGTCTGGAGGAAACCTGGCACCATCCCTATGGTGAACCATGGTGGTAGCAGCATCATGCTGTGGGGATGAATTTTCAGCCAGCGGCAGGGACTGGGAGACTAGTCAGGATTGAGGGAAATATGAATGGAGCAAAGTACAGAGAGATCCTTGATGAAAACCTGTTCCAGAGTGCTCAGCCTGGGGCGAAGGTTCACCTTCCAACAGGACAATGACCCTAAGAACACAGCCAAGACAAATCAGGAGTGGCTTCGGGACAAGTCTCTGAATGTCCTTTAGTGGCCCAGCCAGAGCCCGGACTTGGAGTCGATCAAACATCTCTGGAGAGACCCGAAATAGCTATGCAGCAACGCTCCCCATCCAACCTGACAGAGCTTGAGAGGATCTGCAGAGAAGAATGGGAGAAACCTCCCAAATACAGGTGAGCCAAGCTTGTAGCGTCATACCCAAGAAGAGTTGAGGCTGTAATTGCTGCCAAAGGTGCTTTAACAAAGTACTGAGTAAAGGGTCTGAATACTTATGTAAATGTGTTATTTCAGTTTTTTTTAATACATTTACATTTATTTTTGCTTTGTTATTATGGGGTATTTTGTGTAGATTGATAAAGAAGAAAAACAACAATTTTATCCATTTTAGAATAAGAATGTAACGTAACAAAATGTTAGATTGTTAAAACAGAAGGGTGTCAAGGCACAAGGCGAGACCCAGATGCAGACACAGGAGGCAGATGGTTGGAGTCTTAAAATCTTTATTAATCCAAAAGGAGTAGGCAAGAGAATGGTCATGGACAGGGAAAAGGTCAAAACCAGATCAGAGTCCAGGAGGTACAGAATGGCAGACAGGCTGGAGGTCAATGCAGGCAGAATGGTCAGGCAGGCGGGTACAAAGTTCAGAAACAGGCAAGGGTCAAAACCGGGAGGACTAGAAAAAGGAGAATAGCAAAAAGCAGGAGAACAGGAAAAACACTGGTTGAAAAACATACAAGAGGAACTGGCACAGAGAGACAGGAAACACAGGGATAAATGGGGGGGGGGGGGGGCAGGACAGAGTTTGGTAAACCCTGGTCTACGTGCCTACGTCACATATCTTTGTCACATATCTATACGTCACATACAAGTATTTCACTACACCCGCAATAACATGTGCTAAACGTGTATGCAACAAAAAAATGTTATTTGATTTGAACTTAACTTGGGTGTCAAACAAGGCTGTCTCCTTTACCCTCTCAACATACATTCATTTAAAGTGTCTTATCCCTTGAGACCACCACCACGATACCCTGATTAAAGTTGGGTTTTGATTGAGAAATCCCAAATTCTACTTGACCTGAAGGGGTATATTAATAAGCGTCAAATGATCGACAGATAACTCTGTAATAATGCCCCCTAGCAGTAATATCAAATAAGATAAGGTTATGCAAATAGTGCTAAGATTGATTGAGATTTCACTCAATTATTGAGGCCCCAGGAGATATGGAGGAGTATATTTCCAGAAACCAAGGTAACCGTCAGACCACCTTGTCCTCATCCCAACCCCTGAACTGCAAGGTGGAAAACAGAACTCTTGGTCTTCCCTGTTCCCTATTCCCCTCCAAAAACAGAATAGAATATAAACACTTCTATGCCTCCACTACACAGCTTGAAAATTGAATGTGTTGTTGAGTACCGGACTGAGTTGGCCCCGGCACAACACAGGAGATCTCCGTGTTCCTGCTATGAGTTCATTTGGTCCCTGAGTGTCAATACATTCCAACACTGATGCACTTTTCAGTTTATGCCTCTCATTGTGCCCATCTACCCAGCCCTGAGGCCCCCGTTGATATATGGGAACTTAAGTGTTGTTGACTTGTCTCTCTTCTTTTGTTCTTATGAATGCAAATCTCAGTCAAAACTAGCCTTAATGTGCCATAGCAAATCATCCAAGAATAAGTTTAGCTCTTATTTTTATTATTAGACATGGATCAGTATCAGATATGTATCAGATATGTTTCTTTGGATGAATATGAAGTCAGTATCTAATGTGCACATAGGAGCTACAGGCTTTTGCCAAGCTGGCTATTTACAAGACATGAATAAGCTTCTCAGTGGTGCTGCTGTATTCATTCCAGTGTATGCAGGAGGTGCTTTGAATTTAAACCAAAGGCAAAGAACTATGCTCTCAGTCAACCTCAACGTCGAAATGTCATTTTAGGATCAAAGCAGACCATTTTTACTAGATTCTCAACAAAAGCTAAATAAATGGGAGCTGACCAAATTGAGACATCTTGTGAATCATTTAGTATCTGGAACAGGTGGTCTAATTTGACAAATTAGACATTTTTATAGGCCTGACAAAAAAATGGAGCACTATCTTTTTGTTTCCACGGACCGTAGTACTTCACTCATTCCAATTAAATATTTCTCACCATATGGTTTCATTTGAATTATTAATTTTTCCAATATTGTTACACTGGGAAGATAATGGGGAAAGAGTGTTTTTATTTCTGTCCACCCCACTCCTCACAGAGGAAGTTTGAGAAAGAGATTGTGCAGAAACTGAAACATTGGTGCATTAGTTTTCAATTCCTCTGGTGCTAAACTTCATTCATCATTAATATCCCATGTTAACATTGTACTGGAGGTCTCCGGTCAACTGTGTCAGAAAGTATTCAGGGCCTCAATTTCACTTTATACATTTTTCACACATTTACCCTACAATTTCACATTGCTTTTTCCAATAGACAAAAATAATCTGATTTCAGAGATCACCTGGCAATTATTTGTTTAGTATCTAATTTCTTCCTTAAAAAAGAGAAAATTATATTTAAACTTTAAGTGGTTTGGAGCACATGAACTCAAATCCACTCAATCTACTTAAAAGCAATGATACCTCAATGTTTCCAAGGTGACAGCTCTCAGAGGGAAGAGAGAATACACACCATGCCAGAATCTGTGTTGCCCAGCGATGCACTTTCCTGTCCAGCAACATATTATGTGTTTGGAACGACTGCAATGCCAATCAAATCAAATGCAGAGGCTGGCATTAAGAGACTGAGAGAAAAAAAGTACAACAGAGAGCTAGCCCTGCCAACAATGACACACTCAACCACACTCATCTCCATTTTATTTCCAGAACAGGAGGGAGGGCTGGCTGTGAGGTTCGCTTGCTTCCCAGAAACACTGTGTGCCTACTTGTCCGCTGCTTTTACACAGTGTCTGCAAGAGCATTCATGGACCCTACCTCCCATCCTCTCTCTCTTCCTAAGCAGATTGCTCCCATCTCATGGTGTCTTGTTTTTTTGGGGGGGATATTGGAAGATATTACCTCTCAAGGATGTCCTCGATTCGCTGCTTATCACCATGGGGACTGTAATACTGAAGATAATGAGGTCTGATTTATATTTCAAAGGCTCTCTAGCATGAGTGCTGAAAATGATATGAGGCCACGATAAGGAGGGAGGGAAGGAGGGAGGAAGGAGATAAAGGTGAAGATCATTTTTGAAACATTTAACACCATACATTCACTATTTGACAAATGTACACACTAGTAGTTGATGATGATGATTGAGATGATGTGATAGGTATATACGTATGTAAAGAGAAGAGGCATTACCATCAAATGGGCCGATAATGGTGATAAGAATGATTACTCACATTTGCCCTAGATTTACAAATATCCCTGCCTTGTGTCGTTACACAGTTTCAGATTTAGAGTCCCACTCCCACGTCAATGTAGCAGTGTAATGATTCATATAATACTGTTTAAGCAAAGCTCTATGTCTGCACTTATAATGGCTGTATCAACCGGTACCACCCATACTGCTGTTTAATGATAGACAGCTGAGGATTTGTGCCAGTGTGCCTTCCACACATGATTTGCAATGGCAAGGACGGAATCTAATTTGCCAATTAGGTTAGAGAGTGATTAACCGGCCATATTGAGAGTGTCAGATTAGGGAGATTGGCCAGTGCACCCAGGATTCAAGGCCAGCTCTCTCTCTCCCTCTCTTTGTGTTATTGTGGACATTAATTGTGGACCACAGTAGGTCAGTACTGTAAGGCAATAATCATAATTATTCATGTCTATAGCACTCTGGAAAATGAGTAACATCAGTAAAGTACAGGTGTAGGATCTTCATTAGATCACTCTGCTGCGGGAGAACATTCCTGCAATGCAGGAAATATTAGACTTGTAGTGTATATGAGGTTTGAAAAGGCTTCTGAAGAGTAATTTCCATTTAGAAATCTCATGCTTGATTTTCTCTTACAAAAAATGTAGCAACCCCTGAAAAAAAAGTAAATGAATTATAATCCACATAATAATTCACATTTCCTGTTGCTGCAGGATTATTTTCCTGCTGTTAGCAAACTGGCTCAAATTAAGATCCCGTCTGTATTTCAGTCACACTTTCCCCCTTTTGAAATTGCTTCTCTGACGTTCACACCGTTTCAAATTATGAACAGGTTGTCTGCTAATGTTTCCCCAATCAAGTGATCGATGACTTTAGTCGTTTGGATTACAAAAGGGTTACAAATGATGTCCCCACGGACCACTTAGCCCGAACAAATTCATCAACAGATGTATTGTGCCTGATGAACTGTAAGAGGTGAACAGAAATACATAGAAACAAAAAGCGGAGGGCATTTGGGCTAACACTTAGTACCTCCATCCATAAGGGTGGAAAGCCTTGAATTGTTTACAATAGAAGGTACTTGAAACTCCTGTGCCATCAAGCAAACCTGTAATCTGCCATCTGCCCCAATTCTGCCACCTCCACTTTAAAGTACTTCAACAAAACATCCACATTCTGCACACAATCAACCACACGTGAGTGGTTCACCACAAGTAGAGGCAGGCAGATCATTCTCGAACCATTGCAAACTATGATCCTACAAAAATACAGCTGAATCACAACAGGGTAAACATCCAGGTTTCTATTTCTCACGGTGGAAACCATACCAACAACACAGGCTATATCAGTGCTGTGCTCTCACAGGTGAGTGCTATAAATACTTGTATGGTCACTTCAGTAGCCTGCCATTATTCTTTCTTTTCCAGGGAAATCATTCCGATGATTTCAGGCCCACTCTCTCCTTGTCTAAATGGGTCAGAATGTAATATCAATATTCTGACAGATTGGACAAAGGCCCATCCGTCGCAAACACAAATCAAATATGCAGATTGAACTCTGGCCGCTCTCCCATTGAATCAGCCTAATGTGGGCGAGGGTGATTGACATGGAGAGGAGGGTGACCCTGGCAGGCATAACACAGTGCTTGGACAGATGTCTCTCTGTGTGACAGACGTCATGTCTGGCCATAGACATGTCTGGCAGACGCTGCATTGTTGGGAAGTAAGTAAACATTTCAATGTTAGTCTACACCTGTTGTTTACGAAGCATGTGACAAATAACATTTGATTTGATGAGAAGGAGCCAGTTGTCTCACAGAATGTATAATTCTGAAGCATCCTTTTATGGTGATAAGAGAATGTACAGTGGTGGGAAGTGTGATAAGATGGAGCTAGATGAAACTTGGCCGACATTCTACACATTTTCTCATCAATGAAACATTCGATCTCAATGCAGTTCTGTTCCCAAAACTAGAACCTGTTATGAACAGAGTTCACAAGGTTTTGTAGACTTGACCCTTAGCCAAAGTTTAAAAAAAAAAGTGTTTAGGAGGAGTACACTTCACAGAGAAGGAGCTTCCTAATGGAAATTTGCAAAACATGCTAAAACACGCCAATAGGATCTCACTAGCTCATGCTTGGCTCTGCCCACTATGCTTCATTTGTTCCCATTGGAACAACGCCAATGAGATATATTGGGTTAGTTATGCGTATCTTTGGTAACACAATCATTGTGAAGTGAGCATCCAACTTAGTATGACTACCTTAAATACAATGCTTTCTGAAAGTATACACACTCCTTGACTTTTTCCAAATGTTGTTGTTTACAAGGTGTAATTTATTTTCAGTGATCTACACAAAATACTCTAATATTAAAGTGGAAGAAAAAATCTAACATATGTAAAAATAAAAATAATAGAAATAAATACTGTATATGTTGATTAAATAAATATTCAACCCCCTCAGTCAATATATGTTAGAATCACCTTTGGCAGCTATTACAGCTGTGAGTCTTTCTGGGTAAGTCTCTAAGAGCTTTGCACACCTGGATTGAACAATATTTTCAAATTTTTCTTTGAAAAATTCTTCAAGCTCTGTCAAGTTGGTTGTTGGTCATTGCTAGACAGCCATTTTCAAGTCTGGCCATAGATTTTCAAGACGATTTAAGTCAAAACTGTAACTAGATCACCCAGGACCATTCAATGTCGTCTAGGTATGCAACTCCGGTGTGTTTGGCCTTCTGTTTTAGGTTATTGTCCTGCTGAAAGGTGAATTAGTCTCCCAGTGTCAGTTGGAAAGCAGACTGAGAGGAAAACCTGGTTCAGATTTTGCCTGTGCTTAGCTCTATTCCTTTTCTTTTTACCCCCCCCCCCCCAAATAAAAACTTGATAGTCCTTAACGATGAAAAGAATACCCATAACATAATGCAGCCACCACCATTCTTGTAAATATTAAGATTGATACTCTGATGTATTGTGTTGGATTTGCCCCAAACATAACACTTTGTATTCAGGACATGAAGTTAATTTCATTGCCACATTTTTGCAGTTTTACTTTAGTGCCTTATTGCAAACAGGATGCATGTTTTGGAATACTTTTATTCTGTGCAGGTTTCCTTCTTTTCAGTCTGCAAATTAGGTTAGTATTGTGGAGTAACGACAGTGTTGTTCATCCATCACCAGTTTTCCCCTATCGCCATTAAACTCTTCAACTGTTTTAAAGTCACCATTGGCTTTAGGTTGAAATCCCTGAATGGGTTCCTTCC
Organism: Oncorhynchus kisutch; assembly: GCF_002021735.2. Classification (NCBI taxonomy): domain Eukaryota; kingdom Metazoa; phylum Chordata; class Actinopteri; order Salmoniformes; family Salmonidae; genus Oncorhynchus; species Oncorhynchus kisutch. The sequence continues at coordinate 20,852,902 of NC_034188.2, forward strand.
TATCCAGCAACTGAGTTTGGAAGGATGGCTTATCTTTGTAGTGACTGGGCGTATTGATACACCATCCAAGTGTAATTAATGACTTCACCATGCTCAAAAATATTCCATGTCAATCTACCAATAGGTGCCCTTCTTTACGAAGTGTAATTAATGACTTCACCATGCTCAAAAATATTCCATGTCAATCTACCAATAGGTGCCCTTCTTTACGAGGCATTGGAACACCGCACTGGTCTTTGTGGTTGAATCTGTGTTTGAAATTAACTGCTCGACTGAGGCACCTTACAGATAATTGTATATGTGAGGTACAGAGATGAGGTAGTCATTCAAAAATCATGCTACACTATTATTGCACACAGAGTGAGTCCATGCTAATTATTTTGTGACCTGTTAAGCACATTTTTACTGCTGAACTTACTTAGGCTTGCCATAAACAGGTTGAATAGTTATTGACTCCAGAAATGTAAAAATAAAAAAATCCACTTTGACATTATTGGGTATAGTGTGTAGGCCAGTGACACACAATCTAAATGTAATCCATTTTAAATGCAGGCTGTAACACAACAAAATGTGGAAAAAGTCAAGGAGTGTGAATACTTTCTGAAGGCACTGTATGCCTCATGCCTTTCTTGTCCTAGTACTCAGGATAACCTACTTTACTTTAATGTGGTTAGATGTTGGAGACAACCACAGGGACTTGACATTTGTTAGATTCCCCTGATACAAACCCTGGATTGTATTCCCATAAGATCACAAGTGATCTTTCTCTGTTAATTTGCTTGCAGACCCTTGACAAAACAAGCCTTTATTTAGTGGAATATCACTTGTAAGGAAATCTTCCTTCATAGTATGATACTAAAGAATCTCCTCCAGACACTACATTTGTATTGTGCAGGTTTTGATTCTGGGACCATTTGATATGGAAATGTAATGACTACATGTCAGAATTGTTCATGCCGAACCACTGTTCACAATCTCAGTTTCACTTTAAAAGCATTTTTATCTCTACACAAAACAGGATAGAAATGAGTCCTCTTCAGCTGTTCAAAGACATTTGCTGACCATCATTGAATTGGTATGTCCACCCATACTAAGGACATTTCAACTAACTGCTTGAGAGGCTATAATTAAGCAATAAGACCCGAGGGTGTGTGGTATATGACCAATATACCACAGCTAAGGGCTGTTCTTAAGCACGATGCAACACGGAGTGCCTGGACACAGCCTTTAGCCGTGGTGTATTGTCCATATAGCAAAAACCTCAGAGGTGCCTTATTGCTATTATAAATTGGTTACCAACATAATTTGGTAACCAATTTATGTAAAAATATATGTTTTGTCATACCCATGGTATATAGTCTGATATACCATGGCTGTCAGCCAATCAGCATTTCACTTAGATGTTTCCATGGCCAATTCTCTCTCATAACTTAGGTCCACCTGAAGTGAACCACCTGAAATTCAAATTGCACTGTGAATGTATTTGGTATTTATTAGGATCCCAATTAGCCGCTGTAAAATCATCAGCTACTCTTCCTGGGATCCACATGAAACATGACATAATACAGAACATTATTCGTCAAGGATCATTCGTAAAGGATACAGTGCTGATGAAACTATTGGAATCAACCAACACAATATGTTACAGTAACTGTTATATAACCTTGAAGATATAAATGTACAGAAGCGCAGAGAGCTGTGAAATGTCACGCTGCGTATATTAAGCAGATACCGAGGTAGATGATCAGTGCCATCAGGATTCATTAGGCATTAGAATGGGATAGATACTGTAGGAAATTAGACATTACGAGTCCAAACAACTACTCAATTACACAGATGAGAAAGACATTTTGTGGAAGAAAACAGACGATACTAAAGTCATTCAGTGGCTATGAATACATCCAGAAAGAGACATTGAAATGAAGCTAGGCCAATGGGGAGTTTTTCCTGATTTCTCAGGTTTATTTCAGGGTGTTCAGTTCAACCTTCCCTCACTGTACTCTACTGTCTCTAATATCATTATTTAAAAATGCAGTTGTATGCCTGTGTCTGATGCAAGACATTGCAGGAGTGCATCATCACAGATGGGTAGCTTTCTGATTGATGAACTGTATCTCATTTGATATGGCTGATACCACAGCGTGTGAGGAAATATATATATATACTGTATTACTGTATTGTTTTACAGTAAGACAGTTCAAGATTGTTTTTATTTAGGATTTATTCTAATTTGTACCCAACACTTGCCAAACGTATGGCCTACGGCCTGCGTGTTATGAGAGAGCAATTGCAGAAACAAAGTTCCATTGCTCTTTGTATTCTAATTATATTTTAAACTTGATAATTATGTCTATATTACATACAGTATGTTGCTATAGTAAAAAATCAGGGTATAGAAATGGCCTAACTTGTGCGACTGAATCATTGACAAAAGGCACTCGAAAACAATTATGTTTTTTAGATGCAAACAGTTCTGACCTTCTGCTCCTCATTTCAGAGGCAGACGTGTAATGAGGTCAAAGTTGACAAGGTTACCAAGTGTACCAGGTTTGTTTGCATCAATAATTATCTTTTTCAATTCGTGCACATTTCTCCATTTCTATTTCTGTTTGTAAAGTACTGTTTTTCATTGAAACGTTCATGGAGTTTGGTCTGTACTCTTTGTATAGCATTTGCATTGTATACATGGCTGCATTACTGCCCGATTGAGCAGAAATTCACCACCTGCATGTGTAAATGTTGACTACCCATTGGGCAAAAACTAGTTGAATCGACGCTGTTTCCACGTCTTTTCAACCCCGCAAAAATAATAATGTGATGATATTGAATCAACGTCGAAAACTGATTGGATTTGCAAAACGTCTTCAACGTAGGGGACATTTCATATTTTCTTCACCCAACTTTCAAGCTACAGTGCCTTGCGAAAGTATTCGGCCCTCTTGAACTTTGCAACCTTTTGCCACATTTCAGGCTTCAAACATAAAGATATAAAACTGTATTTTTTTGTGAAGAATCAACAACAAGTGGGACACAATCATGAAGTGGAACGACTTTTATTGGATATTTCAAACTTTTTTAACAAATCAAAAACTGAAAAATTGGGCGTGCAAAATTATTCAGCCCCTTTACTTTCAGTGCAGCAAACTCTCTCCAGAAGTTCAGTGAGGATCTCTGAATGATCCAATGTTGACCTAAATGACTAATGATGATAAATACAATCCACCTGTGTGTAATCAAGTCTCCATATAAATGCACCTGCACTGTGATAGTCTCAGAGGTCCGTTAAAAGTGCAAAGAGCATCATGAAGAACAAGGAACACACCAGGCAGGTCCGAGATACTGTTGTGAAGAAGTTTAAAGGCGGATTTGGATACAAAAAGATTTCCCTTTAAACATCCCAAGGAGCACTGTGCAAGCGATAATATTGAAATGGAAGGAGTATCAGACCACTGCAAATCTACCAAGACCTGGCCGTCCCTCTAAACTTTCAGCTCATACAAGGAGAAGACCCAGGCCCATGATCACTCTGGATGAACTGCAGAGATCTACAGCTGAGGTGGGAGACTCTGTCCATAGGACACCAATCAGTCGTATATTGCACAAATCTGGCCTTTATGGATGAGTGGCAAGAAGAAAGACATTTCTTAAAGATATCCATAAAAAGTGTTGTTTAAAGTTTGCCACAAGCCACCTGGGAGACACACCAAACATGTGGAAGAAGGTGCTCTGGTCAGATGAAACCAAAATTGAACTTTTTGGCAACAATGCAAAACGTTATGTTTGGCGTAAAAGCAACACAGCTCATCACCCTGACCACACCATCCCCACTGTCAAACATGGTGGTGGCAGCATCATGGTTTGGGCCTGCTTTTCTTCAGCAGGGACAGGGAATATGGTTAAAATTGATGGGAAGATGGATGGAGCCAAATACAGGACCATTCTGGAAGAAAACCTGATGGAGTCTGCAAAAGACCTGAGACTGGGACGGAGATTTGTCTTCCAACAAGACAATGATCCAAAACATAAAGCAAAATTTACAATGGAATGGTTCAAAAATAAACATATCCAGGTGTTAGAATGGCCAAGTCAAAGTCCAGACCTGAATCTAATCGAGAATCTGTGGAAAGAACTGAAAACTGCTGTTCACAAATGCTCTCCATCCAACCTCACTGAGCTCGAGCTGTTTTGCAAGGAGGAATGGGAAAAAATGTCAGTCTCTCGATGTGCAAAACTGATAGAGACATACCCCAAGCGACTTACAGCTGTAATCGAAGCAAAAGGTGGCGCTACAAAGTATTAACTTAAGGGGGCTGAATAATTTTGCACGCCCAATTTTTAGTTTTTGATTTGTTAAAAAGGTTTGAAATATCCAATAAATGTCGTTCCACTTCATGATTGTGTCCCACTTGTTGATTCTTCACAAAAAAATACAGTTTTATATCTTTATGTTTGAAGCCTGAAATGTGGCAAAAGGTCGCAAAGTTCAAGGGGGCCGAATACTTTCGCAAGGCACTGTATATCCAATGACATGGTGACATTTGTTGTTGGTTTAATGTTCAATAAATGGTTAGCTGACATCTCAACCAAATGTAAATCAAAACAAGACGTTGAACTGATGTCTGTGCCCAGTGGGTACTTGTTAGTAGGGCAGTAGACGTTGAACTGATGTCTGTGCCCAGTGGGTACTTGTTAGTAGGGCAGTAGACGTTGAACTGATGTCTGTGCCCAGTGGGTACTTGTTAGTAGGGCAGTAGACGTTGAACTGATGTCTGTGCCCAGTGGGTACTTGTTAGTAGGGCAGTAGACGTTGAACTGATGTCTGTGCCCAGTGGGTACTTGTTAGTAGGGCAGTAGACGTTGAACCGATGTCTGTGCCCAGTGGGTACTTGTTAGTAGGGCAGTAGACGTTGAACCGATGTCTGTGGCCAGTGGGTACTTGTTAGTAGGGCAGTAGACGTTGAACCGATGTCTGTGCCCAGTGGGTACTTGTTAGTAGGGCAGTAGACGTTGAACCGATGTCTGTGCCCAGTGGGTACTTGTTAGTAGGGCAGTAGACGTTGAACCGATGTCTGTGCCCAGTGGGTACTTGTTAGTAGGGCAGTAGACGTTGAACCGATGTCTGTGCCCAGTGGGTACTTGTTAGTAGGGCAGTAGACGTTGAACCGATGTCTGTGCCCAGTGGGTACTTGTTAGTAGGGCAGTAGACGTTGAACCGATGTCTGTGCCCAGTGGGTACTTGTTAGTAGGGCAGTAGACGTTGAACTGATGTCTGTGCCCAGTGGGTACTGACATTTGATTTTTCAGATATATTCAGAGACATCAAAGGAAATATTCAACCCATTGTGATGCAAAACTCATCATACAAGCTGCATTTCTGCCTACTTGAACAGCAATAGCTCAGATACACATGAAAACATGATGTGACCCCGGGAATCGATAGAACATCGCTCAGAGATGCACAAAAAATATATAACATTCAAAATGGGTCAATCTTTCCATTAACAATATTCATTTTTAGCCCTGTGTGCATGATGCATGAAATGTGATAGCCAGCACTCTCTCTATCAATTCAATTTCAATTTAAGGCTTTATTGGCATATGTTTACATTGCCAAAGCAAGTGAAATAAGTTTAGATAATAAACTAAAGTGAAATAAACAATACAAAATTGTACAGTTAACATTACAATCGCAAAAGATCCAAACGAATAAAGACATTTCAAAAGTAATATTATGTGCAAATAGTTCTAGTACAAAAGTGAAAAGAAATAAACATAAATAAACATAAATAAACATAGTATGTATTTACAATGATGTTTTTTATTTGCTGGTTGCCCTTTTCTTGTGGCAACAGGTAACAAATATTGCTGCTGTGATGGCACACTGTGAGATTTCACCCAACAGATATGGGAGTTTATCAAAAATGTATCAAAATTCTTTGTGGGTCCGTGTAATCTGAGGGAAATATGTCTCTAATACGGTCTTACATTTGGAAGGAGGTTAGGAAGTGCAGCTCAGTTTCCACCTCATATTGTGCGCAGTGCGCACATACTGTAGCCTGTCTTCTCTTGAGAGACAGATCTGCCTACAGTGGCCTTTCTCAATAGCAAGGCTATGCTCACTGAGTCTGTACACAGTCCAAGCTTTCGTTAAATTTGGGTTAGTCACAGTGGTCAGGTATTCTGCCACTGTGTACTCTCTGTTTAGGGCCAAATAGCATTCTAGTTTGCAAAGTTTTTTTAATTAATTCTTTCCAATATGTCAAGTAATTATCTTTCTCTTTTCTCACAATTTGGTTGGGTCTAATTGTGTTGCTGTCCTGGGGCCCTGTGGGGTCTGTTTGTGTTAGTGAACAGAGCCCCAGCACCATCTTGCTTAGGGTCTCTTTTCCAGGTTCATCTCTCTGTAGGTGATGACTTTGTTATGAAAGGTTTGGGAATCGCTTCCTTTTAGGTGGTTGTAGAATTGAAAGTCTCTCTCTCTCTCCCTACCTCTCTCTCTCCATACCTCTCTCTCTCCACACCTCTCTCTCTCCACACCTCTCTCTCTCCACACCTCTCTCTCTCCACACCTCTCTCTCTCCACACCTCTCTCTCTCCACACCTCTCTCTCTCCACACCTCTGTCTCTCCACACCTCTGTCTCTCTCCCTCTCCCACCCAGTGGTTTGTTGAGTGTCATAAAACAGGAAGGAAGGATAGAGACTATTGTCACAGCTGAGATAATATGAAGATAAAGTGTATTTCCTCCAGTTCTGTTTGAGCAGCAGTTGACTGAAAGCATGAGAGCCTCCCTCTAGACCATGTTTTAGAGGAACAGATGAGCTCAGAGAGCTCTTGTTAGGCAGCCCATTATTTCAGTGTGGTTGCCATTGTTACAGATAAGCATTGCTGAGTTTTTTTCTTCTTCCATTGTTCTTTTACAGAGATGAAAAGACAGGAGAGAGCCTGTGTGAGTTAGGATCAGTCATGTATATGGTCTGTTATCTATTGTGCTACTGCATTACTCTTTACCAAAACCAATCTAGCCTGGGGTTATGAGACAGGCCTGGGTCTTGAAAGAGTACTAGTCTCTTTCTCTACAGATGAAGTTTCTACAGTGAACTCATTTCAGCCGCAAAGTATCTGAATAGGTTGTGAGGAACAAAAGACATTCCCTTTTATGCCAATATATGCAATTCACATGCAGACAGGAATCGAAGAAAAAGTTGAGTTCCCTACAAACAAAATTAATTGCCCTTTAAGTCGTGACTATCGCTTTTCTACGTTTTCAGGGCTCCATGTGCCCATTTCTTTTCATCGTGCATAATGAATGCAATAATGTGATGAAAACATGATTAAATATTAACATGAATATTAACCTGTATGGTTTCACTGGCAGGTTATTGATGACTATTACATTTGTATGGCTGAATCGGCAGAGTAGATCATTCCCTGAGGGCTCTTTTTTCCACTGCCGATAAGCCAGTACAATTGTCAAATTCATGCTTGTTTGCAATTTCGAACTGTTAAAGCCGGCACTCTTTTAATTTCAAACTCTAGAGCCAGGATTGGTAATTTACCTGTGGGGATTTTTAAGACCAACCGAAAGCTGGTTTTAGCGGTAACATGGTTGTCTATGGCATGAATTTTGACAATAGAAGCGAAGCCTATCCAGGCGTGTTGCACAGTTCCAATACGCATATGGAAAAGAGAGATGTACTTTTCGTGCCCGTAAAGCTTGTATTTAGAAACATTAAATTATGTTTTATCCCATTTCTTTTAATTTGAATAAATATGAAGCATCCTCTCAATGAAGACCAGTTTTTCTGGTCATGCCCAATGCATTCGCCAAATAGTCAAGACATTCAATAAATGGTTTGGACCGTGAGACCACTTTTATATAAATGTTCATCACCAAAGCTTTATTAAAATAATAAGTTTAGCAGCAGCAAAACAGTGAGCGGACATCACCTTTTATCAATCTAGGCTATTCTACTTTATTTTAGCCAGCTCCTGTTGTTATTTGGATGTGTGTAAAAACCCCTCCATGTAGGCTATATGTCCATCATGGTACAAGAGATGAGATAATCCAATGACCCCTCCATGTAGGGTATATGTCCATCATGGTACAAGAGATGAGATAATCCAATGACCCCTCCATGTAGGGTATATGTCCATCATGGTACAAGAGATGAGATAATCCAATGACCCCTCCATGTAGGGTATATGTCCATCATGGTACAAGAGATGAGATAATCCAATGACCCCTCCATGTAGGGTATATGTCCATCATGGTACAAGAGATGAGGTAATCAGCTGACACTCATATTTAAAACACATTCAAGTTATTTTCCTGTAACAATTGCTTGTTTTTTTGATAAAAAAAACTTCCCCTACTATAACTAAAGCTGGTTCAACAGCAATGTGTCTGGTGTCTTCTTATCCTGGCCATGCATTATCCAAGTAGCCTCTTCATAAAAGGTCTCTAAATGGTCTACCCGTATGACTTTTGCAGCCATGCTTTCGCGTTATTCACATAGGTCTACCTGCAGTGGCTGTATCCCTCCCCATTTCTAAAGAGCGCCTCTTGGCCAGTTAACAAAGATGTGCTCCTCCAAACATAGGCTTTTGAAATGTATCCGTCCTATGAGGCCATATCAACGGTAGGCTTATGCTTTATCCTGCTTACTGAGAACGTGTCTCACACGTCTAGTATTTTATATTTGAGGAGAAGTGCGATGCGTAAAGGCCTATTCAAGTTGAAGCCAATTACAACAATGTTGACTTCCAACACTCCAAACCCTGGATGTTGTTTCTTTACTGTTGCTATCACTTGTTACTGTAGCCTACGCTATATAATTAACCTAGGATCAATCCACAATGGACTAGAAGGAGAATATTCCATGCCCCAGCCGATTGGAGATCATGACATTGCAAAGACCGTCAATAACCTGCAGAACTTGAGACAAACCCATGCATTATTAAGCCATGGAATGCCTTGATTGGCCAGTGAGTGGCCACGCCCTCATCATACATACAGTACAACATCAAAACCCAGCACTTTCACGCCACTGCCAGCTATTGAGACGATAATAATGGCTGTCACACCTCTGGAGCTACAGCGCTACCGCTGGCGTTAAGATTTACCATTGTTAGGTTTGTTCAAATAGAGCACTAGATGAAAGTATTGAACTGAAGTATTCCGCAGTCAGTCTTTTGGAAGGAAGGGAAAACATGTCTTACCTTGATGCAATCACCTCCCTCCAGGAATCCCCATCCTTCCCAGAAATGTCTCCAGGAATTTCCATCCTTCCCAGAAATGTCTACAGGAATTCCCATCCTTCCCAGAAATGTCTCCAGGAATTTCCATCCTTCCCAGAAATGTCTCCAGGAATTCCCATCCTTCCCAGAAATGTCTCCAGGAATTCCCATCCTTCCCAGAAATGTCTCCAGGAATTCCCATCCTTACCAGAAATGTCTCCAGCAATTCCCATCCTTCCCAGGAATGTTCTCATCCTTTCCAGGAATTTTCCCATCCTTCCCAGGAATGTCTCCAGATTGATTGTGAAATCTGTTTGTTCTGGAAAGCAGAAAGCTGCCCAACGTTCCGGGACAGAATTATAATTCCATAGTGCTGATAAAGGATTCTCCTGGTTAATAGCTCCCACAGAGGGTGAAGAAACCCTCAAGGCCAGCGGCGCGTCACAGTACCCAGATACCTCACGTTCTGAGAAACAAGAACACGCCAAAGCATCAATATCCTGACAGCTTCTCCCTGACAACGCACACGGCACATCCATATTTATGGTCAGACCTCAACAGAGGTGATATGGTCCCTGCAAGATTATTGGCAGGTTAAGAATATGTTAGGTTTATGGGATCCATAATTATGCGGCAGCTTTTCCTGATTGTCCTGCTAATGGCGATAGCATTAACACTGTTTGCCAATTAGCCAGCCTGCTCTCTGAGCCATAGCACATTGAGCAGAAGGGAATGGCTCCATTTGTCATGTGAAGGTTCTGCTCACAGCCCTGAGGCATTTTCAGCTCCATCCAAAGATCAGCAATATATTAGGCCTGGCAACAGTCATCGATTTGAACACGTTTACTTCCCCTAATTTAGTTGTCAGCAGGATTAATGGAAAAGCAAAACCATCTTGGTAAATTGATAAGGGCTATGAGGTGATTTGTTACAATGCCATCCTCTTAATGTTCATATTTAAGTGAGTCTTAAATATTTGAAACAGGGAGTTAGACATATTTTGTATGATGTTTCTCTGTCCCCCCCACACACACAGCTACATGGATGTTTGTGTGTAAAGAAAGACTACAAGTTGTAGTGTGGCCCTCCGTAACCTTTACCGTTAGAATGGGCAAACATCATTTTGACAGGAATGGGAAAACATTCATTTAAGCTATCTCAGTAAGAAAATGGCAGCATTAAAAACCCTGCCTGTGGCATAGTGCAGGCTATTCCGTTTTACCCCTTCATGTCTTAAAGACATGCTCCGGAACTTTGGCGACTAGGAAGTCTTTTTTAAACCTCCTGCTTTGGGCTGGATGTGTCAATGTGTTGTTCATAGATGCATACTCTATGAGCAGAATTACAGTACTGTCTTACCTCAATTAGCCACAAAATCCCTTGTTTGAAAGTGACTAGTCATAGTCATAGACTAGTCAAAGACGGTTCTCTCTGCTACCGCACAGCAAGCGGTACCTGAGCGCCAAGTCTAGGTTCAAAAGGCGTTTTAACAGCTCCTACCCCCAAGCCATAAGACTTCTGAACAGCTAATCAAATGGCTACCCGGACTATTTGCATTGTCCCCCGGCTCCTTAATTAAGAATTTCTTTCTTAATTTTTTCAATAGATTTTTTACTTATTTTTATTTCAGTAAATACTTTCTTAAAAACTTCTTCAGTATTGGTGGGTCCCCTGCGGGACGGTAGAGCTAATGTAGGCTAATGCGATTAGCATGAGGTTGTAAGTAACAAGAACATTTCCCAGGACAAAGACATATCTGATATTGTCAGAAAGCTTAATCTAGCTGCACTGTCTTACATGCTCAGCTGTCCAGGCCCTGAGGCAGCAAAGCAGCCCAAACCATGCTCCCTCCACCAAACTCCCTCCACCAACTACAGTTGGGATGAGGTTTTGATGTTGGTGTGTTTTTTTTTCTCTTCACACATAGTGTTGTGTGTTCCTTCCAAACAACTCAACTTTAGTTTAACCTGTCCACAGAGTATTTTGCCAGAGGCGCTGTGGAACATCCAGGTGCTCTTTTGCGAACTTCAGACGTGCAACAATGTTTTGTTTGGATAGCACTGGCTTCATCCATGGTGTCCTCCCATGAACACCATTCTTGTTTAGTGTTTCACGTATCGTGGACTTGTCAACAGAGATGTTAGCATGTTCCAGAGACTTCTATAAGTCTTTAGCTGACACTCTAGGATTCTTCTTAACTTCATTGAGCAATCTGCACTGTGCTCTTTCAGTCATCTTTGGACTGCAGGATGGCCTCTCCCAGGGAGAGAACTTTCTCCATTGATAGACAATTTGTCTTACCGTGGACTGATGAACATCAAGGCTTTTAGAGATACTTTTTTAACCCTTTCCAGCTTTATAATGCTGATTTGTATCAATGGGGAGGGAATTGTTAGATTACTTGGGGAGTTGTTAGATTACCTGTTCGATCTAGCAACCTTTCGGTTACTGCTGCCGGGGCGGCAGGTAGCCTAGCGGTTAGAGCATTGGGCCAGGTTGCTAGATTGAATCCCTGAGCTGACAAGGTAAAATTCTGTCATTCTGCCCCTGAACAAGGCAGTTAATCCACTGTTCCTAGACCAGTTAATCCACTGTTCCTAGACCAGTTAATCCACTGTTCCTAGACCAGTTAATCTACTGTTCCTAGACCAGTTAATACACTGTTCCTAGACCAGTTAATCCACTGTTCCTAGACCAGTTAATCCACTGTTCCTAGACCGGTTAATCCACTGTTCCTAGACCGGTTAATCCACTGTTCGTAGACCGGTTAATCCACTGTTCGTAGACCGGTTAATCCACTGTTCCTAGACCAGTTAATCTACTGTTCCTAGACCAGTTAATCCACTGTTCCTAGACCAGTTAATCCACTGTTCCTAGACCAGTTAATCCACTGTTCCTAGACCAGTTAATCCACTGTTCCTAGACCAGTTAATCCACTGTTCCTAGACCAGTTAATCCACTGTTACTTGGCTGTCATTGTAAATAAGAATTTCTTCTTAACTGACTTGCCTAGTTAAATAAAAAAAATTAAAAAATTAAAAATATTGCTGCTCTCTCAGAACTAGAAGCACAAGCATTTCGCTACACTCGCAATAACATCTGCTAACCGTGAGTATGTGACCAATACAGTTTGATTTGATTTGTTTCACTAATTTAAATTACTGAAATATATATATTTTTCTTCCCAGATCTGATGTGGTTTAGTTGTTGTTGTGGATTTAGAAAATCATATATATACTTTTTTTGAAACATAGGATTTTTCACAGTGGGCACCTCCCCTTCACACAGGACCTACTTCTCCAGGCATCACTGCACCACTACATAAGGCCGATGGAAAGACAGCAGTTCATTCACTCTGACATAAGAAGCCAGTAGGTCACAATCATAATACAAAAACACAACCGTTAGGCTAAGCATTTCCCAATCGAAATGTACAATTATAACTTCCCATTTAAAAAAATGTTATGTTTAGCACACAAAGTAACCAATGATCTAAAGTTTAAATGCAACAATGTTTCACACACAAGTTACTTTCAAAGAGATGGCTGACAACAGCAATAAAAACCCAGTTCCACTCACCAGATGATCATTAGAAACATCACTTTTTGTTGAAAGTTATTCTTGAAAAGGGAGAAGTTAGCAAATTAGCAAATTAGCAACACCATCCTCTTCGACGACACCTGCTGCAGTGTCTGCAAACTAGCCTACAACGAAAGATAGCTAGACCTTGGTAAAACTACTGCTCACTATTTCACAGTGACCTTCGACCTGTTGGCCATTACAAGTCAATGTGATTGGTTGATTCCACTGTCACACCAAAATGTTGCCCCAATTCAGTTGAATGGCAGATACCGTCTATCAAGCTTCTGATGGCCTAGCCAATGGCTGACTTAGCTAGATAGATGTATCTCCCCAGAAACCACCAAAGTGTTAACCTTTGCCTTTGTAGCAAAAACTGAAGAGATTAAATCAGAACATCATTGAAAATAATAAAATAACAATAATTACTTTTTATTATTTTATAAACCCTTGGCCTTTCTCTGAAAGCACAGAAGGTCCTCAATGTTTGTAGAGTGGCTCTATTTCCCCTCATTATGCATGTTTTCACCATTCTGAATGTCTAAAGAATTCACATATTCTTCTGAAATATGAACACAGAAATAATGGACATTTTTAAATAATATTTTGGTGACGATTTTACAAAATTATAGTCATGGTCTTGACTTGGACTTCTGGTCTCGGTCTTGACTCTGTCTCGGACCTCTTATCCTCCTCCTGGTCTCGATCTTGACTTGGTCTCCAGTCTTGGTTTTGACTCAGACTCGATTCGCTCCGGTCTTGGTCTTGAATCGGTCTCGCTTTAGGTGGTCTCGAACACAACACTGGATTCCTCCAATGAGGTTCAGCCCTTCACGATTTGAGTGACAGCTAGCAAGATGCACACTCAGCAGAGCGAGAGAGAGAGCATTGACATGGCGCACATACAGGGCAATCAGAAAGTATTCCCCTTTTCCACATTTTGTTACTTTACAGCCGTATTCTAAAATCTACTCAACATCCCATAATGACAAATTATGTTTGCACATTTATAAAAAGTAAAATCTGTAATACCTTATTTACATAAGTATTCAGATCATTTGCCATGAGACTCGAACTTGAGCTCAAGTGCATCCTGTTTCCATTGATTATCCTTGAGATGTTTCTAGAACATCATTGGAGTCCACCTGTGGTAAATTCAATTGATTGAACAGGTACACACCTCTCTATATAAGGTCCCACAGTTGACACTGCATGTCAGAGCAAAAACCAAGCCATGGGGTTGAAGGAATTGTCCATAGAGCTACGAGACAGGATTGCATTGAGGCACATATCTGGGGAAGGGTACGAAACAACATTGAAGGTCCCCAAGAACACAGTGGCCTCCATCATTCTTAAATGGAAGAAGTTTGGAACCGCCAAGACTCTTCATAGAGCTGGCCGCCCGCTGTCGAAACTGTGAAATCGGGGAAGAAGGGCCTTGGTCAGGGAGGTGAACAAAAACCCGATGGTCACTCTGACAGAGCTCCAGAGTTACTCTGTGGAGATGGGAGAATATTCCAGAAGGACAACCATCTCTGCATCACTCCAGCAATCAGGCTGTTATGGTAGAGTGGCAGACGGAAGCCCCTCCCTCAGTAAAAGGCACATGACAGCCCGCTTGGAGTTTGCCAAAATGTACCTAAAGGACTCTCAAACCATGAGAAACAAGATTTTCTGTTCTTATGAAATCAAGATGGAGCTCACAACCTCAGACTGGGTTCACCTTCCAATAGGACAATGACAACACAGCCAAGACAACTCAGGAGTTGCTTCCGGACGAGGCTCTGAATGTCCTTGAGTGGCACAGCCAGAGCCCGGACTTGAACACCGCCGAACATCTCTGGAGAGTCCTGAAAAAAACTGTGCTGTCGACGCTCCCCATCCAACTTGACATAGCTTAAGAGGATCTGCAGAGAAGAACTCCCCAAATACAAGAAGACTCAAGGCTGTAATCGCTGCCAAATGTGCTTTAACGAAGTATTGAGTAAAGCGTCTGAATGCTTATATAAATGTAATATTTTTATATATATATATATATATATATATATATATATATATATATATATATATATATATATATATATATATATATATATATATATATATATATAAATATGCAAAACTTTTTTTAAAAACAGTTTTTTGCTTTGTCATTATGGGGTATTGTGTGTAGATTGATGAGGGAAATACATTTTATACATATTAGAATAAGGCTGTAACGTAACAAAATGTGGAAAAGGTGAAGAGGTCTAAATACTTTCCGATTGCACTGTATCTGCACATATGTGACGCAGTAAGCAATTTTCGGGGACACGTTTGTCTTGTGAGCACTACTTTCAGAACTACTGGCTACAAAGAGTTGAACACATTTTACTGCTCTCTGTCCATGAAGGTTCAAGGCCATGCAGTAAAACCTAAGCACTCATACGCCAGAGCATCAACTCACGAGTGCATCGATTTTTATGAGTAGCCAGTAATGCAATAATTCATGACATATGAAATTAACGAACCCACCCCCATCAACATTGAGAGAGCGGGTCAATGTATTCAACAAAGGGAGAATTGATTCCACCCCGTAATTGAAACTTTGAGCGTGAACCTGATTTATTCACCTGTTTCGATACAGCTTGTTGAGGTGAGTCTCTATGTTGGACACTCAGTGGACAATCACGTGCAGTGATTGCTTCCCCAGCCCCTTCCTCCAGTCTATAAGAAGCTTCCCCAGCCCCTTCCTCCAGTCTATAAGAAGCTTCCCCAGCCCCTTCCTCCAGTCTATACGAAGCTTCCCCAGCCCCTTCCTTCTGTCTTCCAGTTCATACGAAGCTTCCCCAGCCCCTTCCTCCTGTCTATAAGAAGCTTCCCCAGCCCCTTCCTCCAGTCTATAAGAAGCTTCCCCAGCCCCTTCCTCCTGTCTTCCAGTTCATATGAAGCTTCCCCAGCCCCTTCCTCCAGTCTATAAGAAGCTTCCCCAGCCCCTTCCTCCTGTCTTCCAGTTCATACAAAGCTTCCCCAGCCCCTTCCTCCAGTCTATAAGAAGCTTCCCCAGCCCCTTCCTTCAGTCTTCCAGTTCATACGAAGCTTCCCAAGACCCTTCCTCCTGTCTTCCAGTTCATACGAAGCTTCCCCAGCCCCTTCCTCCAGTCTATAAGAAGCTTCCCCAGCCCCTTCCTTCAGTCTTCCAGTCTACAAGAAGCTTCCCCAGCCCCTTCCTCCAGTCTATAAGAAGCTTCCCGAGCCCCTTCCTCCAGTCTATACGAAGCTTCCCCAGCCCCTTCCTCCTGTCTTCCAGTCTATAAGAAGCTTCCCCAGCCCCATCTTCTTGTTTTCCAGTCTATAAGAAGCTTCCCCAGCCCCATCTTCTTGTCTTCCAGTCTATAAGAAGCTTCCCCAGCCCCATCTTCTTGTCTTCCAGTCTATAAGAAGCTTCCCCAGCCCCATCTTCTTGTTTTCCAGTCTATAAGAAGCTTCCCCAGCCCCATCTTCTTGTCTTCCAGTCTATAAGAAGCTTCCCCAGCCCCATCTTCTTGTCTTCCAGTCTATAAGAAGCTTCCCCAGCCCCATCTTCTTGTTTTCCAGTCAATAAGAAGCTCCCTCAGCCCCTTCCTCCTATCTTGCAGTCTATAAGAAGCTTCCCCAGCGCCTTCCTCCTGTATTCCAGTCTATAAGGAGTTTCCCAAAACCCTTCCTCCTGTCTTCCAGTTTATCTCTGTCACTGAGAGATGACCGCTAATTGGTTTTCATTATCATTATGAATAATTATGAAATGTTATTCTACATGCAGGGCCTCTTGCTCCTGACCAGTTTAATTACTGTCTCTGTGCTAGCCGTGGCTGTGGCAAGGTCTGCAGGTCCACCAAGCAGCAGTGAAAAGACTCTCTCAAAACAGGGAGTGGTCGAGGGGGAGCCATAGGGGGTGGGAGGGACTGTCCTCATATTAATGTACCAGTTACTCTAGCGTAAAAATACAGCTGCACCTTGGCTCTGGTGTTTCCGTGGCTTTCTCCCAGTGAACGATGACTTGTTAAATTGAACAGTTGAACTTAGAGAAATATTCTGGTTACAGAAGTATACTGTATCTCCATCTTCCCGGTCGTCTTTGACTGTGGCTGCTGCAGCAGAGTGTGCAGGACCAGTACAGTGTTAAAGAAGCATGTGTCAGTCCTGTATGGGGGCACTCAGGAGGGAGGACTGACTGACCTGATGAACTGGCTCTGTGAGACGTATGGGTAGGGAGCCGGTGTTGGCAGTACGTCTGCATGAGCCTAACAAACTGCTGCGAGCATAAACAAACTGACCCTAAAGCTCCACTTATGAAGAGGATAGTGTTGTAGTTTTGGATAAAACCCGAAAGATAATCTTCTGAGTGAAAAACCTCAAGAGACGGGAGTACACTGTCCTGATGAATGGCTGGTAAACAAACATTGGCGTCAGGTAGCCTAGTGGTTAAGAGCATCGTGCCAGTAACTGAAAGGTTGCTAGTTGTAAAGTCTGTTGACGTACCCTTGAGCAAGGCATTTAACCCAAACTGCTCCTGTCCATCTGTATAAGAGCATCTACTAACATGTAAATGCAACATTGATTTACAATAATTAAAGCAGCAATGTATGGATTTTTGTCTCAGGACATATGCTATCTTATTTCAGTCACAGCTGAAGAAAAAGAGAGCTGCTGATAACTTGGTGAGGCAGGGTTGAATGAAAAACACTGACTGTCTTTGGAGAATGCAACATCCAGTGTTTCTGTACAGCATGACAGGGCTCTGAAATGTGAAATAAGCTATGCTTTCTGGTACTATGTGTGTGTGTGTGTGTGTGTGTGCCCCTGCACTTTTTCTGAAATAACCTGCAGCTTTTTTTTTTATAAAGCAAGCATTTATACATGCAAACTACACTGCTATTCCTCTGGGTCAGGTTGTAAACATATGTTCCCTGGTGAGCATAAACACATTTATATTTGAGCAAAAACACACACGTTCCCGCATACTCGTACCCACACAACCCGAACCTCACACCCACTTGGAGAGTTAATGGCACACATTTCAGTAAATAAAGGTGTTTCAAATAAACTGCGGGTCTAAATGAATTGTTTACGAGGTTTAATGTTTGATTTGTTAAATTAAATAATTCAGTAATCACTCAAAAAAACTAGAGCAATCATCCATTTTTATCACTAGTAAGAAACTGATAGACATTGGCTGCTTACAGCTCAGAACTGCTAGCTAACTGGCATGCACAAAAACAGTCAACAACTTTGGTAATACAGACCCCCGGAAATTGGCCAATATAAGAACTGCTGAAAATACACAGTGAAAGAGGCGAATAATATTTTACGTAAAGGCATACAAAGACAAAAGAAATGTGACACAGTATGTAAATGACAACACATTACTGCAAGCAATTAAGAAATTGTTTAGAATGCTGGAAGTGAATGCTGGAGTTAAACTATGAGCAAAAGCTGTGTGCATTTAGGAAATAGACGCCCGGCTCAAAAAGAAGACTGTCTATAATAAGCGCCTGTTCAAGTAAATAAAGGCCTATTAATTGAAGTTTTATGGTAAGTTTAATTTTTATTTATTGGCTAACAGCATGAAACCCACCACTAATGGAAACTAGTGATTAGCCATGCTAAACTAAAAATGTTGAAAATGTTCTGCTTTAAAACTGAATTATTTAGTTTTATTTCTGTCTGAGAAATAGTATCTAAATTATGTGAATAGTTTAAACTTGGCAGTGTTTTCATGCAATATGTTCATACTGTTCATACTATCCTATTTTGGTATAGCCTACATGCAACTGGTGATCACCCATTCTCCTCGAGCCAAATATGCTGACCGAGCATCTGGCTGATAACAGTGTGCATTTATAGAACTGCAGAGTTTACAAGTCAAAACAACTCAATGCGCTATTTGCAGACACATTTTTTGTGGAGTTTGATACATTATGTTGTACATTCCATCTAATGGAACAGGGCTGGTTAATCCCTCGGTTGGTCTAAAGACCTTAAAACCATTATTGGGGAGAGATACATGATTGTCTCAATCTAATATTGGTAAACGTTTAGAACAAACGATTGCTTTTCACTTTACCTGTCTGACTATAGATAGGCTCAGAGGAGGCTGGTGGGCGGATCTATAGTAGGACGGGCTCATTGTAATGTCCGGAATAGAATTCATGGAATGGAGACAAACATTCGGTTTCCATATGTTTGACGTGTTTGATACCGTTCCATTTATTCTATTACAATAAGCCAGTCCTCCTATAGCTCCTTCCACCAGCCTCCTCTGGATGGGCTACACTTTAATAAGAGCATGGGAATGCTTTCACATCTGATGTTGCTGAGATAGCCCATTCCCACTTGTGTTGATGTTGTACAGCCAATCTGCAGGCAGAGTGCTTCTTGCGATTGATTACTCGACTGCAGCAAACATATCAATGAGAGAGATATGCCCTTGCCTGGGCCGCGGGGCCAATGCCGATTAATGCCTTGTGTCAGTCTCCAATATAGATCATTCATTCACACTGAGGAATCCTGGGAAGAAAATTCTCTCTGTGTCTCACATTATCTCTCACAAGCAACTCCACACATTCAAATTATACAGAGCAGTAGTGCATTTGTACAATGAGACACAAGCATAACAAAAACCAGGCAAAACACTTTCAAAAGTTAAGATTTTGAGGACTTTAAGCAAATGGAAGACTTAACTTTTTAACTTAACTTTTTTGTTTTATCATATTGGTTTCGTTGATATTCCTCAAGTGATGCTACTGTGTAATTAACTAGCCCTCACACCATTCTATTTGTAAGGAGCAGTTGCCTCACTTCATATTGCTCACTTCATGTTCCCCTCAAAGAGAAAGCCATGTTAACAGTGAGGGAAAAATTATGTGTTCACCTTATTTGTTGGCTATGTAACAATACTTTACTTAACGAACAGTAAGATATTTCTGTCCTGCTAATGCTGTGTTTTATGGTCTCCACTCTAGCACCCTGCAGCTAGTCTGGGTGTTGAGGACAATGGTTCTACTAGAGATAGCTTGAAGCTGACAATTGATTTGTGTTGGTGATAAAAACCTAAAAGCTAGCATTCTATAGACAAGATGTGGTGTGTGTGACTCAAGATAGAGAGAGCCTGGAAGAGTTAAGAACAATGCCTCATTGTCTCGTCTTCCTGGCATCTGGGAAACTAAGTCAAATACCATCCTGTGTAGAAAACCAAGGTGGCTTATGGGAATGTTAGAAGTGACTGACTAAGCAATCTTGGTATCAGCTGTATAACTGTGCATCGTCTGTAAAGGCTAGACTCTCAACCTAACAGTCAGTCAAGACTGGTGGGCTGACGGCCTCATTATTGCAATAATTAATCGATATTAAATAAAGATGATTGTTTTGAAATGACCAAGACCAAGTCTCTCTCAGTACTGAATTTCCACGACACAACACAAAGGAAATTACAGGCTTTTGTTTACAGTGCATAAATAGAATAGCAGTGTAAAATAGGTTTAAACATGTCAATTCAATAATCCGGACTGATCTATTTCAAGCCTGTGGGCAAATGTCACCTGTGCGACAACATCACTCCAAACAGGATCAAACTGATACTTATCAATTAACCACTTCTAAAATGTCACAGTTACTCATCTATCATCGCCTTTACAGTTATTCATCTGTAATCTTCTGTGGACTCAGATTCAGAGATACTCTCTCAAAAATCATGTTTGATCTGAAACCTCCAATGAGTACTAGAGTTCACAGAATCAAAGGATTGGAGAATATGTGATATGCATAACTTCTTATCAACCTTAATATATCTGAAATGAATTAACATTTTATTGTATCATAAAAAATATATAATTAAACTTGATTAGAAGTCAAATCAAAATCAAGTTATTTGACCCAAATCTGTGTAAATATATGAGTAAATATATGTGTAAATCTGAGTATTTTAAATGACTAAATTAATAAAAATTCTAAGCACCTACAGTATTGGAAGTTGATCAGTGTTTGTATTCAATAGTTGGAAAAGAGTCTGCTGATTGCTGTGTGTTTCTTAGCCATGTTGAGAGGAGAAACTTCCCCATTGAAGATCCTCCCCTGAAACATATCAATGAGGAGAAATAGCATGCCTCATGTTAATGTCCCTCATTACTCTCCCATGTGGTCCATAAACAAACTGGACCAAACAATTAACCCTTGCCA
Organism: Oncorhynchus kisutch; assembly: GCF_002021735.2. Lineage (NCBI taxonomy): Eukaryota > Metazoa > Chordata > Actinopteri > Salmoniformes > Salmonidae > Oncorhynchus > Oncorhynchus kisutch. Next base: position 20,873,916 of record NC_034188.2, read on the forward strand.
TGTTTACCCAGGGTCAGATTACCAAGGGTCCACTCATAAACAATAGCAAAATGTGTTGAATAGCAGGAAATTAGCTTTAAAACAGCAAAATGTTCACTCAGCCTCATGATAACATTATAAAACTGCAAATGTGTTGAAATGCAGGATTATAGCTGTTTTCCGAAAGGTAGGTGCCTGGGGCCCAAAATGCGTTCGACCGGCCCTGTTTACCTGAACAACACTGGGCAGGTTCAGGGTCTGGATCACCTTCACTGGTTTAAGTATGTGGGGAATAGTGGGATTTTCTGAACCAAGCCACAGCATAGTCGCAGGAGGCTCCAGATTTCTGCTCTGTCTTTGGGTTGGGAGACGTTTGATCGCCCTGGGCGAAGTTCTGGATCTATGACATGAAACATTTAACAGCACGGAGTGTGCTTATAGCCTCTTAGCAAGAAGTAAAGCACTTGATTGCATCAACATTTCTGCTGCAAAGCTTGCTTGAGTTTCAACTTAATGTTCACTCCTAAAGAGAAAACAGGAAGAATTGGCCTCGAGACATGTCCTCCTGCTTCACCACTAACAGTTTGTAAGCAATACCACCCAGTGCTAACTTAGTAGAAATAGGTTAAGGCCACAAGGTTGCCCATTTTGATTAATGGAGGTTTTACAGCTATTAATCTCCTCAAGTTAAGCAGATTAATATGGGCAAGGATACCTTGAAACTCTAAAGTAGGTCCCTTTAGTTGTATTTGCAAGGGGAAATTACATATCTAATAGGTTTCACTAAGCCAAGAGTCATTACTCACATGATGAACGAACACAACGCAAGGTGCATGATGATTGATGTGAGGGGAGATGGGAGTAGGAAAAGTAGGTTTCTTGAGGTAGAGGTGAGCCTTGGAGGCTGTCTCTCTCTCTATGGGTATTTAAGGGGTATCACGAGACGACAGTCAACTCATCCATCATGTCAGATGCAATGTAAGTGAAGCTCACACTTGGGGATAAAGCTAACAAGGGATGAAGGTTTTCAGCAAGGTCTCTATTTGGAAACGCCCCAACATGTATTCAAGGTAAATGGATTGATACATCTTGACTTATATCTCACTATACATTTAAGTTAAGAAGCTGTTAAGGCATTTTCATTACCCTTGAAATCACTGTGTAAATACACATGTGACACAGACATACACTACATGACCAAATGTATGTGGACACCTGCTTGTCGAACAACTTACTCCAAAATCATGGGCATTAATATGGAGTTGGTTCCCCCTTTGCTTCTATAAGAGCCTCCACTCTTCTGGGAAGGCTTTCCACTAGATGTCGGAACATTGCTGTGGGGACTTGCTTCCATTCAGCCACAAGAGCATTAGTGAGGTCGGGCACTGATGTTGGGCGATTAGGCCTGGCTCACAGTCGGCGTTCCAATTCATCCCAAAGATGTTTGATGGGGTTGAGGTCAGGGCTCTGTGCAGGCCAGTCAAATTCTTCTTCACCGATCTCGACAAACCATTTCTGTATGGACCTCACTTTGTGCACGTGGGAATTGTCAGGCAGAAATAAGAAAGGGCCTTCCCTAATCTGTTGCCACAAAGTTGGAAGCACAGAATCATCTAGAATGTCATTGTATGCTGTAGCGTTAAGATTTCGCTTCATTGGAACTAAGGGTGCTAGCCCAAACCATTAAAAACAGCCCCAGACCATTATTCCTCCTCCACCAATCTTTAGAGTTGGTACTATGCATTGGAGAAATGGTAGAGTTTTTCTGGCATCCACCAAAGCCAGATTTGCCCGTTGGACTTGTGCTTGGTGGCTTTAGGCTTGTGTGCGGCTGATTGGCCATGGAAACCCATTTCATGAAGCTCCCAACGAACAGTCCTTGTGCTGACGTTGCTTCCAGAGGCAGTTTGGAACTCGGTAGTGAGTGTTTCTACGCACTTCAGCACTCCCGTTCTGTGAGCTTGTGTGGCCTTCCACTTTGCGGCTGAGCCACTGTTGCTCCTAGACGTTTCCACTTCACAGTAACAGCACTAACATTGGAACGGGGCAGCTCTAGCAGGGCAGAAATTTGACCTTTTGTTGGAAAGGTGGCATCCTATAACGGTGCTACATTGAAAGTCACTGAGCTCTTCAGTAAGGCTATTCTACTGCCAACGTTGGTCTATGGAGATTGCATGGCTGTGTGCTCGATTTTATACATCTGTCAGCAACAGGTATGGCTGAAATAGCCGAATCCACTAATTTGAAGGGGTGTAGTATATAGTATATTTTCCTGTCTCATCATTTGCTTCAATGCCTTTCAATGCCTTGCTTCAGTGCCTTGCAAAAAAAAAAAAAATTGTCCAAATTGGTGAAGTGAAAAAATTATTAAAAAAATACAAATAAAACGTAAAAGTGGCGCGTGCATGCATATATATTGACCCCCTTTGCTATGAAGCCCCTGAATAAGATCTGTTGCAACCAATTACCTTCAGAAGTCACATAATTAGTTAAATATAGTCGACCTGTGTGCAATCTAAGTCTCACATGATCTGTCACATGATCACAGTACATATACACCTGTGCTGAAAGGCCCCAGAGTCTGCAACACCACTAAGCAAGGGGCACCACCAAGCAAGCGGCACCATGAAGACCAAGGACCTCTCCAAACAGGTCAGGGACAAAGTTGTGGAGAAGTACAGGTCAAGGTTAGGTTATAAAATAATATCAGAAACTTTGAACATCCCACGGAGCACCATTAAATCCATTATAAAAAAAATTGAAAGAATATGGCACCACAACAAACCTGCCAAGAGAGGGCTGCCCACCAAAACTTACGGACCAGGCAAGGAGGGCATTAATCAGAGGCAACAAAGAGACCAAAGATAGCCCTGAAGGAGCTGCAAAGCTCCACAGCGGAGATTGGAGTATCTGTCTACAGGACACTTTAAGCCGTACACTCCACAGAGATTGGCTTTATGGAAGAGTGGCCAGAAAGAGCCATTGCTTAATTAAAGAAAAAAATAAGAAAACACATTTGGTGTTCACCAAAGGCATGTGGGAGACTCCCCAAACACATGGAAGAAGGTACTCTGGTCAGATGAGACTAAAATTGATCTTTTTGGCCATCAAGGAAAACGATATGTTTGGCGTAAACCCAACTCCTCACATCACCCCGAGAATACCAACAGTGAAGCATGGTAGTGGCAGCATCATGCTGTGGGGATGTTTTTCATTGGCAGGGACTGGGAAACTGGTCAGAATGGAAGGAATGATGGATGGCGCTAAATACAGGGCAATTCTTGAGGGAAACCTGTTTCAGTCATCCAGAGATTTGAGGCTGGGATGGAGATTCACCTTCCAACAGGACAGTGACCCTAAGCATACTGCTAAAGCAACACTCGAGTGGTTTAATGGGAAACATTTAAGTTTCTTGGAATGGCCTAGTCAAAGCTCAGACCTCAATCCAATTGAGAATCTGTGGTATGACTAAAAGATTGCTGTGGAACCCATCCAACTTGAAGGAGCTGGAGAAGTTTTTCCTTGAATAATGGGCATAAATCCCAGATGTGCCAAGCTTATAGAGATATACCCCAAGAGACGTGCAGCTATAATTGCTGCAAAAGGTGCCTCTACAAAGTATTGACTAAGGGGGCTGAATAGTTAGGCACGCTCAAGTTTTTAGTTTTTTGTCTTATTTCTGGTTTGTTTCACAATAAAAAATATTTAGCATCTTCAAAGTGGTAGGTATGTTGTGTAAATGAAATGATACAAACCCCCCAAAAATCTATTTTAATTCCAGGTTGTAAGGCAATAAAATAGGAAAAATGCCAAGGGGGTGAATACTTTCGCAATCAACTGTAGGTTTGTTGTTCATCTACTCCCTCGGGGTGCTAGGCTAGCGTGTAAAGGGGATGTGTAGCATTGAGCTCATGAGACCCTAGCCCTAGCAATAGCAATGTGGTTGCGTTGAAGAGATGCCTAACCAGCTGTGGATGTGAGGGACTCTCCTGTTTCTCTATCCAGTCTGTCAGCCACAGAGCATAAATGGTCGTGAGCGGCATTGAGAGAGAGCGTTCCATTTTGTCCCTGCCCATCAGAGAGGGGTGGCTAGACAGCTGGGTCCAGGGAAAGGCCTTCAGGCCTCCTGTCCCTTCAAAGTGTAATGTTTTGTGACAGAGCCACCGAGCCCTGGGAAACAGCCTGTAACAGCCACACCTTCAAATACAAAGTTCTGAGAGAAAGACAGCCAGGAGAGAGACAGCCAGGAGAGAGACAGCCAGGAGAGAGACAGCCAGGAAAGAGACAGCCAGGAGAGAGAAACCAGAGAAAGAGAGAGAATTAACAACAACAAAAAACAGAGCAACGTGAGCATAGCCTTGCCATTGAGAGAGGCCGCCGTAGGCAGACCTGGCTCAAGAGGATACAGGCTATGTGCACACTGCCCACAAAATTAGGTGGAAACTGAGTTGCACTTCCTAACCTTCTGACAAATGTATGACCACATTAGAGACACATCCTTCCCTCAGATTAAACAGACCCACAAAGAATTTGAAAACAAATCCAATTTTGATAAACTCCTATATCTATTGGGTGAAATACCACAGTGTGCCATCACAGCAGCAAGATGTGTGACCTGTTGCCACAAGAAAATAGCAACAAGTAAAGAACAAACACCATTGTAAATATCTATATTGATGTTTATTTACTTTCCCTTTTGTACTTTAACTATTTGCACATCGTTACAACGCTGTATATAGCCAAAATATGACATTTGAAATGTCTCTATTCCTTTCAAACTTTTGTGAGTGTAATGTTTACTGTAAATATTGTATTGTGAATTTCAATTAGTTCAATATCTATTTCCCTTGCTTTGGCAATGTAAACATATGTTTCCCATGCAAATAAAGACCCTTAAATTGAAATTGAGAGAGAGATAGAGAGATAGAGAGAGAGTGAGAGAGAGAGAGAGAGAGAGAGAGAGAGAGAGAGAGAGAAAGCAGAGAGAGAGAGAGAGCAAACAGAGAGAAACACAGCGAAAGTGAATGCACAGAGAGAGAGAGAATGCACAGAGAGAGAGATAATGCACAGAGAGAGAATGCACAGAGAGAGAGAAAGAGAGATAACACAGAAAGATAATAGAGATATATAGAGAAAGTACAGAGAGAGAGAAAGCACAGAGAGAAAGCACAGAGAGAAAGCACAGAGAGAGAGAGAGAGAGAGAGAGAGAGAGAGAGAGAGAGAGAGAGAGGAAGCACACAGAGAGGGAGAGAAAGCACAGAGAGAAAGCACAGAGAGAAAGCACAGAGATAAAGCACAGAGAGAAAGAGAGAGAGAGAGACTGACTTTTTGTCTTTCTTTAATGAAACTTTCTCATTTCATTAAAACCTCACCACCCCCACCCTCCTTAAAAATAAAACACCAAAATATATCCTGTACTGCATACATGTACCATAATCACCTTGCCCTCTACCCCACGATACCAAATAACAACACATCACAATAACAAAAACCTCACCACTTCTACAACTGTATCTCCAAAACATCTTCCCCTACTATACAGACAGCCCCCCTAACACACCATATCTCCTGAAACATCTCCACACTTTTTAATCATTTTTTAGAACTCAAATTCTACCCTAAGGCGCGTCAAGACCATCCCATTAAGTAATAGTAAAGGATCTGTTGTCCCCCCACCTTTGACTCTGCTCCTCCTTGTTAGCCAAATGAACAACTTTGCCTGAGCAAACCGAAAATTCAACAAAACACATTTGGCCGTCTCTTTATTTGAATACCTGTACCCCATTATAAACATCCCAACAGTAAAAACCACCCCCATCCTCTCACACAGGCATTCCAACAGAGGAATTAACCTGGCACACACAGAAAAGACATGAATCACAGTTTCCCTCATAACACAGAAAGGACAACCCTGCCTGATTCCCGGTTCAACCCGTGCCAACCAGCTGTTAGTGGCCAGGGCTCTATGTACAACCCTCCACTGGAGGTCCCCTGACCTCTTTGGTACTGGGTGTTTGTAGAGCCACATACCTCCTGCCACTGATGTGCCTTTACTCCTGTTAGGCTCCTAATGTTCCTTACCTTAAAACCTCTCAGCGCACGGTCTAGTTTCCTGAATTTCCGCTTGTCTGATGTGCCCAAAGTAAACTGCCTGTTACTCAGGCCCAGAAGCTAGGATATGAATATAATTGGTATTATTCGATGGAAAACACTCTGAAGTTTCTAAAACTGTTAAAATAATGTCTGTGAGTATAACAGAACTGATATGGCAGGTGGAAACCCGAGGAAAATATTTCTTTGCACTCCAAATGACTTCCAATGCAATGCTATTGAAAGATCTAATTTCCGCCTCCCAGATTGCAGTTCCTATGGCTTTCACTAGATGTCAACAGTCTTTATCCAAATCAAATCAAATTTTATTTGTCACATACACATGGTTAGCAGATGTTAATGCGAGTGTAGCGAAATGCTTGTGACTAGGGGGCAGTATTTTCATTTTTGGATAAAAAACGTTCCCGTTTTAAACGGGATATTTTGTCACGACAAGATGCTCGACTATGCATATAATTGACAGCTTTGGATAGAAAACACTCTGCCGTTTCCAAAACTGCAAAGATATTGTCTATGAGTGCAACAGAACTGATGTTACAGGCGAAACCCAGATAAAAATCCAATCAGGAAGTGCCGCATTTTTTGAAGGCGCTTCATGCCAATGACTCCTTATATGGCTGTGAATGGGCTACGAATGAGCTTACGCTTTCTACGTATTCCCCAACGTGTCTACAGCATTGTGACGTCTTTTTACACATTTATGTTGAAGAATAGCCGTAAGGGACCACATTGAGCAAGTGGTCATATGATGGCTCCTGCAGAAAATCTTCCGTAAAGTACAGAGGTAGCCATTATTCCAATCGCTTCTAATGAGAAACCAATTGTCCCGATGGATATATTATCGAATAGATATGTGAAAAACACATTGAGGATTGATTCTAAACAACGTTTGCCATGTTTCTGTCACTATTATGGAGTTAATTTGGAAAAAAGTTCGGCGTTGTAGTGACCGCATTTTCCGGTCGATTTCTCAGCCAAACGTGAAGAACAAACGGGAGCTATTTCACCTACAAAAATTATATTTTTTGAAAAAAGGAACATTTGCTATCTAACTGGGAGTCTCCTGAGTGAAAACATCTGACGTTCTTCAAAGGTAAATGATTTAATTTGATTGCTTTTCTTATGACTTATGGCAGGGTTGTCCTGACTCTAGCAGCTCTGGACAGACGGGAGACTCTGGCAGCGCTGGAGAGGAGGAGGGATCTGGCAGCGCTGGACAGGCGGGAGCACCTGTAGGGCTGGGACGGGGAGACAGCCTGGTGCGGGGGGCTGCCACCGGAGGGCTGGTGCGTGGAGGGGGTACTGGATAGACTGGACCGTGCAGCCGCACTGGAGCTCTTGAGCACCGAGCCTGCCCAACCTTACCTGGTTGAATGCTCCCGGTTGCCCTGCCAGTGCGGCGAGGTGGAATAGCCCGCACTGGGCTGTGCTGGCGAACCGGGGACACCATGCGTAAGGCTGGTGCCATGTACGCCGGCCCAAGGAGACCCACTGGAGATGCGTAGAGCCGACTTCATGGCACCTGGCTCGATGCCCACTCTAGCCCGGCCGATACGAGGAGCTGGTATGTACCGCAGCAGGCTATGCACCCGCACTGGGGAAACCTTGCGCTCCTCAGCATAACACGGTACCTGCCCGGTCTCTCTCGCCCTCCGGTAAGCACAGGAAGTTGGCACAGGTCTCCTACCTAGCTTCGCCACACTTCCTGTGTGCCACCCCCAATACATTTTTGGGGCTGAATCTCGGGCTTCCATCCCCGCCTTCGCTGTCTCCAGCTCTTCTTTGGGGCGGCGATATTCTCCTGGCTGTGCCCAGGGTCCTTTACCGTCCAACTCGTCCTCCCATGTCCATTCCTCCTTGCGCAGCTCCTGCTGCCGCTGTCTGTCACCATGCTGCTTGGTCCTGTTGTGGTGGGTGGTTCTGTAACGGCTTTCTTCCGTCAAAGGAGAGGGGGACCAAAATGCAGCATGGTTAGAGTTAATGTTTTTTAATAAGAAAACTAAACATGAACACAATTACAAAAACAACAAACGTGGCAAAACCCGAAACAGTCCTATCTGGTGCAGAGAACACAAAGACAGGAAACAACCACCCACAAACCCCAACACAAAACAAGCTACCTAAATATGGTTCCCAATCAGAGACAATGACTAACACCTGCCTCTGATTGAGAACCATATCAGGCCATACATAGAAACGGACAAACTAGACACACAACATAGAATGCCCACCCAGCGCACGTCCTGACCAACACTAAAACAAGAAAAACACAAAAGAACTATGGTCAGAACGTGACACCAAGATTCTAACCTTTTGAACCATGTAAGACAATTTTCATGAATGTTTAATATTACGATTTTTTATTTTGAATTTGGCATTCTGCAATTTCACTGGATGTTGTTGATTTTGGTCCCGCTAGCGGGATCCATGCGCTAAGAGGTTTTTAATGCAGAGGTTGTAGAAGGCTTTACCTCCCACCCCTTCAAACTCCCCCCTGCTCGGAGTGTTAAAATCTAACAAGTCCTCCAGACCCCCTTGCCAGTCCCCATTCTCTGCCATCACCTGCAGTGGCAGAAACATTGGTGGCCCCTCCCCATTGGACGCTCAAACAGTGCCTCCTGGACCTTCTCCAGGAATCTTTTCAGCAGCCTAAGAGACGTTATTCCTGTTTGTTGTGCCAGGACTTTCTGAGTTTTCCACCCCTTCTCTCCCAGCAGCCTTTGTAAACCCGCTGCCATCAGTTGCCTCTGCAAGGTGGCCGACTGAACCGATCTCAAAGGGATGGATGGGTTGAGGAAGATAGGCTCCTCCCACACACACAGCCCAGGTTCCACACCCCCTTCTCATGTGGGCCTTAGCAGCTGCTAGGCCCTTAGCACTGCAGAGTAAAAGTCTGAGAGACCTCTCCAGTTTCATGAGGAACAGCTGCCAGTCCAACCCTAATCCGCCAGCTCTCCTCAACACTGCACATGCTGGTTCCCTCCAGCCCACATCAGTATGGTACAACAGTCTCTGCACCATCTTTAGTCAGAAAGCAGCCAGCCTGCTCTCCGGTTCGACCAGACCCTGTCCTTCTTCGTGGATGGTCATGTACAACACTGCCGCCCTCAGCCAGTGATAGCCCGACCAGAAAAAGTCCACCATCTTGCGTTGTAGGTCTGTGAGCAGACCGGCGGGGGGGTTGAGGACAGCCAGTGTATGCCACAGGGAAGATGCCACCAGGTTGTTGATTATCAGCCCCCTCCCTCTATATAACACTTGGGACAGGAGCCACCTCCACCTGGACAGTCTTGACACCACTGCCTGTGACAGCCCCTCCCAGTTCTTCCTGACCCACCTCTCCGAGCCCAGGTACACCCCCAACACTTTAAGCCCTTCACAACCCCACTGCAAACCCCCTGGAAGCAGAGGGGCCCTATTCCCCCATGCCCCACATAACAGAGCTTTGCTCTTGCCACAGTTTACCTTAGCTGACGAAGCTCCCGCGTACTCCTTCAGACTGGTCTCTAGTGCCTGCATTTCCTGACCATCCCTGACCTTCACAGAAACTGCTATGCCTGTCAACACATCCATGCCTGTCCAGCACACTCCCTGCAAAAAGGGCTCAATGGCCAGTGTATATAACTGCCCCGATAGTGGGCATCCTTGTCTAATGCCCCGTCTCACTGGCCAGACTGGCCTACTGAGCCCCCCCTCCCACCTTGACCATAGATGACGCCCCAGCATACAACATCTTCACAAAGGTCAAAAACGTTTTCCCAAACCCAACACAGACATCACATTAAACAGATACTCATGGTCCACTCTATCAAAAGCTTTCTCTTGATCTAGAGACCAGTCCAAAGTTCACATTAGAACCTCTTGACAAGCCCAACATGTCCCTGATTAAGAACAAGATGTCTGTGATTGACCGTCCCGGTACACAATATGATTGGTCCTTATGTACTATCGTGTCCAGATGGGACTTCAGTCTGTTAGAGTGGACCTTGGCAAATATCTTGTATCCCGCACAGAGCAATGCCACAGGCCTCTAGTTCTTAAGTTCACACAAGTCCCCTTTTTAAGGCGGGAGAGTCAGAGCCACCCAACGGCAGCTCATCGGCAACTCTCCTACCCCGACGCAGTCAAGCAACACCCAAAAGAAATCCAGGCTAATTATTAACAGAATTTTTTGGAATACTCCACTGGGAGTCCATCAACCCCCGTTGCACGACCTGTGGACATCTGGGTTACGGCCTCTGCCAGTTCAGGGGACAACAGAGGAATGTCCATTTCATCCCTCTGTGCCAGAGGGAGCTTAGGGAGTTCTGCAAACAAGACCTGAGCACACATAGGATCACACATTTCTGCCCTATAAAACTCAGTATAAAACTCCACAGTCCGCTCCCGCATCTCCCTGACCACAGAGGTCACCCGCCCATCTGACAGCCGTAGACAATGCATACCCTTGGCTTCACCACTCTGTCTTTCCAATCCAAAGAAGAAGGAGCTGGGAGCATCCATCTCATTGAGCATGGAGAACCTAGCTCTTACAAGTGCTCCCTTTGCTTTAACCTGGTCCCTATGTAAATTTAGCTAAATTAGCCTGGAGGCCTACATTGCCTTGCCCCACCATCTCTACCTCCATCTCACTAATACTATGCTCTAGTTCCCCCAATACTTTCTTAGCCTCTGAGGATGAGAGAGCTGTATACTGTTGACAGAAAAGCCGAATTTGGACTTTTCCCACATCCCACCATTGACTCAGAGACTCATACTCCTCCCTTCACTGCCCCCACCTTTCCCAAAAGGTCTGGAAACCTGAGCAAAAAGTGGCCTCTTGTAAGAGCTTTACATTAAACTTCCAATAGGATGCCTTCCGGGGCCCTGGTTAAATAGACAGCTAAGCCATGGTTATGTGGTGATCTGAAAATCCCACCGGGAGAATGGTATCGCCCAACAGCCTATTCCTCTGATTCCTGGACATGTAAAAACCATCAAGTTGGGCTGCACTCACCCTAGCCCCAAAAACCTTCACCCATGTATACTGTCTTGTGCTGTGTTGTTGAGTTCTCCAAACATCCACTAGGTCAAACTGATTAATGATGTCCCTTAACACTCCCACTGACACTGAATGAGGCTTTTCCCCTTTGCTGTCTTTCGTAAAATCCATTGTACAATTCCAGTCCCCGCCTACCACCAGCATCTCCTCAGGCGCTACCTGTGAGAGGTCCTGTCTAAGACACCCAAATAGAACCCCCCTCTCTTTCCCTGTTTTAGGCGCATACACATTTATAAAGACAAAACCCATGTTGTTAATTTCTGCTTTTACAACAAGCAGCCTACCCCTACACACCTCCTTTAAGGAGCACATTTTTAAGACAGACCCGGTATAGAAAGTACTGCCACCCCTGCACTAAAATTTGTCCCATGGCTCAACACACTTGCCCCTTTCCACCATAGCCTCCAATCAACTTCATTTACCACATCACTATGCGTCTCCTGCAGAAACAACAACTGTACTTTTTTTGTTTTACATATTCACCCAACAGACTCCTCTTTCCCGCCTCTCTGGCGCCATTTATATTGAGTGATCCTACCTGCAGAGTCTCCATAAGAATTGGGAGAAAAGCCAGCAAAGAAAGAGACCAATAGCAAAGCTCTAAAAGCCCCAATGCCAGAAAGAAACTATACATCTAAACAGTGCTGTGACCCACTTCCTCAACCTAAACCGTTTCCTGGGTGAGAGGACACCATGCCCCTCATTTTTCATATAATGTTGTACTGATATTACAAACTTTCCCGGATCAGAAAAAAAGCCTCAGGACTAACTCTTTCCCCTTGGTCTCATTCAGGAACCTTGCTTGACTGGCTGTCAGCTCCGGACCTATTGAAGAGGAGTCTGAAAAAATACCTCCTCATCATCCTCTTCTTCAGACTCACTTTCCTCCTCATCTCCATCTCCCATCCTGACCACCTGCCCTTCCTCTATGGTGAGGGCCTTCCCCCAGCACCAGGCTAAGGTTCCATGGTGCCTTTGACCAGACCAGTCTCTAGCCTCCCACCTCCGTTCTTCTACCCTTTTTCCTTTTCTGCTTGACACCCTCCTCCTCCTCCCCCTAGTCTCTTACACTTCCCCACTATACTCTCCTCATCCACTAGCATAACCTGACTAGACCCAGCCTCATCTACACCACCCTCCATAGCATGACTAGGCCCAGCCTCATCTACACCACCATCCATAGCATGACTAGGCCCAGACTCAGCTACCCCACCATCCATAGCATGACTAGGCCCAGCCTCATCTACACCACCATCCATAGCATGACTAGGCCCAGCCTCATCTACACCACCATCCCTAGCATGACTAGGCCCGGCCTCATCTACACCACTTCCATATCATGACTAGGCCCAGCCTCATCTACACCACCATCCATAGCATGACTAGGCCCAGCCTCATCTACACCACCATCCCTAGCATGACTAGGCCCGGCCTCATCTACACCACCCTCCATATCATGACTAGGCCCAGCCTCATCTACACCACCATCCATAGCATGACTAGGCCCAGCCTCATCTACACCACCATCCCTAGCATGACTAGGCCCAGCCTCATCTACACCACCATCCCTAGCATGACTAGGCCCAGCCTCATCTACACCACCATCCCTAGCATGACTAGGCCCAGCCTCATCTACACCACCATCCCTGGCATGACTAGGCCCAGCCTCATATACACCACCATCCCTAGCATGACTAGGCCCAGCCTCATCTACACCACCATCCCTAGCATGACTAGGCCCAGCCTCAGCTACCCCACCATCTCTAGCCTGATTAGACCCAGCCTCATCTACACCACCATCTCTGGCATGACTAGGCCCAGCATCATCTACACCACCATCCCCACATGACTAGGCCCAGCTTCTGCTGTATGCATATCAATGCCACTTGCACGTTGACCTCGATTTCCCCCACTGGTGCTTGTTCCCTCACCTTATCTACGGCCTTTACGTGAGGAAGCAAAACTCTTATGCCCCAAATCCCCACACTCAAAACACTGTAGACTATCTGTGCTGGCAAACCCTGCGTAGAGCCCCTCCCCATGCCTCACTTTAAAATGCACATTTAGCTGTTGCTCATTGTTATTCAGAAACATAAACACTCGCCTCCGGAATGAAACCACGTCCTTAACGGCATCTGCCTGAAAACTTGCCGACAGTTCACGAAACCCGCTGGCAAACTTACCAAAACGACTCAGCTCTTTCCTGATTTGATCGTCCGTAAAAAACTGATTCAAATTTGCAACTACTACTCTCGTCGAAGGGGTTTAAAGAGGTGAAATTGGCACCAACACACCCCTTACAAATATTCCACTAGCAATTAGCCTACCAACTAAATTTGCTCTTTTCATGAACACAGCCACAGCTTTGTTCATTCTAGAAGCGCAATGTATAAATTCAGCTCCTACCTGTTCACCAACTGCAAGCAGAACCTCCTCCACTTTAACTACATTCTCAGGAACACACTTGAATCCATGCCGTATCGACAGAGTCTCCTCCACGCTAGGCTGAGAAGCCATCTCGCACACCACACCTTCCAAACCCTGGGAAACTGACTCTGTCCTCCTCCACCCTAACTTTTAAAAACCTGTGGATACCGCTAAAACAAATAGTGCATTAACCCTCCACTATAGAAAATACAATTGAAAGAAAAGACCAAGGACAGAATAAAGAAAGTTAGTTAGGACAGAGTCCTCCACACCAAACACTCAAACTCCAAAAAGCTCCCAACATTGTCACGCCTTGGTCTTAGTATTTTGTGTTTTCTTTAATTATTTGTTCAGGCCAGGGTGTGACATGGGTTTGTGTGTTGTGTTTCGTATTGGGGTTTGTAGTATTTGGGATCGCGGCTGATTAGGGGTGTTGTATAGGCTTGGCTGCCTGAGGCGGTTCTCAATCAGCAGTCAGGTGCTTCTCGTTGCCTCTGATTGGGAACCGTATTTAGGTAGCCTGAGTTGCGCTTTGTCTTTCGTGGGTGATTGTTCCTGTCTCTGTGTAGTGTTCACCAGATAGGCTGTAATAAGTTTCACGTTCCGTTTGTTGTTTTCGTATTTTGTATAGTTTTCATGTATCGTCACTTTTCCATTAAAGATCATGATTAACCACCACGCCGCATTTCGGTCCGACTCTCTTTCAACAAACGAAGAACGCCATTACAGAATCACCCACCACATACGGACCGAGCGGCATGGTTACAGGCAGCGACCGCAGGAAAAGCGAAAGGAGGACGTTATGGACAGCAATGGCATGGAGTATACGACGTGGGAAGAAATCGACAGGTGGGCGGCCGACCCAGAGAGAGTGCAGGAGCCCGCATGGGATTCGCTTGAGCAGTGCGAAGAAGGCTATAGGCGAATGGAGTCGAAAAGGAAAACATGGCGGCGCAGAGCGAAACCCGAAAGTCACCCCAAAAAATTCATTGGGGGGGGGGGGCTCAGGGAGAGAGTGGCAGAGTCAGGAGTCAGACCTGAGCCAACTCTCCCTGTTAATCATGAGGAGCAGCGATATAAGGACTTCTGGTCTTGGGAGATGATATTAGACGGAAGTGGACCCTGGGCTCAGCCTGGTGAATATCGCCGCCCCAAGGAGGAAGCAGAGGCAGCAGGAGATAGGAGCCGGCGATACGAGGGAACACGGTTGGCAAGGAAGCCCGAGAAGCAACCCCAAAAAATTATTGGGGGGGGGCTTACAGGGAGTATGGCTATGCCAGGTAGGAGACCTGCGCAAACTCCCTGTGCTTTCCGGTGGGCTAAAGAGACCGGGCAGGCACCGTGTTATGCTAGTGAGCGCATGGTGTCTCCAGTGCGGGTGCATAGCCCGGTACGGTTCATACCAGCCCTTCGTATTTGCCAGGCTAGAGTGGACATCGAGCCAGGTAAGCTTGGGCAGGCTCGGTGCTCAAGAGCTCCAGTGCGCCTGCACGGTCCGGTCTATCCAGAGCCACCTCCACACACCAGTCCTCCGGTAGCAGCTCCCCGCACCAGGCTTCCTGTGCGTGTCCTCGCTCCAGTATCACCAGTGCCCGCACCACGCATCAGGCCTACAGTGCGCCTCGCCTCTCCTGCTCTGTCGGAGTCTCCCGCCTGTTCAGCGCAGCCAGCGTTTTCCTCCTCTCCTGCGCTGTCGGAGTCTCCCGCCTGTTCAGCGCTATCAGAGCCTTTCTTCTCTACAGCGCTGCCGGAGCCTCCTGCCTGTTTGAAGCAGCCTGAGCTGCCAGTCTGCAGGGTGCTGTCAGCCTGCATGGAGCAGTTAGAGCTGTCAGTCTGCATGAAGCAGCTAGAGCTGTCAGTCTGCAAGGAGCTGCCAGTCTGCAAGGAGCTGCCAGTCTGCAAGGAGCTGTCAGTCTGCAAGGAGCTGTCAGCCTGCATGGAGCAGTCAGAGCTGTCAGTCTGCAAGGAGCTGCCAGTCTGCAGGGAGCTGTCAGTCTGCAAGGAGCTGTCAGTCTGCAAGGAGCTGTCAGTCTGCAAGGAGCTGTCAGTCTGCAAGGAGCTGTCAGCCTGCATGGAGCAGTCAGAGCTGTCAGTCTGCAAGGAGCTGCCAGTCTGCAGGGAGCTTTCAGTCTGCAAGGAGCTGCCAGTCTGCAAGGAGCTGCCAGTCTGCAAGGAGCTGTCAGTCTGCAAGGAGCTGCCAGTCTGCAAGGAGCTGTCAGTCTGCAAGGAGCTGTCAGCCTGCATGGAGCAATCAGAGCTGTCAGTCTGCAAGGAGCTGTCAGTCTGCAAGGAGCTGCCAGTCTGCAGGGAGCTGTCAGTCTGCAAGGAGCTTTCAGTCTGCAAGGAACTGCCAGTCTGCAGTGTGCTGTCAGCCTACATGGAGCAGTCAGAGCTGTCAGTCTGCATGAAGCAGCCAGTCTGCAAGGAGCTGTCAGCCTGCATGGAGCAGTCAGAGCTGTCAGTCTGCATAGAGCAGCTAGATGCGCCAGTCAGCCATGATCTTCTAGATCTGCCAGTCAACCAGAATCTTCCAGATCCGCCAACCAGCCAGGATCTACCGGAGCCTACTACCTACCTGAGCTTCATCTCAGTACTGGGCTTCCTCTCAGTACTGGGCTTCCTTTCAGTACTGGGCTGCCCCTCAGTTCCGGGCTGCCTCTCAGTCCCGAGCTGCCCCTCAGTCCCGAGCTGCCCCTCAGGCCTGAGCTGCCCCTCAGTCCCGAGCTGCCTCAGTCCCGAGCTGCCCCTCAGTCCCGAGCTGCCCCTCAGTCCCGAGCTGCCCCTCAGTCCCGAGCTGTCCCTCAGTCCCGAGATGCCCCTCAGTCACGAGCTGCTCCTCAGTTCTGTGGGGTTCTGGGTGAGGACTATTAGGCCATGGTCGGCGGCGAGGGTGGATTATCCCAGGACGCGAAGGGGAGGAACTATGACATTTATGGAGTGGGGTCCACGTCCCGAGCAGGAGCCGCCACCATGGACAGACGCCCACCCGGACCCTCCCTATGGTTTTGAGGTGCGTCCGGGAGTCCGCACCTGGGGGGGGGGGGGGGGGGGGGTTCTGTCACGCCTTGGTCTTAGTATTTTGTGTTTTCTTTAATTATTTGTTCAGGCCAGGGTGTGACATGGGTTTGTGTGTTGTGTTTCGTATTGGGGTTTGTAGTATTTGGGATCGCGGCTGATTAGGGGTGTTGTATAGGCTTGGCTGCCTGAGGCGGTTCTCAATCAGCAGTCAGGTGCTTCTCGTTGCCTCTGATTGGGAACCGTATTTAGGTAGTCTGAGTTGCGCTTTGTCTTTCGTGGGTGATTGTTCTTGTCTCTGTGTAGTGTTCACCAGATAGGCTGTAATAAGTTTCACGTTCCGTTTGTTGTTTTCGTATTTTGTATAGTTTTCATGTATCGTCACTTTTCCATTAAAGATCATGATTAACCACCACGCCGCATTTCGGTCCGACTCTCTTTCAACAAACGAAGAACGCCGTTACAAGCATATACTGTGAGAGAGAGAGAGAGAGAGAGAGAGAGAGAGAGAGAGAGAGAGAGTGAGAGAGAGAGAGAGAGAGAGAGAGAGAGAGAGAGAGAGAGAGAGAGAGAGAGAGACTTTATATGTTCACTTTATATATTATCTACCTCACTTGCTTTGGCAATGTTAACACATGTTTCCCATGCCAATAAAGCCCTTGAATTGAATTGAAATTGAATTGAGAGAGAGAGACAGGGCAGCAGCATGCAGGGAGAGATAAAGGGAGAGAAAAAGCACAGAGAGAGAGAGAGAGAGAGTTAGAGAGAAAGCACAGAGAGAGAGAAAGAGAAAGCACAGAGAAAGAAAGAGAAAGTACAGAGAGAGAAAGAGAGAAAGCAGAGAGAAAGCACAGAGATAAAGCACACAGAGAGAGAGAGCAAGCACAGCGAGAGAAAAAAAGCACAGAAAGAGAAGGAAAGCACAGAAAGAGAGAGAGGGAGAGAGAGAGAGATAGAAAGCACAGAGAGATAAAGCAGAGAGAGAAAGACAGCACAGAGAGAGAAATAGAGAGAGAAAGCACACAGAGAAAGCACAGAGAGAGAGATGAAGCAGAGAGAGATATAAAGCACACAGAGATAGAGAAAGCACAGGGAGAAAGAGAGAGAGAGAAAGAAAGCACAGAGAAAGCGAAAGCACGGGGGTGGGGGATGACAATCACGAGAGAGAGAGAGAGAGAGAGAGAGAGAGAGAGAGAGAGAGAGAGAGAAAGCACAGAGAGATAAAGCAGAGAGAGAAAGACAGCACAGAGAGAGAAATAGAGAGAGAGAAAGCACAGAGAGAGAAAGCACAGAGAGAGAGGTGAAGCAGAGAGAGATATAAAGCACACAGAGATAGAGAAAGCACAGCGAGGAAGAGAGAGAGAGAAAGAAAGCACAGAGAAAGCGAAAGCACGGGGGTGGGGGATGACAATCACACACATACACACCTCTTACTTCCAGAGGTGAACTTACAGACATGGAGGTTGAAGAGGAAAGATAGAGTGTGATGAATGGAGTTTATCACTCTCTGTACTGTCACAAGTTCTTCCTGGGCTGGGAGAAACGTCATTTGAAGAAATACTTTTGCACAAAGGTTTGTTGAACTCGGTTTCCCCAACATAAAGCCTATCGCTTTGGGGGTGAATTTTTGTACAGTGAGGAGCCCACTACGCTATAACAGTGACTCAGCTACAAGGCCATCCCCCAGCAATTACTCTGTGTGCTGATCAGACTTTCTCATGTTGCTGAAACCGAGAGGATTTGTTTTTCTTACTTTAATTAAACCGTGAGGACGTTCTTTGCTTTCTCTCTCCTCTCCTACTTCTCTTCCCCAGCTGTGAGGAGGCAGCATGCCAGTCAGGGGCACTGGCAGGCAGGCACTGCAGGGTAAACTTCAGTGCACACATACTCCCATGCCAATCCTCCCACACACACACACGCACACACACACACAGGAAGCACACATCTTCTCCGGATCAGATCATGCCTCTCACTCCCCTCACCATCTCCCATTATGAGAGGAAAGGAGTCAAGAAGTCATGACGATGCGTGTAAAATTAGACAGAATATGTATTGGATTTGTCAAATCTGACTTTGCGTGAGTGTTTTACAGTTTTACCTCCCCCCTCTGGACTGTATGAAGTCAAAGGTGTGAAAATCCTCCATCTGGTCTGGCAGCATCTCCATCCATGCACCTGAGTCCTACTTTTACGTAATCCTAACCTCTGCTAGCTAACGCATCAATGAGATCCCAACCCAACCAAAAACCAAACCATTACATAAACCAAGTAAATACTACAGAGAATATGTATTGCCTTTAAAATGCAGAAACCTTTTAGATATTGCTCTCCCACGTGATATTTTTTGCATCTCAAATCAAATCAAATTTTATTTATCACATACACATGGTTAGCAGATGCTAATGCGAGTGTAGCGAAATGCTTGTGCTTCTAGTTCCGACAATGCAGTAAAAACCAACGAGTAATCTAACCTAACAATTCCACAACTACTACCTTATACACACAAGTATAAAGGGATAAAGAATACGTACATAAAGATATATGAATGAGTGATGGTACAGAACGGCACAGCCAAGATGCAGTAGATGGTATCGAGTACAGTATATACATATGAGATGAGTAATGTAGGGTATGTAAACATTATTTTAAGTGGCATTGTTTAAAGTGGCTAGTGATACATTTTTTCCATCAATTTCCATTATTAAAGTGGCTGGAGTTGGGTCAGTATGTTGGCAGCAGACACTCAATGTTAGTGGTGGCTGTTTAACAGTCTGATGGCCTTGAGATAGAAGCTCTTTTTCAGTCTCTCGGTCCCTGCTTTGATGCACCTGTACTGACCTCGCCTTCTGGATGATAGCGGGGTGAACAGGCAGTGGCTCAGGTGGTTGTTGTCCTTGATGATCTTTATGGCCTTCCTGTGACATCGGGTGGTGTAGGTGTCCTGGAAGGCAGGTAGTTTGCCCCCGGTGATGCGTTGTGCAGACCTCACTACCCTCTGGAGAGCCTTATGGTTGTGGGCGGAGCAGTTGCCGTACCAGGCGGTGAATTTCTTCAGCCTCCTGAGGTTGAAGAGGCGCTGCTGCGCCTTCTTCACAACACTGTCTGTGTGGGTGGACCAATTCGGTTTTTCCGTGATGTGTACGCCGAGGAACTTAAAACTTACTACCCTCTCCACTACTGTCCCGTCGATGTGGATAGGGGGGGGTGCTCCCTCTGCTGTTTCCTGAAGTCCATGATCATCTCCTTTGTTTTGTTGACATTGAGTGTGAGGTTATTTTCCTGACAGCACACTCCGAGGGCCCTCACCTCCTCCCTGTAGGCCGTTTCGTCGTTGTTGGAAATCAAGCCTACCACTGTAGTGTCGTCCGCAAACTTGATGATTGAGTTGGAGGCGTGCATGGCCACGCAGTCGTGGGTGAACAGGGAGTACAGGAGAGGGCTCAGAACGCACCCTTGTGGGGCTCCAGTGTTGAGGATCAGCGGGGTGGAGATGTTGTTATCTACCCTCACGACCTGGGGGCGGCCCGTCAGGAAGTCCAGTACCCAGTTGCACAGGGCAGGGTCGAGATGCAGGGTCTCGAGCTTGATGACGTATTTGGAGGGTACTATGGTGTTAAATGCTGAGCTGTAGTCGATGAACAGCATTCTCACATAGGTATTCTTCTTGTCCAGATGGGTTAGGGCAGTGTGCAGTGTGGTTGCGATTGCGTCGTTTGTGGACCTATTGGGGTGGTAAGCAAATTGGAGCGGGTCTAGGGTGTCAGGTAGGGTGGAGGTGATGTGGTCTTTGACTAGTCTCTCAAAGCACTTCATGATGACGGAAGTGAGTGCTATGGGGCGGTAGTCATTTAGCTCCGTTACCTTAGATTTCTTGGGAACAGGAACAACGGTGGCCCTCTTAAAGTATGTGGGAACGGCAGACTGGGATAATGATTGATTGAATATGTCCATAAACACACCAGCCAGCTGGTCTGAGCATGCTCTGAGGACGAGGCTGGGGATGCCGTCTGGGCCTTCAGCCCTGTGAGGGTTAACACATTTAAATGCTTTACTCATGTCGGCTGCAGTGAAGGAGAGTCCGCAGGTTTTGGTAGCGGGCCGTGTCAGTGGCACTGTATTGTCCTCAAAGCGAGCAAAGAAGTTATTTAGTCTGTCTGGGAGCAAGACATCCTCGTCCGCGACGGGGCTGGTTTTCTTTTTGTCATCCGTGATTGACTGTAGACCCTGCCACATACCTCTTGTGTCTGAGCCGTTGAATTGCGACTCTACTTTGTCTCTATACTGACGCGTAGCTTGTTTGATTGCCTGGCCGAGGGAATAGCTACACTGTTTGTATTCGGTCATGTTTCCGGTCACCTTGCCCTGGTTAAAAGCAGTGGTTCGTGGGAATGCTGCCAGCAATCCACTGTTTCCACTGTTTCCACTGTTTGGGAATGTTTTAATCGTTGCTGTGGGTATAACATCGCCGATGCACTTTCTAATGGACTCGCTCCCCGAATCAGCGTATTCATCAATGTTGTTGTTGGGCGCAATGCAGAACATATCCCAATCCACGTGATCGAAGCAGTCTTGAAGCGTGGAATCAGATTGGTCGGACCAGCGTTGAACAGACCTGAGCGCGGGAGCTTCTTGTTTTAGTCTCTGTAATGGAGTCGTGGTCAGCTTTTCCAAAAGGAGGGGGGGGGGGGGCTCATATGCATTGACAAAGTTAGAATAACAATGATCCAGGGTTTTAACAGCCCTGGTTGTGCCATCGATATGCTGATAGAATTTAGGGAGTCTAGTTTTCAGATTAGCCTTGTTAAAATCCCCAGCTACAATGAATGCAGACTCAGGATATGTGGTTTCCAGTTTACATAGAGTCAAATAAAGTTAGTTCAGGGCCATCGATGTGTCTGCTTGGGGGGGAATATGTACGGCTGTGATTATAATCGAAGAGAATTCCCTTGGTAGATAATGCGGTCGACAATTGATTGTGAGGAATTCTAAGTCAGGTGAACAGAAGGACTTGAGTTCCTGTATGTTGTTATGATCACACCACGTCTCGTTAATCATAAGGCATACCCCCCCGCCCCTCTTCTTAACAGAAAGATGCTTGTTTCTGTCGGCGCGATGCGTGAAGAATCCAGCTGACTGCACCGACTCCGATAGCGTCTCTCGAGTGAGCCATGTTTCCATGAAGCAAAGAACGTTACAGTCTCTGATGTCTCTCTGGAATTCTGCCCTTGCTCGGATTTTATCAACCTTGTTGTCAAGAGACTGGACATTGACGAGTAGTATGCTCGGGAGTGGTGCGCGATGTGCCCGTCTCCGGAACCTGACCAGAAGACCGCTTCTTTTGCCCCTTTTACGGCGTCGTTGTTTTGGGTCGCCGGCTGGGTTCCGATCCATTGTCCTGGGTGGAAGGCAAAACACAAGATCCGTTTCGAGAAAGTCATATTCCTGGTCGTAATGATGGTGAGTTGACTGTGCTCTTATATTCAGTAGTTCCTCCCGACTGTATGTAATGAAACCTAAGATTACCCGGGGTACCAATGTAAGAAATAACCCGTAAAGAAAACAAAATACTGCATAGTTTCCTAGGAACACGAAGCGAGGCGGCCATCTCTGCCGGCGCTGGAAGTATCTGTAGTCAGTAATCTTTCACCAATGACACTGTCTCTTGGTTCGAGCATGGTAACTGGATTTACCTTTCATATCATATAAATATTTGGCATATTTCTCAGGAAAATATATATTGTGATATGATTCATTTACACCCTTTCCATCACTTTACTGTGTACTGAGACAAACCGTATACTAAATAAACAACACACTTGGGTTCAAATAGGATACATTTTTTTCAAGAGCTTTAAACATTTTATTGAGCCTGTCTGGAGTACCAGGTGGGCAAGGCTTGTACTATCTGGACTATTCCATTGGTTCCATTGTGCCAGGCAAGCTCAATCAGCAAAAAATATTTATTTGAACCCAGGTCTGGTAAACAGTTATACAGACAACACCTCAGGTCAATAAGAGGGTACACTATGGTCAACGACACAGACAAACTCCCCAGATCATTTCAGGACTGGCTAAAGCAGTAAAAAAAGTGATACTTGAGACAGATGTGTCCTTTTTGCACCCAACACTCAGAGATAAACTCTCTCTCTGAACTCTTACCCCCTTCTCAACACTCCCCACCCCCCTGAGGTATACTGTGCTTACCCATGCCAATAGAGCTGAGGTGAGAGTGGAGGAACAGCAGCACTACTAAACTGATTTAATTAGATTTGACATGTGCCATTGAACTCCAAAATCCTACACTACATTATTGACATACAGTAACTACCAGAATAAAGGAAACACATGAGTAAATGAGGGATATAAAAATGTATTGAAAGAAGGTGCTTCCACACAGGTGTGCTTCCTGAGTTATTTAAGCAATTAACATCCCATCATGCTTAGGGACATGTATAAAAATGCCCAGTTTCCCATTAGTTCGGCTACCATGACTAGAAGAAGAGATCTCAGTGACTTTGAAAGAGGGGTCTCAAAGGAGCATCCGGGATTTAAAGTGTGTGTGTGTGTGTGTGTGTTTGTGTGTGTGTTTCAGTCTCAGTCACCAGATCTCAACCCAATTGAACACTTATGGGAGATGCTGGAGACAGCGTTTTCCACCACCCTCAACAAAACACCAAATGATGTTGTCGCATCCCTCCAATAGAATTCCAGACACTTGTTGAATCTTTGCCAAGACGCATGGAAGCTGTTCTGGCTTGTTGTGGCCCAATGCCCTTTTAAGACACGTGATGTAGGTGTTTCTTTTATTTTGGCAGTTATCTGTAAATACAGTATCTAATGTATATTTATAACTATCAATACAGAGGAACATAAAGCAGGGTTCAGTAAGTGATATTAACATTAACAAAGGATCACCATTTTGCTTTCCAGAATTAGTCACATTGCCTCTCCTCGATTTGTAGTTGGTCTGGTCCTGTTAAATCTGAATACGTTGGGCAAAAACGATCCAGTATAAACTGGTCGTAAAGCGTTCAAACAAAAAACACTTTCCAAAAGAAAAATTATATTTCTCATTGTAGGTTGTAATGAGATTCCCACTTTTCTCACTGATATAATTAATACAAGTCTCCTGTTGTTGACAGCCATTACAGAAACACAGAACAATTAGTGTTGTTAAGTGATAATCTGTTGTGTAGCATGGGAATGCCTTTTTCATTTCTTTGGGGCTGTGTTTATTTGTCTAATGTATTTCTAATTTACTTGAAGAATTCAGGCCTGAACATTTACAGTTGAAATGATTTAATGAATACACTGGGTTCTCTTGTGGGACATGACTTATCTTTAAAGGTATCCTTGAAGACAAGCTGGGATATTCTCCCAGTAAACTGTGTGGTGCTCTGAGAGAGATTAAAGGGGTTCGTGATTAAGGACTGCACAGCTTTGTTCACTATTGTACAGGAGGTTCCAATCTCATACCACCCTGGAGGCCGCCTAGATACATGTACTGTAAACACGTCACTGTAAACACATCACTGTTCTAATCAGGAAGTCTTTCTTGTCTCATGACCACACAGTAAACAGGTATTAATACATATTAAGAAGCTGATGGGATCGGGGGACTGACATTGTGACTGGATTTTCAGATGGGTTTTCTCATGATGACAGTACACAACTGAACATTTATTTTAAGAGACTGGTGGTTTCTCTACGCTTCAGTAGTTTCAATATTTTATGTTGTGGAATTGAGGGACTGATGTCTGGAGCTGTAGTGCATGTCCCATGTTAACAGATACATTATGCACACCTGGGTATTAAAACCACTTTCATCACTACCCTAAAAAAACACGTCCAGAGTACTTTATATAAAATGTTGTTTCTGTTCAACAGAGCATTGGCAACGTTATAGTTCCAATAACCAGGGGCCATATATACAGCATATAGAGTGAATTACTTTTAAAGAGCAGTTAACGTCAAATTGAGTTTCTAATCTGTACCTGTGCTCTCTCTATACTGAACTTGCTGCCAAAGAGAGCAATCAGTGAGAAAGTCATGTTAGCAGCATACAGACGTGCTAGCTGACAACGTCACAAAAACGATCCACACACTTCCAATGGGGCAGAAGTCTGTGTGTTTTTGTGATTCTACGTGGCCAGATAGCTAGCAACAATTACAAGGAGCTGCCGTGTGGGGAGTCGTAGGTGGCTCGTTTCAGCTAGTTTTATCTTGTTCTTGTCTTGTTTTGTTTTGAGGTGTTTTGACTGATGTCATGTCTTTGCTAATATGGCAAAAATTGTGGCTAGCTAACCAACAACTGTAACAATGTATTTGAGCGACAACAAGTGCTCATTGTGCACATTTATGTATGTTTTCAATAAACATTTGAGACTAAATATAGTGTACATGTTGCCAACAATATAAGCCAACCCCGACTGTTTTGCGCCATAGTTGTGCATCCGTCGGTTTTGTTGCTAAACAACCAACCCATCTATTGCTATGTGTGAACGTTAAAGGTCCAATGTAGCCTTTTTTATCTACATTTCAAATCATTTCTGGGTAACAATTAAGTACCTTACTGTGATTGTTTACAATTGAAATGGTCAAAAATAAACAAAAAAGAGCTTCTTAGCAAAAAGCTATTTCTCCAACAACAGTCTAAGACTGTCTAGGATTGGCCTGAGTGAGGGGCCTAATTGGAGGAACCTAATGGGAGGGATATGTAAGCTGAATACTAGCTGTTATTGGCAGAGAGGAGGGCAAACTCTCTTTGTTATTGGTCTATT
Organism: Oncorhynchus kisutch; assembly: GCF_002021735.2. Classification (NCBI taxonomy): domain Eukaryota; kingdom Metazoa; phylum Chordata; class Actinopteri; order Salmoniformes; family Salmonidae; genus Oncorhynchus; species Oncorhynchus kisutch. Next base: position 20,899,269 of record NC_034188.2, read on the forward strand.
AACTTATGCTACCTGGTGATTCACTGTTGTGGTCATCCTGTCTGGGTTGGCGCCCCCCCCCCTTGGGTTGTGCCGTGGCGGAGATCTTTGTGGGCTATACTCAGCCTTGTCTCAGGATGGTAAGTTGGTGGTTGAAGATATCCCTCTAGTGGTGTGGGGGCTGTGCTTTGGCAAAGTGGGTGGGGTTATATCCTTCCTGTTTGGCCCTGTCCGGGGGTGTCCTCGGATGGGGCCACAGTGTCTCCTGACCCCTCCTGTCTCAGCCTCCAGTATTTATGCTGCAGTAGTTTATGTGTCGGGGGGCTGGGGTCAGTTTGTTATATCTGGAGTACTTCTCCTGTCCTATTCGGTGTCCTGTGTGAATCTAAGTGTGCGTTCTCTAATTCTCTCCTTCTCTCTTTCTTTCTCTCTCTCGGAGGACCTGAGCCCTAGGACCATGCCCCAGGACTACCTGACATGATGACTCCTTGCTGTCCCCAGTCCACCTGGCCATGCTGCTGTTCCAGTTTCAACTGACCTGAGCCCTAGGACCATGCCCCAGGACTACCTGACATGATGACTCCTTGCTGTCCCCAGTCTACCTGGCCATGCTGCTGCTCCAGTTTCAACTTCCACCTGACTGTGCTGCTGCTCTAGTTTCAACTGTTCTGCCTTATTATTATTCGACCATGCTGGTCATTTATGAACATTGAACATCTTGACCATGTTCTGTTATAATCTCCACCCGGCACAGCCAGAAGAGGACTGGCCACCCCACATAGCCTGGTTCCTCTCTAGGTTTCTTCCTAGGTATTGGCCTTTCTAGGGAGTTTTTCCTAGCCACCGTGCTTCTACACCTGCATTGCTTGCTGTTTGGGGTTTTAGGCTGGGTTTCTGTACAGCACTTTGAGATATCAGCTGATGTACGAAGGGCTATATAAATACATTTGATTTGATTTGATTTGATGTCGCCAGGAGGTCCAATAACCCCACCCATGCAAATATGATGAAATTCCAGACAGTCTTTTCAAACAGCTCTTACATTAAAAGGGCATAATCATAATTTTCACAATTTCACAGTATTATTCCCACCTCATAGTGTGGAAATATATGTAAAACACAGGAAATCACGTTTTTGACTGCACTGCCCCTTTAATGTTACACATTTCAAATTATATAGTGAGGTTTAGATAGTTATGTCTCTCAAGGGATGTTATTAGAAGGAAAATGGTTTGACTTAATTCTACAACATGGTGGTTTTAACGCACTATAATATATTTATAATTTCATTTTTGGACATAAAAGACAGTAAAATCACTAGGAAATCAGCTCAAAGTGATTTTGAGTTAGGAAATCTGTTCTAAACTATTCTCAAGCATAGGATATGTGATCGTATCCCAATATTATCAGGGTTTGAAATTATTCGTTTTTTGTCAAATATTATATCTGTTTGCGATTCTTGCAGTCAATTTGCAGTCTACAAATTATTTAGTACTGTGTTCCGGCTCCCCGACCATCTGTTCAAGAAAAAATTGGGCCACGACTGAATGTAATTGGGGACCCCTGCTATATGCTATAGTATATTATAGCAAGGACCCTCTCCCTACCCCCAAAAGACCCCCTCTCCTTACCAAATAATTGCCACTCAAACAGTTTGATGCTCTGGCCAGGATACTCTGGCCAAGATGAGCGTTAACCCGAGATAACTGACAATCACAAAGCATATCATTGTTTTTGTTGAGGCGATGTCGGAGATGTAACTGTGTTGGAGCTATCAAATCAGCGAGTGGCTGCTCTTCTGTTCATTGTCACAAAACATCACACGTTCCACCTGTGTTTGAAGTTCAGGATGAGGAAGTGTAGCATGTATAGAAGGATTTATATCAGCCTAATCGAGGTGTAGATAACATCACACATTCCATGGTTTGAACTTGTAACGCGGCTGCATGGGATTTCTACTAATGCGACTCGGTGCATCCAATGGCGATGTCCTCGATAGGTATAACGCCGGGAGCAGGTTAACGCAGGTTAACGCTCCTCTAATTGAATCCCGGCCTCTGTCAGTGAAGCTAATAATGTGATAGTATGACTTGTTTATGATACACCTCCTGTTTCAAAAATATTTGAGCAAATTACAAAGATAAAGCATCAAATACTCAGCTGGGGTCATGTCTTCCAACTGTTAATGAATTGAGGCACAGTCAGTGAGGGCATACTTTTTTTTTAATCAGTGACGCACTGATTTTTTTTTTTTTAATGGTTTCTGTCTTTTCACAATGTTCTCTCCTGTGATTAATTATGTACTAAACCTTGCGCAAAGACAGTTATGTACAAGATACAAAATGCAAAATGTTACCCAGCAGTTTCTAATGAGGATAGAAAATGTAGCCTATTTTCATTATCTTCATTATTCTATCCTCTGTTATCGTAAACTTGAGGCTTAAAATTTGTATTTTTGTGAAACAGTGCCATACGTAATCCTCCAATATAAAACCTGGTAGAATATATTTCATATTTAATAACATGAGAACAAATAAAACTGTCAAAATCAGTCAGTGTGCTATTTTGATGGGGGAGGAAATAACCCCTACAGGCCTAGCAATTTAAGTAGTTTGGAGTCAGCTGACTGCAGTTCTACCAGAATACTGACTGGCGGGTTTAGATTAACTACAGCAACAGATCAGTTTAATTTCTCTACATGTACGTCTCTTGCATGACAATAAGGCGTCTTTGCTGTGTCTACAATACCAAGCGAGAAGATGCAGCTCCAGCGTTCTCTCATTAAGAAACCATCAAGTGCCTCGGTAACAACTCTAAGATAGGGAATGACAAATCACTCCTCTTTGCATTACAATCTAGCGTGATTCGCAGGAGAGAATCAATAAAGCATAGGACGAGGGGTCGATTTTCTCATAGCGAGACAGCAGATATGAGTAATGAATGATTATCTGCAGATAACAAGACAATGCAGAGATCTGTTCTTGCACCTCAGGGGTAACGACACACTGTACTGCTGCTACAGTAATGGCTGGAGCTACCAAGTCCATGATATTAAACAGACTGGCACTAATTAATTGTACATATGCTCCATATATTGTTTAGATGACTACTGGATTACAACGTACTCAGATGTCCTGTCAGTTGTTCTGGTGGTACAGCCATGAATTGCAGTCAATAGCCAGTACAGCTCAGATGTGAATGTAACAAAGAAAATGAGACGTACATGAACCATGGATAAATACCATGACATACTGTAGGTGTTGTTATATTGTTTCCCCTAGCAAATATGATCACCATATGACATCATCATATCATATGACATCATCATGTTTAGAGACTAGGATATGTGGTAGATATGCCTCCTCTTCATCCCCTCTGTTGGTTTGTCCCACCTTGCGTTACTGGCAGCCATCTTGGTCCTGGACAGCACAGCAGTGAGACAGGGATCAATCAATATGCTGCAGTGCACTTCAGCGTCTTCACAAATTACCCATCTCCTCTCTCCTCTCTGTTCATCCTTAGCTGGATGAAAAGTGGTACAAGAGTAAGAGGAACGATTCTGTCACCTTGGCTTACACCTGTCACAGGCCTGAACGAGGAGTCCTTCAAGGACCGATTTCCCTTTTCGTCAGTCCTCTCTAACCTCTCTTTTTCTCCCCCAAAGACATTACCTCCTCTCTCTAGGCCCATCTCTTCCTGAGTGAACCATGGCACTGACCATGCGCTTTCTGCTACGGAAACAAGCAAGCATGAAAGTTGATGTCATTCCCATTCTTGTGACTGGGGACAGATAGATCTCTGGCGTGTTGAGATGAACGTTGACTAAAATGATTGAAATGAACCCTGTCTAAACCAGTCTAGACCAGTGTAAACACAGTTGTGACACTTTTGGGAGAAAATTGGAGAGAATGTATTTTTGAGATGAGGCATTATCTCTCAATCTGCTCTACTTTTCCCATTAGTAGGTATTTAGGCCACGATTCAATCTGATCCCGTTGTAGCACGCGTGGCATTTAAAGGACATTTACGATTGAGCTGGCATATCAAGCGTTTACCGTGAACGCGATCTCTGCGAACGTGGGAGCATTGGCTTTAATAAAATACTTCTTAATAACGTTGCTCTACAAGCGCGATCAGATTGTATCCTGGCCTTAGTTAACAATCAGTGGCAAAAGGTTATGTAGCACAGTATACTCAAATTGTATTTGTCACATGTGCCGAATACAACAGGTGAAATGCTTACCCACAAGCCCTTAACCAACAATGCAGTTTTAAGAAAATATAGTTAAGAAAATGTACTAAATAAACTAAAGTACCAAAAAATGTTAAATAACACACTAAAATAACAATAACAAGGCTATATATAGGGAGTACAGGTACCAAGTCAATGTGTACAGGTTAGTCGAGGTCATTTGTACATGTAGGTAGGGGTAAAGTAACATAGATAATGAACAGCGAGTAGCAGCAGTGTAAACACAAGGGGGGGGGGGGTCAATGTAAATAGTCCGGGTGGCCATTTGATGAATTATTCAGCAGTCTTATGGCTTGGGGGTAGAAGCTGTTAAGGAGCCTTTTATAACTAGACTTGGTGCTCTGTCACTGCTTGCCGTGCGATAGCAGAGAGAACAGTGTATGACTTGGGTGACCGGAGTCTTTGACAATTTTTTGAGCCTTCCTCTGACACCGCCTAGTATATAGGTCCTGGATGGCAGGAAGTTTGGCCCCAGTGATGTACTGGGCTGTATGAACTACCCTCTGTAGCACCTTATAGTCAGATGCCAAGCAGTTGCCATACCAGGCGGTGATGCAACAAGTCAGGTTGCTCTCGATGGAGCAGCTGTAGAACTTTTTGAGAATCTGAGGACCAATGCCAAATCTTTTCAGTCTCCTGAGGAGGAAAATGCGTTGTCGTGCCCTCTTCAAAACTTTCTTGGTGTGTTTGGGCCATGGTACTTTGTTGGTGATGTGGACACCAAGGAACTTGAAGCTCTCAACCTGCTCCACTACAGCCCTGTTGATGTGAATGGGGTCATTTTCGGCCCATCCTTTCCTGTAGTCCACAATCATCTTCTTTGTCTTGCTCACATTGATGGTGAGGTTGTTGTCCTGGCACCACACTGCCAGGTCTCTGACTTCCTCCTTGTAAGCTGTCTCCTCGTTGTCAATGATCTGGCCTACCACCGTTGTGTCGTTATTAAACTTCATGAGGGTGTTGGAGTCGTGTTTGGCCACGCAGTCATGGGTGAACAGGGAGTACAGGAGGGGACTAAACACTCACCCCTGAGGGGCCCCCTGTGTTGAGGATCAGCATGGCAGAAGTGTTGTGCCTACCCTTACCACCTGGGGGCGGCCCGTCAGGTAGTCCAGGATCCAGTTGCAGAGGGAGGTGTTTAGTCCCAGGGTCCTTAGCTTAGTGATGAGCTTTGTGGGTGTAACAGATGTATATGTACTCTCCATGCGTTGTGTTTTCTCAAAATAAATCACTTCGGCGAGTGGTCCCAGTTGAGCATCATCTATTTCTGCTGTTGTTAAATGGGAAACAGCACGTTAGTTGTGCAGGGCTTAACGGTATTGATAGCTGTCGATGGCAAAATCCCTTGCATCACATTTTCATACTGGGCGAACAAAATACAAAAATACAATACAAAATATAACATGTATAAATACCTGTTGTTAAATGGGAAACAAAACGTTAGTTGTGCAGGGCTGAACGGTATTGATGGCTGTCGATGGCAAAATCTGTAGCATGAAGACAACTGTGTTAGCAGTGGCTTCTGTGACCATTACATCGGTGTATGCTAGCTAACACACTTATTTACAGCAATCATATGCCAAAGCACATCCCAGAAAGCCCCTCAATCCCTAACAGGTACCATATACCCACAGATGTATAAATCAGGAACGTACAGCAAACTTGTACACGTTGTAAAATAGAAAATAGACAACAGTATTCAGAACGTCACCTACCCCTTGCATCACATTTTCATACTGGGGAGACCTGACGTTCGCGATCTCCCCCTATCTGCAAGCGGGGCCAATCACAACACACCTTATTGTCATCAGAGTTGAACTAACCAATAAGAATGCTTGAACATTAAATACACATTTCTTTAGAGGCAAGTGGAAACATAACCAACCCTGTTACATGGGCATTATGGTGTTGAATGCTGAGCTGTAGTCAGTTCTGACATAGGTGTTCCTTTTGTCCAGATGGGAAAGGGCAGTGTGGAGTGTGACTGAGATTGCGACATCTGTGGATCTGTTGGGGCGGTACACGAATTGGAGTGTGTCTAAGGTTTCCGGGTTTCATTTAGGCAGGTTACATTTGCTTTCTTGGACATAGGGTCTATGGTGGTCTGCTTGAAACATGTAGGTACTACAGACTCGGTCAGGGAGAGGTTGAAAATGTCAGTGAAGACACTTGCCAGTTGGTCCGCGCATGGTCTGAGTACACGTTCTGGTAATCCTTGTGAATGTTGGCCTGTTTAAAGGCCTTGCTCACATTGACTATGTATAGAGCATGATCACACAGTCGTCCGGAACAGCTGGTGTGCTCATGCATGATTCAGTGCTGCTTGCCTCGAAGCGAGCATAAAAGGCATTTAACCGGTCTGGTAGGCTCGCGTCACTGGGCAGCTCGCTCCTGGGTTTCTGTTTGTAGTCTGTAGTAGTTTGCAAGCCCTCCCACATACGACAGGTGTCAGAGCAGGTGTAGTAGGATTCAAATCTTAGTCCTGTATTGACGCTTTTCCTGTTTGATGGTTCGTCTGAGGGCATAGTGGGATTTCTTATAAGCGTCAAGTGTCCCACTCCCTGAAAGCGGCATTTCTATCCTTTAGCTCGGTGTAGATGTTGCCTGTAATCCATGGCTTCTGGTTGGGGTATGTACGTATGGTCACTGTGGGGACGACGTCATCAATGCACTTAAGAAGCCGGTGACTGAGGTGGTATACTCAATGCCATTGGAGGAATCCCAGAACATATTCCAGTCTGTGCTAGCAAAACAGTCCTGTAGCATCCGCATCATCTGACCACTTCCGTATTGAGCGAGTCACTGGTACTTCCTGCTTTAGTTTTTACTTGTAAGCAGGAATAAGGAGGATAGAATTATGGTCAGAATTTCCAAATGGAGGGCGAGGGAGAGCTTTTTACAGGTCTCTGTGTGTGGAGTATTGTTGGTTACATATGTGACATGCTGGTAGAAATTTGGTAAAACAGGATTTAAGTTTTCCTGCATTAATGTCCCTGGCCTCTAGAAGCACCGCTTCTGGATGAGCATTTTCTTGTTTGTTTATGGCCTTATGCACCTCGTTGAGTGTGGTGTTAGTGACAGCTTTGGTTTGTGGTGTGAAAGAGACGGCTTTGAACAATATAGATGAAAACTCTCTTGGTAGATAATGTGGTCTACAGCTTATCATGAGCTACTCTACCTCAGGCGGGCAATAACTCAAGACTACCTCCTTTGCTATGTACTGATGCTCTTTGGTTATGTAGCACAGTATACTCCTTGGTTAAGAAAACAGAGTAATATCTTCCCGCAGGGCCGGCTCAAGCTTCCTGGAGGGCCTAACCGAGAGCGGGCAAAAATGTTTTGTTTACATCCCTTTTGATGGCGGAGAGAACAAATGTTGCAGTTTGAAAGCATTCTTTTTTGCATTTCTACAAATTTTACCATGGGACAGAGAGACATTTGTAGTTTTAAAGTAGGTTTTCTGCAGTTCTACACATTTGTACAATCGTATAGCAGATTTCATGCAATTTTACAAATTTTTCCAGGGACATGCTGTCACGTTCTGACCTTTATTTCCTTTGTTTTGTATTTATTTAGTATGGTCAGGGCGTGAGTTGGGTGGGCAGTCTATGTTTGTTTTTCTATGATTTGGGTATTTCGATGTTTCGGCCTAGTATGGTTCTCAATCAGAGGCAGGTGTCATTAGTTGTCTCTGATTGAGAATAATACTTAGGTAGCCTGGGTTGCACTGTTTGTTTGTGGGTGATTGTCTATGTTGTAGCTTCACGGTCGTCATTTGTTTATTGTTTTGTATGCAGTGTCAGTACTTGCTTTATTAAAGATTTACCATGGACACTTACGACGCCGCATTTTGGTCCGATCCTTCTCGCCTCTCCTCTTCAGATGAAGAGGAGGACGATCGTGACAGAATCACCCACCAACCAAGGACCAAGCGGCGTGGTAAACAGCAGCGACGACAGCAGCAGCAGCAACAACAGCAAAAACAGCGGCCAGCATCACAGGACTCCTGGACATGGGAGGAGATTCTAGACGGGAGAGGACCCTGGGCGCAGGCTGGGGAATATCGCCGCCCCAAAGCAGAGCTGGAGGCAGCGAAAGCTGAGCGGCGGCGATATGAGGAGGCAGCACGGCAGTGCGACAGGTACGAGACCGGCCCCCAATTTTTTTTGGGGGGGGGCAGACGAGGTGTGGTAGTAAGCCAGGTAGCAGACCTGAGCTCACTCCTCGTGCTTATTATAAGCAGCGCATTACTGGTCAGGCACCGTGTTATGCGGTTAAGCGCACGGTGTCGCCAGTGCGTGCCCATAGCCCGGTGCGCTATAGGGCAGCCCCCCGAAAGTGCCGTGAGAGTGTGGGCATCGAGCCAGGGCGTATGGTGCCTGCTCAGCGGGTCTGGTCGCCGGTACGCAGTTTTGGTCCAGGTTATCCTGCGCCGGCTCTGCGTGCTGTGTCTCCGGGGCGCTGGGAGGGTGCAGTGCGTCCTCTGCCTGCGCTCCGCTCGTGCCGGGCGAATGTGAGAGTGGAGCCTAAGGGAGAGGTGCGTGTAGTAAGCACTAGATCTCCCGTGCTTACCCACAGCCCGGTTCAACCTGTGCCTGCACTCTGGAGGGTCCGGGCTAGAGTAGTTGTCCAGCCTGGGGAAGTGGTGCCAAGGTTGCGCACCAGAGCTCCAGTGCTCCCCCACAGCCCGGTCCTTCAGGTGCCTCCTAACACCAAGCCTCCTGAGGGTCTCCCCAGCCTGGTGGTTCCTGTGGCAGCCCCACGCACCAGGCTGTCTCTCTGTCTCCTCCCTGCAGGTGGTCCCGCCTGTCCGGCGCCGCTGTCGGAGCCTCCCGCCTGTCCGGTGCTGCTGCCGGAGCCTCCCGCCTGTCCGGCGCCGCTGCCGGAGCCTCCCGCGTGTCCGGAGCCTCTCGCCTGTCCGGCGCCGCTGCCGGAGTCTCCCGCCTGTCCGGCGCCTCCCGCCTGTCCGGCGCCGCTGCCGGAGCCTCCCGCCTGTCCGGCGCTGCTGCCGGAGCCTCCCGCCTGTCCAGCGCCGCTGCCGGAGCCTCCCGCCTGTCCGGAGCCTCTCGCCTGTCCGGCGCCGCTGCCGGTGTCTCCCGCCTGTCCGGCGCCGCTGCCGGAGCCTCCCGCCTGTCCGGCGCTGCTGCCGGAGCCTCCCGCCTGTCCAGCGCCGCTGCCGGAGCCTCCCGCCTGTCCGGAGCCTCCCGCCTGTCCGGCACCGCTGCCGGAGTCTCCCGCCTGTCCGGCGCCTCCCGCCTGTCCGGCGCCGCTGCCGGAGCCTCCCGCCTGTCCGGAGCCTCCCGCCTGTCCGGCGCTGCTGCCGGAGCCTCCCGCCTGTCCGGCGCCGCTGCCGGAGCCTCCCGCCTGTCCGGAGCCTCCCGCCTGTCCGGCGCCGCTGCCGGAGCCTCCCGCCTGTCCGGAGCCTCCCGCCTGTCCGGCGCCGCTGTCGGAGCCTCCCGCCTGTCCGGCGCCGCTGCCGGAGCCTCCTGCCTGTCCGGAGCCTCCCGCCTGTCCGGCGCCGCTGTCGGAGTCTCCCGCCTGTCCGGCGCCTCCCGCCTGTCCGGCGCCGCTGCCGGAGCCTCCCGCCTGTCCGGAGCCTCCCGCCTGTCCGGCGCTGCTGCCGGAGCCTCCCGCCTATCCGGCGCTGCTGCCGGAGTCTCCCGCCTGTCCGGCGCTGCTGCCGGAGTCTCCCGCCGTTCTGGCGCTGCTGCCGGAGTCTCCCGCCTGTCCGGCGCTGCTGCCGGAGTCTCCCGCCTGTCCGGCGCTGCTGCCGGAGTATGCCGCCTGTCCGGCGCTGCTGCCGGAGTCTGAGGCGCCAGAGCCCCTCAGCCCAGAGGCGCCAGAGCTTCTGCCCCTCTGTCCAGAGCTTCCGCCCCTCTGTCCAGAGCTTCCGCCCCTCTGTCCAGTGGGGTCATTGAGAGGGGTGGTCATGGTTAGAAAGCCACAGAGGCGGACAATAAGGCGGACAAAGACAATGGTTAAGTGGGGTCCGCGTCCCGCGCCAGAGCCGCCACCGCGGACAGACGCCCACCCAGACCCTCCCCTATAGGTCAAGGTTTTGCGGCCGGAGTCCGCACCTTTGGGGGGGGGTACTGTCACGTGCTGACCTTTATTTCCTTTGTTTTGTATTTATTTAGTATGGTCAGGGCGTGAGTTGGGTGGGCAGTCTATGTTTGTTTTTCTATGATTTGGGTATTTCTATGTTTCGGCCTAGTATGGTTCTCAATCAGAGGCAGGTGTCATTAGTTGTCTCTGATTGAGAATCATACTTAGGTAGCCTGGGTTGCACTGTTTGTTTGTGGGTGATTGTCTATGTTGTAGCTTCACGGTCGTCATTTGTTTATTGTTTTGTATGCAGTGTCAGTACTTGCTTTATTAAAGATTTACCATGGACACTTACGACGCCGCATTTTGGTCCGATCCTTCTCGCCTCTCCTCTTCAGATGAAGAGGAGGACGATCGTGACACATGCACAGACAGGGGTCTATCTGTGCCAGAGCACCTGGTGGTGGTATATATATATATATTTATATACATTTTTGTCTTTGTCGTTCTGAACCCACTGCCCCCCAAGTCGTTGTCGTCAAGTTCACCACCCCTACCCCATCCATTGGTCTGCCCTGTAAGGAGTTCATGTCTGCCCGGTTGTGCCTTTTTCCCAGTCTGCCCTGTATCCAAACACGCATGGTTTGAGATGCGACCAGTCAAGGTTTACTGCCACAGCAGCATACCATTTGATTAACACTTGATAAAACTTGATTTAGGTTACATCATTCTCAATATTCTGTCTGGTTGGCTGATAGCCTACGCACAGTAGCACTTATTTCCTTATAGGATCATAGCCATGGGAAGGGTGCACAGCACCCCCGCTAAAAAAAGATAGAATTACTGCTGTATGTTCATAAATGAATAAAATAATTCAGAATAGCCTACTATAGCCTATAACTTAGCCACAGAAGATCAATAACTAATTTGTAAAAAATTGCCTAGCTGTGGATTGCGTGTAGCCAAAATAACAATTAAGGCATCGGCTACAGTCAGGAACGAGCAGCAAATCTGTCAGTGAGCAGGATGCAGACAAAACAGGCCTTTCGCTATATTTCAAATACAATTGTAGGACATTTCAGGTTGGAAAAAGTTAATGGATCCTTCTGTCTGCTGTCTGCTACCAGCTACCAAATGATTTTGATCAACTTCCAAATAGACCTGTTGAGCCAACATTGTTTTACAAAGTAAAACAAGAGAGATAGGCTTTTGGGTGAGTGAGCTGTGCATTCACTGGGTGAGTCAGTGAAACTGGAAAGCTATTTTAGGACTATAATTTCCTTCGCATATTGCACAATATGTGTCTCCTCCACACACCTAGGTCTAGGCTATTGATGGATTCAAGACAATGTATTTTTTATTGATCTCAGATTCTCAGTTTGTCAGTGTCAAAGTAGCCTGCCATTTTGAATTTTTTTGCGATATTAAAAAAGATTCTGCCAAAGTCTCCAGTCGAGTAAAATTACGTAGACTTGCGTGAAATGCATTAGTAAAAGGTAACATTTTCCTGGACCCTAGGCTACAAAACATTTTCCCCATGTGTGCAACTTCTGTAAGCGCCTCTAATCTACTGCTCTATGCCACTAGCAAATGGGATGATATGCATATGTTACGAATCCCTTTTGGCCCGACAGTCTGGGGGGGGGGGGGTGGTAATGAGACCCGTAACATAACTCATGCAAATTATAATAGTGACAAAGTAAAAGTGTGAATGAAATAACCAGGACAACTGAAATCTACCGTCAAACTCAAGGTTTATTTGTAAACACACGGTAATGGGGGGAGCAGGAAAAGGGGCTGAGCTGGACCCAAGGAAAGAAACAATAAGTATTCAAAACACCCCTAAGCTAGACTAACCTATTTTAACAACAGCTAACTAACTAACAATACAGTGGGTGGTCCGCCCAGTTCTAACTAGTGTATTTAACAAAGTCTACCTACGGGTAGTGTATGCCCATGGGCGACTTGTCTTGGTTTCCCCTTTTCCCACCAGCAATCAAACACAAACACCATAACCAAAAACAATACGCACAGGTGAGGACAAAAGTGCTATGGAGGTGCTCAAACAAAAGAGAGGTTAATACACAAAGAGAGAGTGAAACACAGAGACCTACAGACATGGCATTTACCGAGACATTGAGCTCTAGAGCAAACTACTGACAGGGTTTTTAAACCAAGGGAAAGGAACTGTGATAGGGTAGGAAACAGGAGGAGGTGTGTCTTCTGATTGATGATTGGATTGGTGACTGATTGGGGAGTGATGATTTTCACCTGTGAGGGGAGAAGGAGAGAAAAGAACACAGGATACACACACACACACACACACACAGGATACCTGTATCCGTAACAGCATACAATGCTTTATTATAAAGGTGCATTTTCTTCATGTATTATGGTACCCCAGCGCTCCCCATGTCACCCCGTTCTCGTGCTCACTTTTTGTTCCGGCACCTCCCAATTTACACTTTTACAGAAAGCACTGAACCAGATAAGAAGAGGCAAAGCAAGAGGTTTCACTCTCACCTAAATCTGTCCAAAATAAGCCCAATGTGTTTGTTTCTATTGGCTTATTTTGGACCTAAACTTATCGCCTGCCTTCCTGCCTTTGGGACAACAACTCCCATTGTTAGGGTGGAGACATGAGCATCTCGTCATTATATACAGATCTCTGACTGAACACAGGTAGTCTAGGCTCTAGCTAACCACCATATACTAAAATATCCACACAAGCCACTAGCCAGCCAGCCATATACTGTATCACGAGTTAGAAGATTATGAATATTAGGCTATATTATGAAGTTATTATTTAAGAGCATTGAAAGAAAAATCACAATCAGTATAAAAAATAAAGCTACCTAACTAGCAGATTTACATCAATCATCAACATCAATGATCAGCTGATCGCCCACCCTCTTTTCCCGATGTCAATCATGTCTTTAGGAGGCACTGTAACTAACTTGCTTACAATTTGTGATGAGTGAGCTTGTTGTTGCAGAAATACATAGGACTACATTATGCTCAAAAATGTAAAAAAAGAGGCACTTAGTATGATATTAATTTTTACATATGAATTATGAGCGTTTAAAAAAAGCACCTGCCTCCTGAAAGGTCTGTGCACTGTCCATGTTAGTGATATACGAGTGAGGGTGACTAACACATTTAATGGGGGAACATTGGATGTCAGGGCCCCTGGGCATGTGCCCGGTCAGTATTCGGTCAGGACTACTACAAGTTTAGATAACTGGATAGACTATTTACCAATTAAAAAATTGTTAGCTAGCATGGCTAATTGAGTGATGTCAGGAGCTACATTTCCATTCAATTTACAACACATTTTCATGCTAATATTCTAGAATCCGCATAAAGAAAATACAGTGCATTTGGAAAGTATTCAGACCCCTTAACTTTTTACACTTTGTTACGTTACAGACTTATTCTAAAATGGATAACAAAAATCTTCATCAATCTACACACAATACCCCATAATGACAAAATGAAAACAGGGCTTTAGACATGTTTGTAAATGTATTCAAAATAAAACAGAAATACCATATTTACATAATTATTCAGACCCTTTTCTATGAGACTTGGAATTGAGCTCAGATGCATCCTGTTTCCATTGAACAGCCTTGAGTCTTCTTGGGTATGACGCTACAAACTTGGCGCACCTGTATTTGGTGAGTTTTTCCCATACTTCTCTGCAGATCCTCTCAAGCTCTGTCAGGTTGGATGGGGAGCGTCGCTGCACAGCTATTATCAGGTCTCTCCAGAGATGTTCGATCAGGTTTAAGTCCGGGTTCTGGCTGGGCCACTCAAGGAAATGCAGAGACCTGTCCCGAAGCCAAATCAAATCAGAGTGTATTTGTCAGGTGCGCCGAATACAACCTTACACTGAAATATTTACTTACAGGCTCTAACCAATAGTGCAAAAAAGGTGTTAGGTGAATAATAGGTAAGTAAAGAAATAAAACAACAGTAAAAAGACAGGCTATATACCGTAGTGAGGCTATAAAAGTAGCAAGACAGACAAGGCTACATACAGACATCGGTTAGTCTGGCTGATTGAGGTAGTATGTACATGTAGATATGGTTAAAGTGACTATGCATATATGATGAACAGAGAGTAGCAGTAGCGTAAAAGAGGGGTTGGCGGGTGGTGGGTGGTGGGACACAATGCAGATAGCCCCGGTGAGCCAATGTGCGGGAGCACTGGTTGGTCGGCCCAATTGAGGTAGTATGTACATGAATGTATAGTTAAAGTGCATATATGCATATATGATAAACAGAGAGTAGCAGCAGCATAAAAAGAGGGGTTGGGGGAGGCACACAATGCAAATAGTCCAGGTAGCCATTTGATTACCTGTTCAGGAGTCTTATGGCTTGGGGGTAAAAACTGTTGAGAAGCATTTTTGCCCTAGACTTGGCACTCCGGTACAGCTTGCCATGCGGTAGTAGAGAGAACAGTCTTTGACTGGGGTGTCTGGGGTCTTTGACCGTTTTTAGGGCCTTCCTCTGACACCTCCTGTTGTAGAGGTCCTGGATGGCCGTACGCACTACCCTCTGTAATGCCTTGCGGTCAGAGGCCGAGCAATTGCCGTACCAGGCATTGATGCAACCAGGATGCTCTCGATGTTGCAGCTGTAGAACCTGTTGAGGATCTCAGGACCCATGCCAAATCTTTTTAGTCTCCTGGGGGAATAGGCTTTGTCAGGCCCTCTTCACGAATGTCTTGTTGTGTTTGGACCATTCTAGTTTGTTGGTGATGTGGACAACAAAGAACTTGAAGCTCTCAACCTGCTCCACTACAGCCCCGTCGATGAGAATGGGGCCGTGCTCGGTCCTCCTACTGTAGTCCACAGTAATCTCCTTAGTCTTGGTTACGTTGAGGGATAGGTTGTTATTCTGGCAGGTCTCTGACCTCCTCCCTATAGGCTGTCTCGTCATTGTCGGTGATCAGGCACTGTTGTGTTGTCTGCAAACTTAATGATGGTGTTGGAGTCGTGGCTGGCCATGCAGTCGTGGGTGAACAGGGAGTACAGGAGGGGACTAAGCACACACCCCTGTGGAGCTCCAGTGTTGAGGATTAGCGTGGCAGATGTGTTGCTACCTACCCTCACCACCTGAGGGAGGCCCGTCAGGATGTCCAGTATCCAGTTGCAGAGCGAAGTGTTTAGTCCCAGGATCCTTATCTTAGTGGTGAGCTTTGAGGGTACTATGGTGTTGAACGCTGAGCTGTAGTCAATGAATAGCATTCTCACATAAGTTTTCCTTTTGTCCAGGTGGGAAAGGGCAGTGTGGAGTGCAATAGAGATCGCATCATCTGTGGATCTGTTTGGGCAGTATGCAAATTGGAGTGGGTCTAGGGTTTCTGGGATAATGGTGTTGATGTGAGCCATTAACCAACCTTTCAAAACACTTCATGGCTACGGACGTGAGTGCTAGGTGTCTGTAGTCATTTAGGCAGGTTGCCTTTGTGTTCTTGGGCACAGGGACTATGGTGGTCTGCTTGAAACATGTTGGTATTACAGACTCAATCAGGGACATGTTGAAAATGTCAGTGAAGACACCTGCCAGTTGGTCAGCACATGCCCGGAGCACACGTCCTGGTAATCCGTCTGGCCCCGCAGCCTTGTGTATGTTGACCTGTTTAAAGGTCTTACTCACATCGGCTACGGAGAGCATGATCACACAGTCGTCCGGAACAGCTGATGCTCTCATGCATACCTCAGTGTTGCTCCCACATTTGATTTATTCAAACCAAGCTGCTTACCTATGGCAGATTCAGTCTTCCCAGCCTGGTGCAGGTTTACAATTTTGTTTCTGGTGTCCTTTGACAGCTCTTTGGTCTTGGCCATAGTGGAGTTTGGAGTGTAACTGTTTTGAGGTTGTGGACAGGTGTCTTTTATACTGATAACAAGTTCAAACAGGTGCCATTAATACAGGTAACGAGTGGAGGACAGAGGAGCCTCTTAAAGAAGAAGTATGTGAAAGCCAGAAGAGAGCCAGAAATCTTGCTTGTCTGTAGGTGACCAAATACTTATTTTCCACCATAATTTGCAAATAAATTCAGAAAAAATCCTACAATGTGATAGTTGAAGTCATAGTTGAAGTGTACCTATGATGAAAATTACAGGCCTCTCTCATCTTTTTAAGTGGGAGAACTTACACAATTGGTGGCTGACTAAATACTTTTTGCCCCACTGTACATATACCACCACCACCAGGTGCGCGGGCACAGATAGACCCCTGTCTGGGCATGACCCTGGAAAAATGAGTATAATTGCATGAATTCTGTTACACGATTGTACAAGTCCCTCTCCGCCCCACGGCAAAATGTTTGTACTTAGAGTCATTGTCCTGTTGGAAGGTGAATCTTGGTCTCAGTCTGAGGTCCTGAGCACTCTGGGGCAGATTTCTTCAAGGATCTCTGTACTTTTCTCCGTTCATCTTTGCCTCGATCCTGACTAGTCTCCCAGTCCCTGCCGCTGAAAAACATACCCTCAGTGTGATGCTGCCAACCAACATGTTTTACCCTAGGGATGTTGACAGGTTTTCTCCATACGTGACGGTTGGCATTCAGGCCAAAGAGTTCAATCTTGGTTTCATCAGACCAAACTTCAAGCAGGCTGTCATGTGCCTTTTACTGAGGAGTGGCTTCCATCTTGCCACTCTACCATAAAGGCCTGATTGGTGGAGTGCTGCAGAGATGGTTGTCCTTCTGGAAGGTTCTCCCATTTCCACAGAGGAACTCTAGAGCTCTGTCAAAGTGACCATCGGGTTCTTGGTCACCTCCCTGACCAAACCTCTTCTCCCCCAAACTTCTTCCATTTAAGAATGATGGAGGCCACTGTGTTCTTGGGGACCTTCACTGCTGCTGAAATGTTTTGGTACCCTTCCCCAGATCTGTGCCTAGACACAATCCTGTCTCGGAGCTCTACGGACAATTCCTTCGATCTCATGCTTTGGTTTTTGCTCTGACATGCACTGTCAACTGTGGGACCTTATATAGACAGGTGGGTGCCTTTCCAAATCATTTTCAATCACTTAAATGTACCACAGTTGGACTCCAATCAAGTTGTAGCAACATCTCAAGGATGATCAAGGGTAACAGGATTCATCTGAGCTCAATTTCGAGTCCTACAGCAAAGGGTCTGAATACTTATGTAAATAAGTTATTTCTGTTTAATAACACATTTTCAAAAATTACAAAAACAGGTTTTCCTTATTGTGTGTAGATTGCTGAAAAAGTATATTTGATACATTTTAGAATAAGGCTGTAACGTAACAAAATGTGGAAAAATGTGGGTCTGAACACTTTCTAAAGGTACTGTATCTACCTAACTGTCAAACTCCACAATAGTGAAGTGTTGCCCTGATGTGTTTTTCAGTACCCGCTGCTGTAGACTCTCTCCTTTCTGTAGGATAAAAGTGGGTTGGAGCGGTAAGAGATGAAGCATTGCTGCTGAACACTGCCAACCCAAGGTCTAAATTTGCAAAAGTTTATAAACACCTGTTATTGTTTTGTCATTATGGGATAATGTGTGTAGATTGCTGAGGAAAGAAATGTATGAAATTCATTTAAGGATAAGGCTGTAACGTAACAGACTGTGGAATAAGTCAAGGGGTCTGAATTCTTTCTAAAGGCACTGTATGTGTATGCCCTCAAAGCTCATCACTAAGCTAAGGACCCTGGGACTAACACCTCCCTCTGCAACTGGATACTGGTCTTCCTGACAGGCCGCCCCCAGGTGAAAAGGTAGGAAACAACACATCTGCCACGCTGATCCTCAACATGGGGGCCCCTCAGGGGTACGTGCTCAGTCCTCTCCTGTACTCCCTGTTCACTCATGACTGCACGGCCAGGCACGACTCCAAACCTGTCATTAAGTTTGCTAATGACACAACAGTGGTAGGCCTGATCACTGACAATGATGAGACAGCCTATAGGGAGGAGGTCAGAGACCTGACCATGTGGTGCAATGACAGCAACCTCTCCCTCAACGTGATCAAGACAAAGGAGATGATTGTGGACTACAGGAAAAGGAGGGCCGACCACGCCCCCATTCTCATCGATGGAGCTGTAGTGGAGCAGGTTGAGAGCTTCAAGTTCCTTGCGTCCACATCATCAACAAACAGCCATGAAGAGGGCACAACAAAACCTATTCCCCCTCAGGAGACTGAAAAGATTTGGCATGGGTCCTCAGATCCTCAAAAGTTTTTACAGCTGCACCCTCAAGAGCATCCTGATGCATTGCATCACCGCCTGATATGGTAACTGCTCAGCCTCCGACCGCAAGGCACTACAGAGGGTAGTGCGTATGGCCCCGTACATCACCAGGGCCAAGCTTGCTGCCATCCAGGACCTCTATACCAGGCGGTGTCAGAGGAAGGCCCTAAAAATTGTCAAAGACTCCAGCCACCCTAGTCATAGACTGTTCTCTCTTTTATTGCACAGCAAGCAGTACCGGAGCGCAAAGTCTAGGTTCAAGATGCTTCTAAACATCTCCTACCCCGAAGCCATAAGACTCCTAAACAGCGAATCAAATGGCTACCCAGTCTATTTGCATTCCCCCCCCCCCACACCCTCTTTTACGCTGCTGCTACTCTTTGTTATTATCTATGCATAGTCACTTTAATAACTCTACCTACATGTACGTATTACCTCAATTACCTCGACACCGGTGCCCCCGCACATTTGAATCTGTACCGGTACCTCCTGTATATAGCTCCGCTATTGTTATTTACTGCTGCTCTTTAATTAATTGTTATTCTTATCTCTTACTTCTTTTTTTGGGGGGGGGGGTATTTTCTTAAAAGCTACATTGTTGATTAAGGGCTTCTAAGTAATCATTTCACTGTAAGGTTGTATACTGTCGTATTCGGCGCAAAAACTGTTTAACTGCGTTAAATAGCAAATGCCCCTAATCTGGTTTTGGCACCTCCGCTCTCCCCAACAGCTCGCAGATACAGTGTGCGTAGGCTGTGTGGCTGGTCTACATGATGAGATTATCATGGATTAGAGAGAAAATCTTTTTATTGTCAAATGGTGGTCAAGCATCGATCATCATGTCACCAGAATCACCCTGCACTTTCACCACTCTGTGAAGTTCATCATAATTTATTTAATGTAGCCTAATAAACTGCATGGTTTCCCGAGTTGTCGAGGGAGGACCACGCACCAGAGGGTGACTCCAAGTTTACTTCGATAGGATGGTTATTATATCAATATTTGTGCATAAATGAGTTTCCACTGCCCTTTCTCACGTAATACATTTTACACTAAAAAAATGGAGACCCCTACTGAATCCCCCCGCCCCAAAAAAGGCATCCGGGAGACCCAAAATCAACAGCTTACGTCGTTTATGCCTGGAGCCTGTCCTGTCTTCTTTCACCTGTGCTGATCTGGAAAAAGTCCCCCACATTTGTCACAGGAAATAACGTGTCACTGGGATATTTTCAGTTGAAGTCAAAAGTTAAACTTTTACACATGGAAAAAGTATTGGCAAATCATTGTTATTTATGACTACCTTCACACAAAGTTGTAGTTTCTACACCGGCTCTAAATCTGGCTAACCACAGGAAAGGAAGTAATGGAATGTAACAGTGTTATACATTTCATTTTGAATTATTTCCTACCCAACCCACAGAACATGTACTGCTACAGTATGTAATGGCCATCAAGTTTAGAATAATGTATGTCTGGAGACATATCAAGATGAGGTCAAAAATCATTGCAATGTAAGCTAAATATAGTAATAACATGTTTTACAAATTGTTTGATAGAGAGTTATAGATTCTTATTCATTGCGGTTCTATGAGCAGAAGTTCATGTGAGAATTGGAGACAAGAAAGAAATGCACTTCATTTTTGAGGGGGATATGACCTGAAATCCCACAGTGCACCCAATCACTACCTCTCAGTGCAAGACACATCCTGTAACGAATCTCCTCATCGGACCAATATGCAGCGTGGTAAGTGTTCGTCATATTTGAATAGAAAAACTGAACACTACACAAAATAACAACGAAGAGAAACGAAAACGAAACAGTTGTGTAAGGAATACGCACAAAACAGAAAACAAACACCCACAACCAAAATGGGGAAAACAGGCTACCTAAGTATGATTCTCAATCAGAGACAACGAACGACAGCTGCCTCTGATTGAGAACCATACCAGGCCAAACACAGAAATACAATATAGAAAAAATAACATAGAACGACACCTGCCTCTGATTGAGAACCATACTAGGCCAAACACATAGAAATATAACAACATAGAAAAAAGAACATAGACTACCCACCCCAACTCACGCCCTGACCAACCTAACACAAAGACATAAAAAGGAACTAAGGTCAGAACGTGACACATGCTTTTGTAAGCCCCTGTTTGTTCCAAGAAATAGGCTAATATAATCATGATTTCTTCTAATAGTAAACCACCAATCACAAACATATTGATCAACAAATCACATAACAGGCTGTGACAGCCAAATTTCCTCTGTTCCTCATTGAAGAAGATCAAGTCCGATCACACACTATAGTCAGTCAGACATTCAAAAGAACACGTCTCTCTCTGTCTTGATCAGTCCAGAAAACAATTGGCTCATCTTCCCAGTTACCCATGTCCTCAATATCTCTCCCAGGAGGCTTCAGTACAGGCCCCAGTGAAAGGATGTAGTGGGTATTCAACTCTTGGCACAGATGAGTTCAGGCTGATCTCCCTCTCTCTGCAAGCATCAAAAGTAGCTGAGGTGACAGACTTGATGTGGCATGACATTGCAGTCGAACCCCACCCCAAAACGGTTTGGAAGCCGGAGGTGTAGTGTCCGCCAAAGAACAGGAGTCTTTGATGCTTGGAGTGTGAGTCAGCGGTCCATTTTCAAGACCTCAACAAATCTAAGGAGAAAACTTTTGCCACTCAAGTCACCACTTCTTTCTAATAAGGTGTCTAGTATTGACTACTATTGTCTAATAGTAATGTTGCTTTCACTCGAGTGCATATACAATATCTACACATATCTGTGTAACTACTTGAAGGCTTTCTGTCTGAAACCGGAATGTGGAGTGTTTTCTTCATGTAATCCATAACACTTGTTCTATGTATGATCTCCATTTCCTGGCATGTTGTTAAACATAGTCATAGTAACACTAAGTTTAGTTGAGAAAGCGACAGTAACACAGAGGCAGCAGGATAGGGAGCTGAATGAAATCTCCAAAGGGTTCAGCTAAGTGTCCATAAACAATATGATATGTTATTCTTAGGCTACAATCAATCATAATTACATGTTAATGACCAATCTTTTCTGTTCCACTCACAGCCTCCCGCGACCTTCCTCCCGACGTTTCTTCTCTCTGCTCATGATTTCCAACAGACATAACAAAGCATTCAATGTGACAACATATTACATTTAATGGGATGAATATGGCTGAATTTACACAGGCTGCCCAATTCAGATCTTTTTTTCACTAATTGGTCCTTATGACCAATCACATGAGATCTTATCACAGATCTTTTCAGAGCTGATCTGATTGTTCAAAAGACCAATTAGTTAAAAAAATATACCATCAGACTTGAGCTGCCTCTGTAAATGCAGCCAAAGGACCAAGAGCAATATCACACTTGACTAACTGACAGAAGGTGATGCAACAAACAGAAATATACCCAGTCACTCTGTAGATCAATTAGGGTTGTGGGTATGGGGGGGGGGGGGGGGGGGGTATAAAGCTACAGAGAGGTATCACAACACAGAATGCTTTTGAATTATGTTAAGCTGAGAACCACATAATTCAAATCTAGATGAGAGAAAAGTAACATTATCACAAACATTGCATCATGGTAAATTACCTGAGTGAGGATCTTGAAAGTCTTCTGATTATTTCAGGCTGTCGTTGTATATACAGTACGATTGTCCATTTTCTTTTGTATCAGAATTCAATTATCAATGTTTTTTTTTTACAGCATCAAGGTTCACATTAAACAAAAAGTAAATGATAAAATGATAATGTTATGATTGGCCTTTTCGAAACATAACTATTGGATAGCCAAATTAACAGTGTCAAACTGTATTAGTTGTAGTGACCTAGTTCCAATTGTTTTAATCAACCTTTTTCCCATATCTGCCCAAACTTTAGGGATTGCTCTATACATGTAATACAAATGGATTAGCTTCTGACAGTGGCATGAATAATAATGGTGCAAGTGATTCAATTAAATATCTCCTATATTTTTCACATGAAACTGTGACCCCAATAATTGTCGAGTACTTCAACATGTTTAAAAAAAACTTAATTACCTGTAGGTTAGGGGAAAGGAATGCATACCATTTGACTTTTTCCCTATAGCAAATCCCATTCTCATGTCATAGAGCCAAAAATGATTAAGTATGAACAATATTTTTTTTAATGGGCCTGTCTTTTTACCATAAAAGACCTTCAATTACATGGTTGCATGGATTCTTTGTGGTAGATGTCACTTTCATTGGGGTTTCTTTCAGGGCAGGAGGCTGTAGGAGGGAACCAGGCGTGATTGTGATCATTTTTGTCGCTGACTGCTGCTCGTCAAAGGAAAACAGACAAGGGTTTTGATGAACTATGTCAAAGCATCAAACTTGTTCCACTGAAAGTTGTAACATGCTATTACCATAACTGCATATTCAGGATACCGAGTTATTTCTTGCACGCCATTGTTTACAAACTTCTACTTCTAGCACCCTTAAACATGTGGAATAAAGACTTAGGTTGACGGAACACATACTGACACAGCACCCTTAAACATGTGGAATAAAGACTTAGCTTGACGGAACACATACTGACACAGCACCCTTAAACATGTGGAATAAAGATTTAGGTTGACGGAACACATACTGACATAGCACCCTTAAACATGTGGAATAAAGACTTAGGTTGACGGAACACATACTGACACAGCACCCTTAAACATGTGGAATAAAGACTTAGGTTGACGGAGCACATACTGACACAGCACCCTTAAACATGTGGAATAAAGACTTAGGTTGACGGAACACATACTGACACAGCACCCTTAAACATGTGGAATAAAGACTTAGGTTGACGGAAAACATACTGACACAGCACCCTTAAACATGTGGAATAAAGACTTAGGTTGACGGAACACATACTGACACAGCACCCTTAAACATGTGGAATAAAGACTTAGGTTGACGGAACACATACTGACACAGCACCCTTAAACATGTGGAATAAAGATTTAGGTTGACGGAACACATACTGACACAGCACCCTTAAACATGTGGAATAAAGACTTAGGTTGACGGAACACATACTGACACAGCACCCTTAAACATGTGGAATAAAGACTTAGGTTGACGGAACACATACTGACACAGCAATGTACACAAGCTGTGTCAATATTTGAATCTGTATTTTCCCCTAGCTGGATTAATAATCATCATGCTCTGACATTAATATTTAAGACCAGACACTGCACAGGGTCTCATTCTTCTATATTAAGACATGCACAACCTGGAATTACCCTCTGTAATCATTTCCAATTATGTCTCCACTCATTGTTAGCTTCCCCTTGCTTGTTACATACGAAGGATGGGCTTTTTATCGGAAGTTGAAAAAGGAATGTGTCGTGTACATTAGGAACCATTTCAAGACACTTCAAACTGCCTCTTTATCTGTGGCCCACAGAGACCCCAGTGCCTGACAGCAATCTTGATCTGTGTCCCAGCAGAGGCAAGGCTCTGGGAATGGGTTTATGAATACAATCTGCATAATTACCCTCCGATCCTGTGTTTGGAAAGCCTGTGGGTCCGCACTCGCTTCTTACTCTTATGAATTTAGAGGACCGTCTGGTGAGAAACTGAATTTAGAGGACTGTCTGGTGAAAAAGTACATGTATAGGTAAAGAAGAGACATGGTAGATGCCACATGAATAAAGTATAATCCTCAAGTCTCCATTTTGGCTGATGTTTGCTGCTTCATGGCACAAGGAATAAAAAAAATGTCCCCTTATACTTGGCAAGGATCTTGTAACATCACTGGTTTTGGAAGCAATTATTTAAAACATGACATTTTCTGGAGCAGCAAGGCAAGGAGGCGTGTGTTGCAAAGTCCTTAGCAAATATCACACTGTGGGAACATAAAAAAACACCCATCCCTTTTCCATTTGTAAATATTGCTGATCTCCCTGACTGTGCTCTGAGTGCAGGTTTAGTGAAAAAATATATTTGTATTGTTGTGTTTTCTAAAAGAGGTATTGTCACTGGGTGAGTCAATTTAATGCAGTTTCCATTAGGCTCACTAACAAGCAGCAGCATGCAGGAAGGGAAAGACAAACAGACAAACGGAAAAAAACAGAAAATCCACCATTCTGTATATTGGCCTGGGACCAGCTGGTTAGACCCATTGTTGCATCCCTATTACTAGTCTGTTCAACCTCTCTTTCATATCGTCTGAGATTCCTAAAGATTGGAAAGCGGTCATGGTCATCCCCCTCTTCAAAGGGGGAGACACTCTAGACCCAAACTGTTACAGACCTACAGTGGGGAGAAAAGTATTTGATACACTGCCGATTTTGCAGGTTTTCCTACGTACAAAGTATGTAGAGGTCTGTAATTTTTTATCATAGGTACACTTCAACTGTGAGAGACGGAATCTAAGACAACAATCTAGAAAATCACATTGTATGATTTTTAAGTAATTAATTTGCATTTTATTGTATGCTGTTTTTGGCTGGTCCTCGCTATATATTAGTGGCCAAACCCACTGGCTCCAGGTCATCTATAAGTGTTTGCTAGGTAAAGCTCCACCTTATCTCAGCTCACTTGTCACCTTAGCAACACCCACCCATAGCACATGCTCCAGCAGGTATATTTCACTGGTCATCCCCAAAGCCAACACCTCCTTTGGCCGCCTTTCCTTCCAATTCTCTGCTGCCAATCACTGAAGTTGGAGACTTATATCTCCCTCACTAACAGTCAGAGCAGCTTACCGATCGCTGCAGCTGTACACAGCCCATCTGTAGAATAGCCCATCCAACCAACTACCTACCTCACCTTGTTTTTCTGCTCTTTTGCACACCAGTATTTCTACTTGCACATCCTCATCTGCACATATATCACTCCATTACTCCATACTAAATTGCTAAATTGTAATTACTTCTTCACTACTGGCCTATTTATTGCCTTACCTCCTTACTTAATTCGCACACACTGTATACAGATTTTTTCTGTTGTGTTACTGAACTGTATGTTTGTTTACTCCATGTGTAACTCTGTGTTGTTGTTTTTGTCGCGCTGCTTTGCTTTATCTTGGCCAGGTCGCAGTTGTAAATGAGAACTTGTTCTCAACTGGCCTACCTGGTTAAATAAAGGTGAAATAGAAAACACGCAGCCACAGGGACTCCAGATTGACTGAGGAGTTGTCAGATAGTATACCAGATCAAATAGAGGGTAAACCAACAAGCAGATGCCTTCAGACGTGTCTACATTATTAGACTAAATAAGGAGGGATTTAACAGTGAGAAGAGGGATGGAACAGGGGAAGGCCCTGCAGCATTCTGAGGGCCTGATAACAGTAGCAAAGTTACAGATAAATGAACATCACCTGCCTGGGACTGTGATCACATTTCAGCATGAAGTGAGGACCAATCACTATCACTGCCACTACCCTAATCAACATCCTCTACCTAACCTACCCACCACAGGCTATATATAACAGCACTATCCCCTGAGGGAGAGCGAGAGAGAGAAAGAGAGAAAGACCCCCATACCAGCCGTTCTTGAAGCACCACTACACGTTGAGTAATTACCTTCCAAAGTTTAAATGACTCTCTGGTGTCAGTGTTTTCATTTTATCTTTATCTCTTTTGATGGGTTTACAGAGAAATGTTTGATGTGGGATGCCAAAGAGCAAAGGATCCTGCGTTCTAAACAGAGCGTTTTCTGTTGGAACAGCACAAATCAGACCGCTGTGGTTACCGAAAGGGAGAAACGCCATCCCCTAATGGACTGAGTCACTCCCATGCTTTTCCCCCTGATTAAACTAACGACCCATTTGAACCAGCTTAAGAGGCACTTTACTCCGTTTCCACTCTCCAGGCAGGAAATGCGATCTTTAATACAGAAATATGTGTATGTGACCAATAAAATTTGATTTGATTTGTGGTGAGGCGCAGGAGGACAGACAGAGAGCGTCACTGATAGAGCCGTGCCCAGTCCCCAGCAGAAGGGCTCTGTGTGTGACATCAGAGTGACAGGAACCACTGTCCTTCTGCTGGTCCTACACTACATTGCACACACTGCATAGATATGCAGCACGAAACGTTCTCACAGCCTCAGGCCACGGAGAGGGACTTCTATTTTATGCTGTGACGGTTCATCTGTCATTCCTTTCTCATGGTTTGCTAGACCTGCTTCTTTTCATTGTCTAATTTACAGCGGGGCAGAATTTGCACTCAAAAGTCGTCTAAGCCCACATAAAAATATTAAATGTAGGTAAGAGTATGAACTGTAAATCAAAGCTATCAGTGATGTCCGGTGTCCAAATTTGAATTGATGTCTTTGAGTCCAGTAAGAGTCATTAATATATCTACATTAGATACACCAGCCTGCTCTTGTGAGGAAAAAAAATACTAATTTATTTAAAAGAGTTGCCATGGGGAATGGCATTCATGATTAATGTGGGGGTTGATTATGCAACCAATTGACTATAATTGACACCCAGTGAAACCTGGGCCAGCCGCCTGCCAGAGGGGGGGATGTTATTAATAATAGGGGAATCCTGCACTGCAATCCCCCTGTACCTCAAACACAATTAAAGAGCCCAAATAAAAGGCAAACTTCAGGGGTGAAAAGGGTTCAGTATTCCTCTGGCAGCTCCTCACAATCAAACTGCAAAGCAATCCTGCTGGTGTTGCTGCTGTTACAGCAGCGTTGTCAGTGTCCTATGCCAGCTGCCTACCGCTGCACAATGGTAATGTTAAATGTTGAACATGGATATAACAGAGGATTCCCTGTAAATGTTATCAGATTGTAGCCTGAGGACAATCACGAGGGACATGCATTGTTGCTGTTACATTAAGGCGTGCTTAGGGCAGCTTGAGGTCCATTAAATAATATTAGAGTCAGACAACATTCATGCAGTCTAGTGTCTTCACGGAAGCCGTTGCACACAAGATTGATATGAGTCCAATAGTAACAAGATGTTACATGTAAACAGAATCCATGTCTACATGACCAGCCTTCCTTTATTCATTATGCTTCAAAACACAGAATAACAAGGTGTCATTGTACCCACACCCAGTGTCCTGTGGGTGATGCCCTGTCAAAATGTAATTCAACACTACTTTATGTGCTGTGTGAATCAACAAGCAGCTAAGAAGAACTCCAGCTAAGAAGCAAAACGTCTAATACCCTAAACTTAAGGGCTGGGGTCAATTCCAATTGAAGGCAGTTAATTCAGGAAGTCATCTTAAGTAACAATTCAAAATGTGAAAAAAATGCAATTATGTTCAATGACTTGTGAATAAACTGAGAAAGTGAAGATGTTTATTTCATAAGTGTCTTTTTTTCTAATTCTAAATGAAAATAACTTCCTGAACTGATCCCAGCCCTGCTACTCCTTCTCACATAACATGATTCTATGCAGCTTCACAGCTATAGGAGGAAATGTAGGAAGTGAAGATGCAAGAAGGTTGTTATCAGTTAGAATTCCAAACAACACATTGTGGATCCAGGTAGCACCTCAAGAAGACCACTTGCATAATCATGTGTCATGTTCATTCACAATTCATGACATAATACCTGTCTAAATCGAAAAGAGCAATATTCACCGTCAACAGGAAACCAAGGTTTTGAAACATCTCAATGGCTGGTAAATTAAATGTACAGCTTGAAGGTTGAAGGACTGTTTAATTTCCTTGCAGAATGCCAAGAAGAATCTGAAGCAAGAACATTCGTCTACATGCGACTGAGAACTAGATTTCCCCAAGACACACATACATACCCTCTTAATAATATTCATGTGCAACTTGTTTGTGGTGGACTCTTAATTACAGAGTCAGAGAAAATAATCTCATCAGAATGGAATGAGCTGTCTTTAACTCATGTATATTTATTAATAATAGATGGGATTTTGAGAGACAACATTAGCAAGCTTGATTTATCAGGAGACTGTTTCCTGTGTGAAGCATAAGAAGCTGTCTTATTGTGGCAAACCACAGTCAGTGATGATGCACAAGTACTACACAGAGCGCTAGGGGCAGAACAGACACACTAACCAGATATACAACCTTATCCGCTTAGTGCCCACATTGTATTACATATTAAAGTCTATGGTTTACATTGTAATTGTGTGCCTAAAATGATGTGTGCATTAGGACGATACCAGTATCGCAGTATTCTTTCCATCCCGAAAATAAAAACAGGAAGCAGACCAAACTCTGTATGTCAAATATTGTGTGCTATAGCTTGGAAAATAAATACATGTAACTCTGAATGACAACATAATGACGTTTGTCTCCAACATTAGGGCTGTTTTCCTAAAGAAGTTAAATCCGCTTCGTGTTTTGTTTCCTTGAGTAACTATAGACTTATGAAGAAAGTTAAGCAAAGTTGCTATTCCTCAAAAAGGTTATTGGAAATGTTCTTGTACTATTTCTTATCTCCTTAAGCAAAAGTAAAGATGGAATTAGATTACTGAAAATAACATTTTTGTATGGGTTCTTAATTCCAAGATAGCTAAACCCTTGTCTTAAACAGAGTAGTGAGAGAATACGCTCGTGAAAGCAATTGAACATGTTTAATTCACTGACAAACTTAATCTGAATGTTTCAGTATTGATTATTTTAAACCCAAATAATATGTTTTAGAACAGTAATCTCAGTATGAAATATGCTGACATGATTGCCATTGCTAGCTAGATAGCTAGCTAAATCGGTTGCCTATGAATATCAGTCTCTGGAGATCAGGTCCACAACACCTAGGATTACCAGTCTCTGGAGATCAGGTCCACAACACCTAGGATTACCAGTCTCTGGAGATCAGGTCCACAACACCTAGGATTACCAGTCTCTGGAGATCAGGTCCACAACACCTAGGATTACCAGTCTCTGGAGATCAGGTCCACAACACCTAGGATTACCAGTCTCTGGAGATCAGGTCCACAACACCTAGGATTACCAGTCTCTGGAGATCAGGTCCACAACACCTAGGATTACCAGTCTCTGGAGATCAGGTCCACAACACCTAGGATTACCAGTCTCTGGAGATCAGGTCCACAACACCTAGGATTACCAGTCTCTGGAGATCAGGTCCACAACACCTAGGATTACCAGTCTCTGGAGATCAGGTCCAAAACACCTAGGATTACCAGTCTCTGGAGATCAAGGGCCAGATTCACAAAAACTTCTTAAGAAGAAATGTATTTTTAACTGCCATTTTTTCCTTAACTACAGGCTTATGAAGAAAGTTAAGCAAAGTTGCTATTCCTCAATAAAGTTATTGGAAAAGTTCTTAATTTTTTTCCCCAACGTTTCTTCCTAAGAAAAATGTTAAGAAGAAATGGAATTCTTGAAAATAGTATTTTAGGATTTCTTCTTGGAAATGTACTTAACATTAGGACAGCTAAACCCTTGTCTTGTGACGAATGGATACTTTTTCTTGCTACACAGACACAGTTGGCTACTGGACATTTAACTACAGCAAGAAAACTAAGTAAACATGCATTATCTAGCTACCTAGTATTTAACAATATATAACAATATTCTAGAAGTGTTACACAGCTAGCATTAGCTTGTCAATTTGCAAAGAAGATCTTGACTGACTTAACGGCTTTAGCTATGTTGGCTATAATGTCGTTACGCGATATCTAGCTAACGTAGCTAGCTAACTAACTGGTAGTGCATTCCCTCTACCACCGTCTCTCCTATCATAGACAACACCTTCTCCTCCAGCTGGTCCACATGAATGGTCTCTAAGCTCCCTTCTTCTTAAAACTTCTTCAGGCTAGGGTCCTTTTTTTAACTTCAATTTCCGCCTGACTGACGTGCCCAAAGTAAACTGCCTGTTGCTCAGGCCCTGAAGCCAGGATATGCATATAATTGGTACCATTGGAAACAAAACACTTTGAAGGTTGTAGAATTGTTAAAATAATGTAGGGGACTTTAACACAATGGTAGGATTGTTTCTCCTACCATAACAGATATGGTAGGAGAAAATCCAAAGAAAACCAACCATAATTTTTTGGGGGAGAGCCCATGCTCTTACAATGGAAAGTATAGAGAAATAATTACATCTAGCTCCCAGTATGCAATTCCTATGGCTTGCACAGGGTGCCAGCACTCTATGTTCAAGGTTTCAGGCTTGTTTCTTCCAAAACGAGTAAGAATAATGAGTTTTAGTACTGGGACACAGTATTGAAAATCTGTGTATGCGCGAGCTGCTAATATTGGTTTCCTATTGAACATACTTCTTTCCATATGAAATATTATAGTTTGATCACATTTTAGGGTATCTGAGGACTCAATAGAAATGTATTTGGCCTTGTTTTAACAAAGTTTAGCAGTAGATTTTTTGGATTCCTTTCTCTGCACGTTGAACGAGTAGATTACTGGCACCAACTGAACAGACTTGTTGGGATATAAAGAAGGATTTTATCTAACAAAACGACACTACATGTTATAGCTAGGACCCTTTGGATGACAAATCAGAGGAAGATTTTCAAAAAGTAAGTGAATATTTAATCGATATTTGTGAATTTATGAAACCTGTGACGGTGGAAAAATATTTTGATGTGGGGTGCCGTCCTCAAACAATCGCATGGCATGGCATGCTAGCGGGACGCCTAGCCCTATTAAAAGCCGACTTAATGTCGGACCACTATTTTCTATGGCGCTGTCACTGTCCCTTCCGATACCCCCGACAGCAGAGACAGACTCGGCCACTCCCGCCCCCCATCCTCTCTTTTTGGTCTCTGCAGTGACCCCGCAGTTTTTAAGTCTCCCCAACAGAAACATTTTCCTGGCTGCTATTTTCTCCACCATCACTTCAAGTTCTTGTCTGCTTAAGTTTTTATTGCGCATTCCTTGATTATTCATTTTTGGTTTTGATATAGCTAGTCTGATGGCTACATGTGTGAAAGAAATCTCATTTGTTTTTGTGCATAAAGTGTTCACGAGCCAACATAAAATAAATAATATTGAGACATAAAGCAGATAAATAAATGTAACAAAATTGAAATATCAACACTTTAGTATACTGGGCCAAATCCTCTCATCCCTGTCACACAGGCTTATTTATTGGTTTCAAGCACATCACTAATGTCAATGCCACATAAGAAGATATTTACAAAGTTCTCAGGAAAGATATTTATGAATTCCTAAGAAATCTATGAATTCCTAAGAACGGTTAGAGGAATTGCGCTTACGAGCTACCTAATGAACTTCCAATTTTTTTCCTAAAAAACGTATTACGTTTTTTCGTAAGTAATGTTTTGTGAATACGGCCCCTGGTCCATAACGCCAAGAAATATCAGTCTCTGGAGATCAGGTCCATAACACCTAGAAATATCAGTATTAGGAGATCAGCTCCATAACACATAGGAATATCAGTATTAAGATATCAGTTCCATAACACATAGGAATATCAGTATTAGGAGATCAGTTCCATAACACATAGGAATATCAGTATTAGGAGATCAGTTCCATAACACCTAGGAATATCAGTATTAGGAGATCGTCTCCATAACACCTAGGAATATCAGTCTCTGGAGATCATGTCCATAACACCTAGGAATATCAGTCTCTGGAGATCATGTCCATAACACCTAGGAATATCAGTCTCTGGAGATCATGTCCATAACAACTAGGAATATCAGTCTCTGGAGATCATGTCCATAACAACTAGGAATATCAGTCTCTGGAGATCATATCCATAACACCTCGGAATATCAGTCTCTGGAGATCATATCCATAACACCTAGGCATATCAGTCTCTGGAGATCATGTCCATAACAACTAGGAATATCAGTCTCTGGAGATCATGTCCATAACAACTAGGAATATCAGTCTCTGGAGATCATATCCATAACACCTAGGAATATTAGTCTCTGGAGATCATGTCCGTAACACCTAGGAATATCAGTCTCTGGAGATCATATCCATAACAACTATAACACACTCACACAATATCAAAACACACACACACTCACACAATATCCACACACACACTCACACAATATCCAAAACACACAATATCCACACACACACACTCACACAATATCGGAACATCACGGCCATGAAATCACACCGGTGCTTATCAGAGGTTAGATACAGAAGATATATAATTAGCACCATCAGACAATAACCTCCTGCATCAACATTCACCTCAAGGATGAAACATTTTCAAGACTAAAGCACCAAGGATGTTATATCACATTCACATGATGGTGTTGTACAATGTGTCTCCACTGGGAATGGTAATATATGATTGACCTGAGACCCGTGAAAGCTCTGCGCCTTTTCTTTGGGTTCATTTATTATCTATTCATTTATTTCCAATTGAAATGTAACAACAAATTGTTTTATTCTGAATATATAGTCTCCTTTTCCGGAGGGAAATCACTGGGTGAGAATTCAATCCCAAAAACCACAATTAGATTCTGTGTATGTGTTAATAATCCACCTCAGAGGAAAATAATAAACATTCTAGAGGTTAGAGTTTATTTCATCGCATCTCTTCTTGGTCACTATTTTGATAAGATGTTTGTCACCTTTTCCGGGTTTATCTGTCAAGTATATTTTTTCCTGCAAATACAGTATTGATTTTAGATTCATTCTAAAAGGGTTGCACAGAAAATACAATTACTGGAACTATTGTGAGCACTGACGGTATTGAATTAGGAATATTCTGATGCAGTGGTTTTTATTCCAAGAAAACGGTAACCCAATATTGTTTGTACTATATTCATCTTTCATATCATCATAGGAACAGCTTTGCCTGAATGATCCAAACATAGCATACATAAAAGTGATGGTTGCTGTGGGAGTAGAGTCAACCAGGTTGCTTCTAGAGCACAGAGAAAATAATATAGCAATGCAAAGACATAGAGTGGGTCGGATAGTGGGTCACACAGTGGGTCACACAGTGGGTCACACAGTGACAGTAATACTGGATTTCGTTAGCTAATCTGTCAACTTGTCACTTATTTGAGGGGATTTCGGGTTTAACAGTGGAAAAGGTCATTTACTTTGACAACTTCAGTCAGGATGTGTGAATCAATATTATTTTTTGAGACAACAACTCAAACTCAAGCAATTTTTTTGTTTAACACCATTTTGTAGCTTAAAATGTACTGCCAGGCTCAGAATAGAAACCCTTTGAAGAACAATAGGCTCCCTCCATAGGCCCTGGTCTCCTATCACATGACACAGTACTAGCGTCTCCCTCCAAAGGCCCTGGTCTCCTATCACATACTAGCGTCTCCCTCCAAAGGCCCTGGTCTCCGATCACATGACACAGTACTAGCGTCTCCCTCCAAAGGCCCTGGTCTCCTATCACATGACACAGTACTAGCGTCTCCCTCCAAAGGCCCTGGTCTCCTATCACATGACACAGTACTAGCGTCTCCCTCCATAGGCCCTGGTCTCCTATCACATGACACAGTACTAGCGTCTCCCTCCATAGGCCCTGGTCTCCTATCACATGACACAGTACTAGCGTCTCCCTCCATAGGCCCTGGTCTCCTATCACATGACACAGTACTAGCGTCTCCCTCCATAGGCCCTGGTCTCCTATCACATGACACAGTACTAGCGTCTCCCTCCATAGGCCCTGGTCTCCTATCACATGACACAGTACTAGCGTCTCCCTCCATAGGCCCTGGTCTCCTATCACATGACACAGTACTAGCGTCTCCCTCCATAGGCCCTGGTCTCCTATCACATGACACAGTACAGTACTAGCGGTGAGGTGATGCATATGCTAGGCACCTCTCAACACACGTCTATAAACACAGACAACATGAGAGCCTGCACTCTGAACACACTCATGTCCTGACTGATGAGGTCGTTTGGAAATGCATAAAACACTTGAGGGATTGTCACAGTCAAAATATGTTGTTAGTACTTTTATCCCTTTTAGTCAGACATCAAACCGTCATTGCCCCCCCCCCCCACCCCATGATAGACAGACACAATCCTTCCTGAATAACAGCACTATTACATCCTGTCATGTCACTGTTGTCACATGTCCCCAACACAGAGAGTGTTAAAGATGCTCAGGGTGTTTGTGATGTTGTTTGTGTATGCCTGTCAACAGGGACATTTCTGTCCCCTTTTTGCTTTCTGATTATTCCAGTTTGAGGAGTTCAAACTCCCACTCTGAGGATTCTCGCAAATTAAACATTTATCAACTACAACATCTATTAATGTAAATGAGAGAGAGAAAAGGTCTGTGACCAAAATGTTGCACAAACATTTGTTTGTAACTAAACTCAGCATGAGCACAGATTATCTACTTAGTGTTGTATGTTATCCTAATTTATGCTCCTGTGATTGACACTTCTCTCAGGACTGCAACAGTGACTGTTTTCCATCATGAAAACAAGTTCTGAAAGGCAACCCCTTCTGACAATTCAATTTGCAAGCTTGAAAATGCAATACACATAACTTATTAATGATTTGTAATG
Source organism: Oncorhynchus kisutch (assembly GCF_002021735.2). Lineage (NCBI taxonomy): Eukaryota > Metazoa > Chordata > Actinopteri > Salmoniformes > Salmonidae > Oncorhynchus > Oncorhynchus kisutch. The sequence continues at coordinate 20,934,220 of NC_034188.2, forward strand.
GTAAAATCTGCTCAACTGAGAAATGCTTAAACGTTCCTCAGCAAAATGAAGGGCAGCAAACACTACCTTTTAGTTTAAGGCAGAAAACATTTTAAAGCAAACATACACACGACTGAAAACAACCTTCCCACATGGGCCACTTTAAAACATCCAGAACATAAAGTATCATTGATGTACTCTCTATGCTCAACAACCTCCCTGAAGCATCATAACACACACCACTACAGGCACAAATACATGACTAGTAGCATGGACACACAGTGGTATGAAACACTACAACAACACATCTCTCAGTGGTATCTAACACCACAACACATCTCTCAGTGGAATGAAACACCACAACACCACAGCAACTCTCAGTGGTATGAAACACTACAACAACACAGCAACCCTCAGTGGTATGAAACACTACAACAACACATCTCTCAGTGGTATGACACACCACAACAACATATCTTTCAGTGTAATGAAACACCACAACATCACAAAAACACATCTCTCAGTGGAATGAAACACCACAACAACACATCTCTCAGTGGAATGAAACACCACAACAACACAACTCTCAGTGGTATGAAACACTACAACACCACAGCAACTCTCAGTGGTATGAAACACCACAACAACACATCTCTCAGTGGAATGAAACACCACAACAACTCTCAGTGGTATGAAACACTACAACACCACAGCAACTCTCAGTGGTATGAAACACTACAACACCACAGCAACTCTCAGTGGTATGAAACACCACAACAACACATCTCTCAGTGGAATGAAACACCACAACAACTCTCAGTGGTATGAAACACTACAACACCACAGCAACTCTCAGTGGTATGAAACACTACAACACCACAGCAACTCTCAGTGGTATGAAGCACTACAACACCACAGCAACTCTCAGTGGTATTGAAACACCACAACAACACATCTCTCAGTGATATGAAACACCACAACACATCTCTCAGTGGAATGAAACACCACAACACCACAGCAACTCTCAGTGGTATGAAACACCACAACATCACAGCAACTCTCAGTGGTATGAAACACTACAACAACACATCTCTCAGTGGTATGAAACACCACAACAACTCTCAGTGGAATGAAACACCACAACACCAGAGCAACTCTCAGTGGTATGAAACACCACAACACCAGAGCAACTCTCAGTGGTATGAAACACCATAGCAACACAATAACTCTCAGTGGTATGAAACACCATAGCAACACAAGAACTCTCACTGGTATGAAACACCATAGCAACACAATAACTCTCAGTTGTATGAAACACCATAGCAACACAAGAACTCTCAATGGAGCATGTGAAGTACTTGTAGTGATTCATTTTATGTTACAAACAACTCTCTTTATTTCAATGCTGCTCAAAACAATTATTTTCACCATCATTTTACCAATCTAACTGTACACTTATTCACAACCCACTGGGCACACACTGGTTGAATCAACGTTGTTCCACATCATTTCAATTAAATTATGTTGAACCAACGCGGAAAAGATGTTGAATTGACGTCTGTGCCTAATGAGAAGACAAGGACAGTTCTCCATTGTTGAACTCATCTTGACATAGAAACTATGGGATCTCAGATAAGTATTTTCTCTGCAGCGGTCCGAGGCCTGCACACAGCCCTATACTGTAGTGCCTCGCTCTGCCTTTCTTTCTTCAAACAAATGACCACATTATTCAGCAGAGGCAAAGACCCTGAGGTTTAATCCATCCTTGTTATCTGCCAATCACAGCTCGCGCTTGGCTGTCCTTATCGCTCTGTGGTTGAAATGAAAAGGCGTCCATTGCATCCAAGACATCTACTTGTTCATGCAGCCCCGCACTCCTGCACCTCCGGGGCCTCCTACAGGAAGTGTGCTGCCTAACGAGCATGTGACATTGACTGGAGCAAATATACATGAATAAATCAATTGCCGTTCCATGGCGTCATTTAGGAAGGCTTGAAAGGGCTTGGCTTGCAGGGTGAGGGACAGGGTTGGAGGGCATGCCGGTCATACAGGACAGTGCAACATTGGAGTGTTCAGGGACAGGGGAAGAGACTAGAGGGGTGAATATTACCATCACTCAGTGACGTTGTTAAATGATACTATACTGTGACCAAGTCTTAGGGCCTGCTCTGACCCCTAAATCGTCCCCCCCTACAAACAAACATGAGCTGTTACATGAGTCACAACAGCATCAAAGAGTTTGTCACAAAAATGCAAATAAATGCAATGAAATCCAGATAGTACCAGCTAGGAGAGATGCCAGGACTACAGTACCAGCTAGGAGCGATGCCTGGAATACATGTTTGGGGAAGCGGATTCCTAATCGTTACCATATATGGGGTGCATGCACGTCACACACTATGAAAAGATTGCTGATGCAAATACTGCTACTGAGCCAAACACAAGTGACTTTTGTAGACTCATTGCAGAACCAATGACAATATTGTGTAAAAAATGTAAACTATGAGGATTAAAATATTGTATTCAACTAATGAAAAGGATTGGTTGTCTCCATGGTTACTTAGTCAGACACACATACTTGTTCAACCCATTGCATAGCAAAGTTAGCATAATTATATGGATAAAACATGCTACGGATACATACATGTTCATCGTTTTATAATCCCTGATGATGGGTTCAGCCATATGTGATATGTCTCGACATCGAGCCTAAAAAGCCTTTCGTGGGGCTTAGCAAAACAAGGGTGCATCAAAAAAGATGTGATAGATCTCGGCCCAGGTTGTTGTACTGCAGGTTTATTACAAAGGCAACTCCTATATGAAACAAGAAATTCTGATGTGAAAATCTCAAGGTCTACAAAATCACATGATAAAATAATGCCGTAAGAGTTTTTGCTCTGCATAATACATCACAGGAAACCCCATCCATATGGAGACTATTCACATCCCACCATTGGTTTGACAAAACACAATTATGCACTTCTTATGCAATTCCACAAGGGCAAGTCTTCACACATGAAGTCACAAAAGCAGGAGCTGAAAGCGACAGCATTTGAAGGGTTATATATAATGAATTATCTATAGGTGTCATCTCAACATTCAGACCTGGCAACACATTAGATCAAAGCGGGTAAATAAATACACCAACTATTTAAAAAGACATCTGGCGCAACAGCTAAGTGCATTGACAGATCTAGAGTCTGCCAATATGGGTAATACAGTTACATTGCAAATTAATGCACACACATACTCACACAATATCCGTACACACACTCACACAATATCCGTACACACAGTCACACAATATCCAACACACACAATATCCACACACTCACACAATATCCGTACACACACTCACACAATATCCGTACACACAGTCACACAATATCCAACACACACAATATCCACACACACACACACTCAAACAATATCCACACACACACTCACACAATACCCAACACACACACTCACACAATATCCGTACACACAGTCACACAATATCCAACACACACAATATCCACACACACACACACTCAAACAATATCCACACACACACTCACACAATACCCAACACACACACTCACACAATATCCGTACACACAGTCACACAATATCCAACACACACAATATCCACACACACACACACAAACTCACACAATATCCACACACACACTCACACAATACCCAACACACACACTCACACAATATCCGTACACACACAATATCCACACACACACTCGCACAATATCCAAAACACACAATATCCACACACACACACACACACACACACACACACACACACACACACACACACACACACACAATACCCAACACACACACTCACACAATATCCAACACACACAATATCCACACACACACAATATCCACACACACACTCGCACAATATCCAAAACACACAATATCCACACACACACACACACACACAATATCCAACACACACACTCACACAATATCCAAAACACACACAATATCCACACAGACACACTCACACAATATCCACATAGATAATCATACAATATCCAGACACACACACTCAAACAATATCCACACACACACACAATAACCAAAACACACACTATATCCAAACACACACTCACACAATATCCACGCACACACTCACACAATATCAAAACACACACACACACACACAATATCAAAACACACACGCAAAAAATCCACACACACACACTCACACAATATCAAAATACACACACTCACACAATATCAAAACACACACACTCACACAATATCCACACACACACTCACACAATATCCAAACAAACACACTATCCACACACACACTCACACAATATCAAAACACACACAATATCCACACACACACTCTCACACAATATCCAACACACACTCACACAATATCCAACACACACACTCACACAGTATCCAAAACACACATAATATCCACACACACACACAATATCCACATAGATAATCATACAATATCCACACACACACAATCAAACAATATCCACACACACTCACACAATATCCAAAACACACACTATATCCAAACTCACACTCACACAATATCAAAATCCACACACACACACTCACACAATATCAAAACACACACACTCACACTATCAAAACACACACACTCACACAATATCAAAACACACACACTCACACAATATCCACACACACACACTCACACAATATCCAAAACACACACAATATCCACACACACACTCACACCATATCCAAACACACACACACACACAATATCCACACACACACTCACACAATATCAAAACACAAACTAACACAATATCCACACACACACTCACACAATATCCAAAACACACACAATATCCACACACTCATTCACACACTATCCAAACACACACTCACACAATACACACACACATACACACACTCACACAATATTCAAAACACACACACACAAAATCCACACACACACTCACACAATATCAAAACACACACTCACACTATCAAAACACACACACTCACACAATATCAAAACACACACACTCACACAATATCCACACACACTCACACCATATCAAAACACACACACTCACACAATATCCAACACACACACACTCACACAATATCCAACACACACACTCACACAATATCCAAAACACACACAATATCCACACACACAATATCCACATAGATAATCATACAATATCCACACACACACAATCAAACAATATCCAAACACACACTCATACAATATCCAAAACACACACAATATCCAAACACACACCAACACAATATCCACACACACACTCACACAACATCCAAAACACACACTATATCCAAACTCACACTCACACAATATCCACACACACACTCACACCATATCCAAACACACACACACACAATATCCACACACACACTCACACAATATCAAAACACAAACTAACACAATATCCACACACACACTCACACAATATCCAAAACACACACAATATCCACACACTCATTCACACACTATCCAAACACACACTCACACAATACACACACACACACACACACTCACACAATATTCAAAACACACACACACAAAATCCACACACACACTCACACAATATCAAAACACACACTCACACTATCAAAACACACACACTCACACAATATCAAAACACACACACTCACACAATATCCACACACACACTCACACCATATCAAAACACACACACTCACACAATATCCAACACACACACACTCACACAATATCCAACACACACACTCACACAATATCCAAAACACACACAATATCCACATAGATAATCATACAATATCCACACACACACAATCAAACAATATCCAAACACACACTCATACAATATCCAAAACACACACAATATCCAAACACACACCAACACAATATCCACACACACACTCACACAACATCCAAAACACACACTATATCCAAACTCACACTCACACAATATCCACACACACACTCACACCATATCCAAACACACACTCACACAATATCCAAAACACACACAATATCCACACACACACTCACACAATATCAAAACACAAACTAACACAATATCCACACACACACTCACACAATATCCAAAACACACACAATATCCACACACTCATTCACACACTATCCAAACACACACTCACACAATACACACACACTCACACAATATCCAAACACACACTCACACAATATTAACACACACTCACCCCACATCCAAAACACACACTCACATGCAAATCCCTGTCAACATGCAGTACCCTCGTTCATGAGTCATTTAGAGCAAATTAGCATATTGCAATACAGGTTATCTTTTTTTCCAAAAAACAATATTGAGGATGATTGGAAGTCATAGATCATTCAAATTAAATGAGACCATGTTGGAATGCCAAAAAATATACAAGGGCTTTGTCACCTTTGTATTCACCCAATTTGTTCACCAGTGTAAAAATGGAGACAACATGACAAACACAACACACACACATTCAGTAGAGAATGGTAGGAATATAGCCTGAGTATATTCACTTAGAGAATGGTAGGAATATAACCTGAGTATATTCACTTAGAGAATGGTAGGAATATAACCTGAGTATATTCACTTAGAGAATGGTAGGAATATAACCTGAGTATATTCACTTAGAGAATGGTAGGAATATAACCTGAAGTATATTCACTTAGAGAATGGTAGGAATATAACCTGAGTGTATTCACTTAGAGAATGGTAGGAATACAACCTGAGTATATTCACTTAGAGAATGATAGGAATATAACCTGAGTATATTCACTTAGAGAATGGTACTGTAGGAATAAAATATGAATATATTAATTTAGAGAATGGTAGGAATATTATCTGAGTATATTTACTTAGAGAATGGTAGGAATATAATCTGAGTATATTCACTTAGAGAATTGTAGGAATACAACCTGAAGTATATTCACTTAGAGAATGGTAGGAATACAACCTGGGTATATTCACTAAGATAATGGCAGGAATATAATCTGAGTATATTCACTTAGAGAATGGTAGGAATATAACCTGAGTATATTCACTAAGAGAATGGCAGGAATATAATCTGAGTATATTCACTTAGAGAATGGTAGGAATATAACCTGAGTATATTCACTTAGAGAATGGTAGGAATATAACCTGAGTATATTCACTTAGAGAATGGTAGGAATATAACCTGAGTATATTCACTTAGAGAATGGTAGGAATATAACCTGAGTATATTCACTTAATAACTTCAAATCTGTGATGTTAGCCAGGCTAATTTGCAACACTGACATTTCATACAAAAGGACAGCAAAATAAAGGCAGAGTATAGCTGAACAACAGCAGTGACTATGGCCCCACACTGCAGTACGCACCAGGCAACGGAAGCAAAAGGATGAGACATCCATCTCCTACAGTACAGCACTTCTCTCCAAGTGAATATGACAAACGAATAACATGAACGTTTACTGGCAAGACATGTTAACTTTAATCTTAAAAGACAATTGTTTCCTTTGTCAGCAGAAAAAAGTCAACCTAAATGACAAAACCATTTCACTCTGGGAGAAAACCCTTTCACTGCGGGAGGAAACCATTTCATTGTGTGAGAAAACCATTTCACTGTGGGAGGACACCATTTCACTGTGGGAGGACACCATTTCACTGCGGGAGGAAACCAATTCTCTGTGGGAAGAAACCATTTCTCTGTGGGAGGAAACCATTTCTCTGTGAGAGGAAACCATTTCTCTGTGGGAGGAGAGCGAACATGAGAGGCTAATAGAGTGCATTCAAAAAAGCAAAAACAAAACAAACAAATGAAATAAGTAATCACTAGATACATATAGCATCAGCTGCGGTGTTGTAAGTCATACAGAATATTACAGAGTACAAAAGCTTGACCTGTCCATCCACAAACATCCCAACAGTAGTTTAGCTCTCACCCACATCTTAAAAACGGTGCTGCCTGTTTTATCATAGAACATGAGTTATTCATTGGCTGAATCAGACTAAAATGTTAAATCTACTTCTCGTGGGGTGAGGCAGCGTGGGGGTGACAGACGCACTGCAATTGTTGAAGGCATTTTAAATAGAGAAGCAAACATGCACCAGAACATCTGGAAAGGTTATGACACCATATTATCATTTTACTCACTAACCAATTCATCCCCTGTAACAAAAAAACTGTAATGTAAAGGAATACTGTTGTTGCCTTTAAAAATAATAAGAAAGAACAATCCCCTAAACATTGTTTGATCAGTGTAATGGAACACGATGAAACAACTCACACACAGCATTTATGATTGGGCTGTATCATATGTAATCATGTTGAATTGAGATTCATGTCATACATATTTTGTGTTCAAATACTCAACTATTCTCAGGTTTTCTTCTTGAGCATTCAAGGCTTTATTTATAAAGCAACTTAAACGACTGAGGAAACAAGATGACATTTTCTTGAGGAAAAGAAAAACACAGTGCAGATAGGTACCTTGACTTCAACAGGTTTATACAATAAAAACTAACCAATATACAGTATTCTGCTGACTGATAGAACATTGTATTGATCATATCTTTCAAGGTACATTCTATTCATTTGTATTTCAAACACTCATTAACTTAACAATACTTTAAATAAGGACTTGGTAAAATAAACTGGATAAAATCATTTGAAATAACAATATAAGTTGTCTCCACAATATAACTTTGAACTAATAAATCAAATAAAGGATTTAAGCTATTATGATTGAGCATATTAATATTGCACATGGTGTTTGATATGAATCTGTCCAGATCAGTAGCTACTGTATATAAAACAAATTCATAGCCACATAATTTTCTTCCAAAGATAAATTGAACATATCTCATACATTACCTTTCTAATCCATTACCATGGTAACCAAGTCAAACCATCCAGAATTGTATCACCTTAATGCAAATTTATTTTGGTTGCATAATGTTAAAAAGAAACCTTTACACGAAACCTTTTACAAGAAACCTTTTTTCAAATACTAATCAGGCCTCAGTTTGTGCACCGTCAAAGTGAAATAACATCCATCTCTAGTCCCCTTTCAGGCCATCAGTAGAGTTCATGAAGACTCAGAAAACAGAAACAGTTACTCTGAGAAATCATTTGTGGCGTGAGATCTGGGCCTGTCTTGCTTATGCATTCTAAATATCCATTTCACTTTTAAATAGTACCAATAATCTTTAAATAATCCTGCATAGAAAAATAAATAAATTAGTTAAATGTACTACCAATTGATAGTTGGTCATCAATCATATATATTGACAGTTGGTCATCAATTATATATATTGACATGGGTCATCAATCATATGTATTGACAGGGGTAATCAATCATATTTATTGACATGGATCATCAATCATATATATTGACAGGGGTCGTCAATCATATATATTGACAGGGTCATCAATCATATATATTGACAGGGTCACCAATCATATATATTGACAGGGGTAATCAATCATATATATTGACATGGATCATCAATCATATATATTGACAGGGGTCATCAATATTCAGTTTGTTTAATGTTGCTTTTTTTCTACATGTTTTGTCTTTTATAGGTATAGTTGTTTTGTCTTCTGTTGTAATTTACAAACTGTCCCACAGATACAAATAATGTAGACTTACAAAATAAATCCAGGTATGCTTACATGGCAAGCAGCTGTTTTTCTTGGGCTTAAAAAAAATGTCCCGACATGTGCCATACCCAAACATATCCAGAGGAACCACATTTAATTCAAACACTATTAACATGGCTCTTTACACAAACAAGTCATGGAATCATTCCAAATCTGCTGTTCGGTTCATACGTGCCTTTTCTTAGTGAAACCAAGGCGTCAGGTTCCCCAGCAGTGACCAGCGGTGACCAGTTATAATCCAGGCAGATGGTAAGAGTCTGCAAGTGGGGGATCCCAACCACATTTTATTCCCAGGAGAACTGTAAAGTCACCATATGATAGTTCATTCATTGAAAATACTGATCCCATATTGCCACAAAAACACTGCAGAAGGATCACTAGCTATGATGAGGTACAGTCAACATTGTTTTCATGACCCATGATTTGGTTGAAAAAAAATCTGATAAGTACCAATTTCAATAGCAGCAAAATACTACAATTGTCTCTTAAGGATGTCTTGTGGTATAATGTGATATTAATACATGTTATAATGGCATCAACACATCAGGAGGAAAGTCTGTATTTGCAACAGAGCCACTGATTCTCGGGAAATCATGTTATCTGACTGGAGCCTCCTGTCCAGTTTATCCATTGGTCATTAAGCTTTTCCAAAAGGCACTTTTGTCATTGGGGGGAGTGAGGAGGGGGAGGGGGGGTAGATAGCCTACATTTGACTCATTTGAGTCTGTTCTTCCAGAACCTGAAGGTAGTCAGGTGTACCTTGAAGTTTAGTTTTAAGTTCATAGTACTCACTTTTCCTTTGTTCCACTACTATCTTACTATGGTTTCCCCCTATTAGTGACTTCTTCATCTTTTTGTCCTGTGGTTTCTCTGGGTAACGGATCTGAAACCCACTCCCCCCTATACTGCTGAAATCCCCCCTTTTACTGTCTAAAAAGTTTTGAATAAACATGTTGGATTCTCTTGGCAGGAACTCATCCAGCTCGTCAATGGTGCTCAGTCTCTTATTGCGTGGATCCAGGGAGGACAGTGAGTCCTTGTCTTGGTCAGCGCTGTTGAGCAGGATTATTTTCTGTCTCTGGGAGTCAGCAAACTTAAATCCTGACTCAGAGTCTCTAATCCCACAGGTGTGACTCTTGTTCATATGCTGGATAGTGTGGGGGATGAACGTCTCCCCTCCCAGATCATCTTTCTTGTTCGATTTGTTGTGTCTCCTGAGCGTGAGTTGCATGGAGCCACACTCCTGGTTCCCCATGCCCTCCTGGCGTCCGGCTGGCTTCTTATTGCGCCTCAGCACGAACACCAAGAGGCAGAAAGCAACAAACACTGTTATGATGAGCACCACCAGGACACTGAGGATCATGATGGATAGGGGAACTGGACCACCTGGAGGGGCCTTGCCCACCCCTGCTGGGGACATGGAGGTCACCACCGGAGTAGTACTGGTCAGGATGAAAGGGGGCCTAGCTATAAGTTTGGGGCACAGGATCTCATTTTTCAGCAGCCGTAGCTCTATATTGGAAAACTGAACTGGGGATGCACATTTGACCTCTTTCGCAGCCACTCCGTCATTCAGCTTCTCCAGCCACAGTTTCAGAGCCACTAAATCACAGGAGCATTCCCAGGGATTGCCTTCCAGATCAATTTGAGTGAGAGACCTCAGCTGGTCTAGGACACCACTCACAGGCAGAGTCATGAAATGGTTGTTCTTAAGATTTAGCCTAGCCAGGGAAACGCCAGCAAAGATATAGGCAGGGAGGCTCCTTAGCACATTATTGTTCAGATACAACAACTGCAGATTTGGCATGGAGTCAAATGTCCCTGCTAACACCTCTTGTATGGCATTGTATTCTAGATACAAGTATTGGAGGTTACTGAGCCCAAGGAACATCTCAGGATGCAGCTGCTCTAGTTGGTTCCCATTGAGATAAAGCCTACGCAGGTTGGTCAGATTGGCAAAGACCCCTTTTTGAACTGTGACTATTTGATTGCTGCCCAAATGTAATAAATCTAAACCCTCAAAGCCGTGGAAATCAACTGGGCTGATATCTCTGATATAATTTCCACTCAGGTGGAGCTTCTTGGCATTTGGTGGCTTGGGAATGATATCTGCTAGATTGTTTATACTTCTCTCTTGGCAACTCACACTGATGCCAAAGTCTGAGGGGTGAGCTTTGCAGGTACAAGGCTGTGGGCAGGAGAGAGGTGGGGTTCTTGTTTGATAGGACATAATTGGAATATTTTTATTCAAACCGGGTAAACCAACAATCCCGTTTCCATAAATCTTTGATGGGTTTGTTGTTTTGGGAGCTTTGGTGGCTATGGGCGGTATCGTAGTGGGGGCCTTGTCGGATGTTGTTCGGCCATTTTCTGGCTGTGAAGGGGGCATCCTTACATCAAAGTCACTACCTGTTCCCATGGGGCACAGTTCCTGTTTGTTTGTTTCTTTCAACAGTCGTCCATACAGGTCACTAGGGGTTTCACATATAGCCTCCCCAATAAAAATGTTATAGGGCATGTTCTCCAACCAAGCTTTCAAGGGTAACAAATCACATGTGCAATTCCATGGGTTGTCATCGAGCTGCAATTCCACTATACGTCCAATGTGTTCCAAAACTCCCAGATATGGTAGCTTCTGGATCCTGTTTCCTCTTATATCCAAATGTGTAAGGGAGGCAAAGCGAAAAATGTTATCAGGAAGGATCTGGACTAGATTGTCATTCAGAATGAGAACTTTCAACCTGTGCAATTTGTTGAAGGATCCTTTTTCAATATACTTGATCAAATTGTAGTCAGCCTGGAGGTATTCCAAGTTTTCGATCCCATAGAAAGTGTCAGCTCTGAGCACCTTCAATTCATTGTTATTTAAATGCAGCTGTTTCAATGAACTAAGGCCATAAAAGGCCCCTCCCTCGATGTTCTGTAGTTTGTTGTTTCCCAGTTGAAGAGAGACTGCATGTGTGAAATTGAGAAAGGAATTGGGGTAAAGGACGATCAATAGGTTATTTTGGAAATTCAAATGATAGAGGCTAGAGACCGGGGGCAGCAGCTGGGTAGGTCTGTACACAGTTATTTTCTCACAGTTCACATATAGGACGTTCTCGATGGACATGCATGAACAGGCGCTGCAGGTCTCCGCTGAGAGGTCAGAATCCAAGTCAGAAAACGTACTCGATACGAAAAAGGCCAACAGAACTAGAAGCAGCATTTTGCCTTTTATAAATCCCCCAGAAAACCATTTAGTAACCTTTGAGAGGAAAAACAAACAAACAAACAATCAAAACACAAACTGGTACTATACATACAGACAGTACTTCATTAATGGTTAGATAGTATATGCCCTACTGCTGATGTTAGTAATGGTTAGTTAGTATATGCCTACTGCTGATGTTAGTAATGCTTTGTCTATACACCAGGCTAATTTAATGTACGCAAATCAACCCATTTATCTATAGCAATACAGCCATCAAGTACCATTTTAACCTAAACATAGTATTAATAATAATAATAATAATATTAATAATAATAATAACCATAATAATGATAGACGAATAATAAGAGTCTAATAATAGAAGCCTTAAAACCATAATCTCCTTCTGATCCATAATGTTACAAAACATAATTGAAATCACCATTATATATTACAGTAGTGCGTCAATTTTGTGGGCATATGACAAAAAGAGTAGAAAATGTATATGCTACTGCATCCTATGCTGACATATTGTGGGCTAAAACATCCCATGAAGCCTGTGCCCCAGGCGGATCAACCCATATTATAATTAAACATATGAACAATGTAGGCTACAGAATGGATATTAAAGCTTTTCAACCAAATAACAGAAGACTTACCGTAAGCGTTTGCAAATGTGGTTTCTTGAGAAACGGACATTGGCAGTGCATTGAGACGCGGTGCTCCCATTCAGACGTAGGTAGGCTATCGCTCAGATTTCAGCCTATGCGTCTCTTCTTGACAGGCTCCACTTGTTAAAAAATATATTTCTCTCGTAGGGTTCCCAATGTTGTTGTATCTCCATGAAGCATTTCAGTTCGGAATGAGCTAAAGACACGGTGCCCACCTCAGCGTTATTAAGAAAGCAGGGACAAAAGGAGAGCAGCTGAAGTGACTGGAAAACAACTTCTCTCCAGTTCACGATAGAGGAAAATGAAACGAATGGTGCTGCTGGAACACCCAGTCCATAGAGATGCTTAGCCTATGTATATGGCTCGCTGAAGTTGGACTGAGCCGTTCAGGCAGAAAAAATGAAGCAGCAGAACCCGATAAACCTAAACAATCCTGCGCGGGTTTACTCACCTCCAAAAATCTGAAATTGCTTGCTAAGCGTCTCTTTTCGAATCATGCATTTTACAGGGCTGTCAGTGTGACATCTGAGGCTGAGCCTCTCTACTCCAAGGAAAAGAAAAGGAGAGGGAAAAAAACACCACACTGTGATATTCAGAAAAATGAGAACGGCGACTAACTGACGCGGAAAATGAATAATTCAGTTTAGTCAGATGCGGGCAAGCAGGAGATGCCGCTCTCCATCTTCCAACAAAAGCAAGAAACTGCGTTCAAATAAACTACTGTTAAAACAGTCACCAGGGATCCGGATACGCAGGAAGGAGGGAGTGTGTCTCGTAATAGCAACTATTCCTGCCTGTCTCATAAGTATGCTGCTTTACAGCTGCATAGAGCTTCCCACACGACTAGCGGGAGAAGAGGACGCAGAGAGAACGGGGGAGGAGGGGAGGGGTGAAGAAAAAGAGAGAGACAGAGCGAGATAGAGAGAGAGAGAGAGAGGGGAGGGGAGGGGAGGGGTCTCGTATACCAAACGGAAAACTTCAGACCTTGACTAGAATGATTTTAGTAGTAGTTTAATTTAACAGACTTGGAATTGTGTTTCTTATCGTTATGATGATCAACAGAAATGGTTATGCATCACGCATTGTGCTATAGCCTATTGGATCGAGATCATACGGTAGACTTCGTTTGAGGATGAAGTCGCTTACCTGACAGTTCAAGAGGGTTCGGCGCCTGCATTATATTTTATGATTGGAGTGTTTAAAACGACAGAGAACGTGAGCGGCATTCTAATGTGGACTATTATTCAACGTGGACTGCAGTCAAAGCAAGGCAAACATTGCTGAGGGAAGTAGAATAAACAGACACTACCGCGCATATCGTTTTTGAGTAGGCTACTTGGATAGCGTTTTTATGTTAGACATTATGGCTACATTTACACTGGCAGCCTAATTCCGATTCCGAATTTTTTCCCTCCCAATTATTGGTCTTTTGATCCATCAGATCAGCTATTTGACCAATAACGGCAGAATATTATAATTGGGTTTCTTGTGGAAAAAGCCCATTTCTGCTTAAAAAAATATGTGTCACTATTTTGTCTTTAACAAATCAGATCAGCTCTAAAATATATCTTATGTGAAAAGATCTAATGTGAAAAAATATCTGAATTTGTCTGCCTGTGGAAATGCAGCCCGACTGGAATTCAGCATCACTTTAGTTTTCAGACAACAGGTGGATGCTCCCTCATGTGAAGTCAATAATAGGAACCACTCAGTTTTAGCCTAGACTTCACCTGTTTGTTCAAATAATATTCATACTTGAGAGAAAATAGCTCCAAATGTGTGAAACGCAAAGAGCTCTCCAAGTGAACAACGTTTTAATGGCAGAGTGACAAACACTACAAGCTTATTTTTTTAGACTATGTGGAGAACAAGATACAGGCTTAATCAATTATAGGTCAAGTTTGAATGCCAATGACAGTAAAAGTAGGCTATTGTAATATGAATGTATCCTATTTTCCCTGCCCGTTCTGTTTTGACATGAGGATACATGGGTGCGCCACTGAACTGATGTTATGGGCAGTGTGATATTGGGAGAATCACATTGAGAATCCCAATTGCCTCTCAAGACCTCTCTCCTCGCCTCCTTCTCAAAATCCATTGGATGAGAAAGTCAGAGGCCTCCCCTCTGACCTCCTCCAAAGGGTTTTGAGAAGGAGGCGAGGAGAGAGGTCTTGAGAGGTACAGTATACAATTGAGATTCTCCCTGCAGAGGTTTGTCACACATGCAGAAATCAAAGGTAGCGCCCTCATCTGGCTGAACATTTTACCTACTTTATTGTCTTGGTACCTATAGATTATGGTACAGTATGCACTCCTGAATGTTGACTGTATTGTAGGCTAGGATTTAATTATACAAACAAAAATAGTTTATAAGGTTACATGGCAACACATGAAGCCGAACAACTGGGTTGTCTATATTTTTTTATTTAACTAGGCAAGTCAGTTAAGAACAAATTCTTATTTTCAATGACGGCCTAGGAACAGTGGGTTAACTGCCTGTTCAGGGGCAAAACGACAGCTCGGGGATTTGAACTTGCAACCTTCCGGTTATTAGTCCAACGCTCTAACCACTAGGCTACCCTGCCGCCCCTAATGTATAGCCTATAGACCCAGTTACATCAGCTATAGGTTACGTAATGCAAGTACATTAGTAGGCTACTTCAGAAAGAGCCTCATGTGAATATTCTACACTGTCAAGCAGTGGAATGACAATAAATGCTTGCATGGCAGTAGCCTAAATGTTGACATTTATTTGCCATCACACTCAGTCTCCCATTTTGTACCGTGGAAAACGGTTGAGGCATGCCATGTAGTCTGTTGTTGCAGAAACATTTGTTAATATATTTTCTCTTCAACAGGCTATGAAATAACAGCAGCATAGCCTTGAGGGGCAGCGTGCTAAGGTAATTCTATACACAGGTAGAGCTAGGATGCATCAGACAGTGTTGTGTTTAGCAGAGGGACAGTATTTTCTCCTTGAGGGGCAGTGTGCTAAGGTAATTCTCTACACAGGTAGAGCTAGAGTAGGATGCGTCAGACAGTGTTGTGTTTAGCAGAGGGACAGTATTTGCTCTTGGAGTACAGGGGGTTGTATTTTTCTTCTTCTTCTCTTTCTGTAGACTCCCCTTTGATATGCTAAATATATGTCTATTTATATCCCACACAGAAGAACAGAATAGGTGGTGGGGACAGACGTTAAATGCCCATGTCTGGGAAGGGAGGGAGGTTGTCATTTCAGTCCCTTTTTATTTTTTTTAATTTTTTAGATCTGAAGACACCAACCTTGGTTAGATATTTAGGAATAAACAGCATGATGCTTGCAGGTATCTTTTACCCGGGTCAGAATTATGCTTATTTAATTATACTCCTTAGTGCACGTACCTCAAGGCTACAATCAGTAGGATTCCTTATCAGAAGACAAACTGCTACAGTCATCACAGTATTAGTTTGGGAACTGGCACATATTAAATATTAATTTGCATCCGAGTGAATACATATCATTGCTTACAGGCTACCTTAATGATGATGTTGCCACCATGAGGGGAGGAGAGGCCTAATGTTAATGACCATCTTCAGGGGGAGGAGAGGCCTAATGTTAATGACCCTCCTCAGAGTGAAGGAGAGGCCTAATGTCAATGACCCTCCTCAGAGGAGAGGCCTAATGTTAATGACCCTCTTCAGAGTGAAGGAGAGGCCTAATGTCAATGACCCTCCTCAGAGTGAAGGAGAGGCCTAATGTTAATGACACTCCTCAGAGTGAAGGAGAGGCCTAATGTTTAATGACCCTCCTCAGAGTGAAGTAGAGGCCGAATGTTAATGACCCTCCTCAGAGTGAAGGAGAGGCCTAATGTTAATGACCCTCCTCAGAGTGAAGGAGAGGCCTAATGTTAATGACCCGCCTCAGAGTGAAGGAGAGGCCTAATATCAATGACCCTCTTCAGAGAAGAGGCCTAATGTTAATGACCCTCCTCAGAGGGGAGGCCTAATGTTAATGACCCTCCTCAGTGGAGAGGCCTAATGTGAATGACCCTCCTCAGAAAGGAGGAGAGGCCAAATGTTAATGACCCTCCTCAGAGGGGAGATCTAATGTTAATTAACCCTCCTCAGAAGGGAGGAGAGGCCTAATGTTAATGACCCTACTCAGAGGAGAGGCCTAATGTTAATTACACTCCTGAGGGGAGGTCTAATGTTAATGACCCTCCTCAGAGGGGAGGTCTAATGTTAATTAACCCTCCTCAGAGGAGAGGCCTAATGTTAATTACACTCCTGAGGGGAGGTCTAATGTTAATGACTCTCCTCAGAGGGGAGGTATAATGTTAATGACCCTTCTCAGAGGGGAGGCCTAATGTTAATGACCCTCCTCAGAGGAGAGGCCTAATGTGAATGACCCTCCTCAGAAGGGAGGAGAGGCCAAATGTTAATGATCCTCCTCAGAGGGGAGGTCTAATGTTAATTAACCCTCCTCAGAGGAGAGGCCTAATGTTAATTACACTCCTAAGGGGTGGTCTAATGTTAATGACCCTCCTCAGAGGGGAGGTATAATGTTAATTACACTCCTCAGAGGGGAGGTATAATATTAATTACACTCCTCAGAGGGGAGGTCTAATGTTAATTACACTCCTCAGAGGGATGTGTATTATAGATGTACATGCTTGCAAACAGTGTTTAGCCCAGATTCTCATAAAATATATTGTTGCTCCGTATAAAAATGGTCTATTTGATTGTTCTTGTCAGTCAAATTGTGGTCAAACCACCATTTAACAAAACCTATTTTCTGTTTTTTCAGATATCTATACGGCTGACAACACCACTCGTGTCGCGTGCACGCCAACGAGCGTCTGCGTTACCAAGGGCTAAAATAGAAGTCAGTTCTATTTCTGACGCAGATCACGCTGCAAGTCCTGCCTCTCCCATCTCCTCATTGGTTTATAGAAGCAGGTACCCACGTGCCATCTCCTCATTGGTTTATAGAAGCAGGTACCCACGTGCCATCTCCTCATTGGTTATACCCACGTGGGTGACTGAAAGACGAATGAGGTCGGTGGCGGTAATGCACCTAATTTATGAACGTTGCCAATCGCAATATGAAGTTAAGAGAAGAAAAATCCTAGAAGGAGGAGAGATGACTAGAAACGATTCGGTTGATCGTTTAATGTGTGGATTAATTGTCGGAGTAGAGGACTTTGTGCATTTCAGGTAAAATAACAACTCAATGTTTATATCCCAGGACAAATTAGCTAGCAACAGCAAGCTAGCTAAATAGGGCAATTAGCTAGCAAGTGCAAGATAGCTAGCTAAATTGCCATAAAGGTTTAATCCTTTTCGACCTGTCCCCAAATTAATGTAATTGGTTCAGAGTTTGTTTTGATATTTTAGCCTGCGTGTTGTGATCGCGTTTGGTATGAGGGGACAAAATAAATGTTAAGTGTATGCACGATGGCGCATGGGCGCAGACGGTTTGGGTTCTGTGTTACCTTAAGAATGTAAGCACAGGTTTGTGAGAGTTGATTTATTTGATATGTCTCTGAAAGGCAGCACTGTAACTCTACACTGAGGTGAACTGCATGGACTAGCTGCTTCCCAACCGTGCCTCTTTTAACTGTTTCATTGCAGGTAAGAGGGTATACCATTTAAATATCTGCCATGAATCCTTGTTCTCCAATATCCCACACGAGGAAACACAACATGAATGAAAGGTTAACAAGCTCTTGTAATAGGTTCTGCTTTTTTACTTTTCTGTCTAACCTAAAGGTAAATAGAGGGATTTGTCCTCACATGGAGCTGTGATTGTTGTGAACGTGAGGATAGTCTAAGCTTGACATATTCATTCTACACTATTAACTCTGGTTGTTACAGGCTGCTAGTGCACTCTGTCCTCTCATGGCAGTAAAAATATGTTGTGCCAATATTCCACACTTCAGTATATGATTTAGTAAATGTGATTCAAGTGAAATATGTCATGTAAAATGTATATACAGTGCCCTCGGAAAGTATTCAGACCCGTGGTCTTTTTCCACATTTTGTTACGTTACAGCCTTATTCTAAAATTGATTCAATTGTTTTTCCCCCTCATCAATCTACACACAATACTCCATAATGACAAAACAAAAACAGGTTTTTACATATTTATAAAAACAAAAACAAAAACAGGTTTTTACATATTTATAAAAATAAAAAAAAACGTTTTAATTTACATAAGTATTCAGACCCTTTACTCAAATCAAATTGTATTTGTCATATGCGCCGAATACAGGTGTAGACCTTCGAGTGAAATGCTTACTTACAAACCCTCCAACAATGCAGTTTTAAGAAAAAAAGTGATAAGAAAGTATTTTCTAAAATAAACTGAATAAAAATACATAAATAAATAAAAATAGAAAAATAACAAATATTTAAGGAGTAACAATATAAAATAACAGTAGGGAGGCTTTATACAGGGGGTTCCGGGAAGGAGCCAATGTGCGGGGGCACAGGTGAGTCGATGTAATTGAGGTAATATGTAGATGTAGGTAGAGGTAAAGTGACTATGCATGGATAATAAACAGAGAGTAGCAGCAGCGTAATAAATGGGGGTGGGGGACTAATGGCTACATGGACTAATGCAAATAGTCCAGGTAGCCATTTGATTAGCTGTTCAGGAGTCTTATGACTCGGGGGTAGAAGCTGTTAAGAAGCCTATTGGACCTAGACTTGGTGCTCTGGTACCGCTTGCCTTGCGGTAGCAGAGAAAACAGTCTATGACTAGGGTGGATGGAGTCTTTTGGCAATTTTTGGGGCCATCTGCTGATATCACCTGGTAAAGAGGTCCTGGATGGCAAGAAGCTTGGCCCCAGTGATGTACTGGGCCTTACGCACTACCCTCTGTAGTGCCTTGCGGTCAGAGGCTGTGCAGTTGCCATACCAGGCGGTGATGCAACCAGGTAGGATGCTCTCGATGGTGCAGCTGTAGAACTTTTTGAGGATCTGAGGACCCATGCCAAATCTTTTCAGTCTCCTGAGGGGGAATAGGTTTTGTCATGCCCTCTTCACGGCTGTCTTGGTGTGATTGTACCATGATAGTTTGTTGGTGATGTGGACATCAAAGAACTTGAAGCTCTCAACCTGCTCCACTACAGCCCCATCGATGAGAATGGGGGCGTGCTCGGTCCTCCTTTTCCTGTTGTCCACAATCATCTCCTTTGTCTTGAGGGAGAGGTTGTTACTCAGTACTTTGTTGAAGTACCTTTGGCAGTGATTACGGCCTTGAGTCTTATTGGGTATGACGCTACAAGCTTGGCACACATGTATTTGGGGAGTTTCTCCCATTCTTCTCTGCAGATCCTCTCATGCTCTGTCATGTTGGATGGGGAGCGTTGCTGCACAGCTATTTTCAAGTCTCTCCAGAGATGTTCAATCAGGTTTAAGTCCGGGCTCTGACTAGGTCACTCAAGGACATTCAGAGACTTGTCCCGAAGCCCCTCATGCATTGTCTTGGCTCTCTGCCTAGGTTCGTTGTCCTTATAGAATGTGAACGTTCGCCCCAGTCTGAGGTCCTGAGAGCTCTGGAGCAGGTTTTTCTGTACTTTGCTCCTTTCATCTTTGCCTCAATCCTGACTAGTCTCCCTGTCGCTGCTGATGAAAAACATCCCCACAGCATGATGCTGCCACCACCATGCTTCACAGTAGGGATGGTACCAGGTTTTCTCCAGACGTGACACTTGGCATTCAGGCCAAATAAATCAATCTTGGTTTCATCAGACCAGAGAATCTCATTTCTCATGGTCTGAGAGTCCTTTAAGTGCCTTTTGGCAAACTCCAAGCGGGCTGTCATGTGCCTTTTACTGAGGAGTGGCTTCCATCTGGCCACTACCATAAAGACCTGATTGGTGGAGTGCTGCAGAGATGTTTGTTCTTCTGGAAGGTTCTCACATCTCCACAGAGGCACTTTAGAGCTCTGTCAGAGTGACCAGAGGGTTCTTGGACACCTCCCTGACCAAGGCCCTTCTCCCCCGATTGCTCAGTTTGGCCGGACAGCCAGCTCTAGGAAGACTCTTGGTGGTTCCAAACTTCTTCCATAGAAGAATGATGGAGGCCACTGTGTTCTTGGGGACATTCAATGCTACAGAAATGTTTTGGTACCCTTCTCCAGATCTGTGCCTCGACACAATCCTGTCTCTGAGCTCTATGGACAATTCCTTCGACCTCATGGCTTGGTTTTTGCTCTGACATGCACTGTCAACTGTGGGACCTTATGTAGACAAGTGTGTGCCTTTCCAAATCATGTTCAATCAATTTAATTTACCACAACTGACTCCAACCAAGTTGTAGAAACATCTCAAGGATGATCGATGGAAACAGGATACACCTGAGCTCAATTTCGAGTCTCATAGCAAAGGGTCTGAATACTTATGCAAGTAATGTATTTCTGTTTTTATTTGTAATACATTTGCAAAAATGTCTGTTTCCCCTTTGTTATTGTGTGGCATTGTGTGTAGATAGCTGAGATTTTAATTGTATTTAATCCATTTTACAATAAGGCTGTAACGTAGCAAAATGTGGAAAAATTCAAGTGTTCTGAATACTTCCCGAAAGCACTGTATAGAGAGTCAAATTCAATCTTTAACCATGTTGAATTATGTATATCCATATGCCAGAATGTTGAGTCTCTATAGTATACCCAAAAGTTGTTTCTATAGTATATCCCCAAAAAGTTTGCGCAAAGAGATATGAGTCATGAACAACAATATTTCCTTTTTAGGCAGTGTTCTCTGATCAAGCTATCAATTTACGGTTGGCAAATGACATATAATCTATTTAGTCTGTTTGATATCTTGGGTTATTATAGGTTTAGTGTTACTCCCATTTAGTAATATGTACTTACAGGTGCTGTCAATAAACAATGTTGCATTGGATGCTAGGTAATGATCTACTGAGTAGAGAGAACATGAGTAATGATCTACTGAGTAGAGAGAACATGAGTAATGATCTACTGAGTAGAGAGAACATGAGTAATGATCTACTGAGTAGAGAGAACATGAGTAATGATCTACTGAGTAGAGAGAACATGAGTAATGATCTACTGAGTAGAGAGAACATGAGTAATGATCTACTGAGTAGAGAGAACATGAGTAATGATCTACTGAGTAGAGAGAACATGAGTAATGATCTACTGAGTAGAGAGAACATGAGTAATGATCTACTGAGTAGAGAGAATAGGAGTAATGATCTACTGATTAGAGAGAACATGAGTAATGATCTACTGAGTAGAGAGAATAGGAGTAATGATCTACTGATTAGAGAGAACATGAGTAATGATCTACTGAGTAGAGAGAATAGGAGTAATGATCTACTGAGTAGAGAGAACATGAGTAATGATCTACTGAGTAGAGAGAATAGGAGTAATGATCTACTGATTAGAGAGAACATGAGTAATGATCTACTGAGTAGAGAGAATAGGAGTAATGATCTACTGAGTAGAGAGAATAGGAGTAATGATCTACTGAGTAGAGAGAACATGAGTAATGATCTACTGAGTAGAGAGAACATGAGTAATGATCTACTGAGTAGATAGAACATGAGTAATGATCTACTGAGTAGAGAGAACATGAGTAATGATCTACTGAGTAGAGAGAACATGAGTAATGATCTACTGAGTAGAGAGAACATGAGTAATGATCTACTGAGTAGAGAGAACATGAGTAATGATCTACTGAGTAGAGAGAACATCAGTAATGATCTACTGAGTAGAGAGAACATGAGTAATGATCTACTGTCACCTGGTAGATCACACCCAGTCTCACACACCCAGTTCCACACACCCAGTCCCACACACCTAATAGGCAGAGCGAGAGAGACTACACAGTACATCGGACAGCATCAGTGTCACTTCGAAGCACTTCAGCATGTCAGCCACCTGAAGGTGGACCACCA
This sequence comes from Oncorhynchus kisutch, assembly GCF_002021735.2. Taxonomy (NCBI): domain Eukaryota; kingdom Metazoa; phylum Chordata; class Actinopteri; order Salmoniformes; family Salmonidae; genus Oncorhynchus; species Oncorhynchus kisutch. Next base: position 20,957,632 of record NC_034188.2, read on the forward strand.
GTGCTGCTGTGTGAAACTGTCACAATGGTTGTTAGCAGGGACACTCAAATGGAGACATGCATCAGCCTCTCATGTGGTGTCTTTCTTCTTCATGAGAGACAGGGTCGTAGTGCAGACCCATATGGGCACTGGTCCAAATGGGAATGGAAAAGCATTATTTAGAATAACACAAAGATGGAGCAACAGTAGCTTGCCTTTTTTAGTTCACCAATAAACATATATTTTCTTTAAAAAATATATATATATTTAAGGTATTTTCATTTGCTAATTGAACTATGTCACTTTGTTTTAGTCAGTAAACAGTGTGTATTGTGCACAAGCTAACATGTAATTGTGCTGACAACGCAAACTCCTACCATATCATAAAGCTTCCACCCCCACAGCATAGGGACGGTAGAGGGGATAGGATCAGTGGGTAACAGTTGGCTTGGAATTTAGTTGATATTCTCTACAAGTCCTGCATTGTTCCTACATCCAGTGCTTAAACAGAAAATATATTGAAACAGGATTGAACATGGAGGAACAATGCTATCAAAGGAAATCCAATCATATTTCAAATCATTAACCACAATTGTTCTTGGAGAGCAGCAACCATATGTAATCCCTATGAACACAGTTAGGATCGCAGTAGAAAATGAAATGTCAGCCATGGTGGTATATCTAACAGTGATGGTATTCACAGGGATCTGAGCAAACAGAGGGCATTGTGGGGGTAGGGCACACCTGGAGTCCATCTCTGTGATCCATGGAATGCAAAGCATATTTCTGGAACCGACCTTACAGTAGTTGAACAGAAAACAAGCTGTTCATCCTCAGTGACACTGCTAACTGGATGTTGTTTTTCTATATGCGTTGGCAACAACAGCTTGTTGCAGCAGGTTAATCCTTGGTCTGAATGATCAATTATCAGCTATGTACTGTAAATAGTTAGCCTATTGCTCTCCTCTTTAATACTTTCTGACATCTCATATACTGTTCTACACTGAAACAGTCCATTAACATCAATGATTTTATCCCTGTCAATAGAAAAGTGATCTTTGCAACGTCATCCAATTAGATGTGATATGACGTTCTATCAAAAGTCTGGAAATGAGTTTCTATGTGAGAGGATTAGAGTGGGATATACTTGCAAACTCTTCATTAGCTCAGGCCTTCAGACCATCACTTGAGTAATTCATCCTAACAAGTACAGAGAGAGCAGGCCACACCCACATTGCTCCATGTCAGATTCAAAACTTTTGAGATTGGCTGACGTATAAACATTTCTAAATGTTTTGTTTTAGGTCATCCAGGAGCATCACATGATACTGTATGTTCTAAATACAGCTTGGTGTTTATATCATCCTACTCAATGATCATTGAAAAGGAAAAATGATACTGTATGTTCTATATATAGGTTGGTGTTTATATCATCCTACTCAGTGATTATTGAAAAGCTCATTCCATGGAGGTCCTAGTGGTCTGTTATTGTCTAACTGAAGACATGGATGTCCTAATGGTCTGTTATTGTCTAACTGAAGACATGGAGGTCCTAGTGGTCTGTTAGTGTCTAACTGAAGACATGTAGGTCCTAGTGGTCTGTTAGTGTCTAACTGAAGACATGTAGGTCCTAGTGGTCTGTTAGTGTCTAACTGAAGAAATGGAGGTCCTAGTGGTCTGTTAGTGTCTAACGGAAGACATGGAGGTCCTAGTGGTCTGTTAGTGTCTAACTGAAGACATGGAGGTCCTAGTGGTCTGTTAGTGTCTAACTGAAGACATGGATGCCCTAGAGGTCTGTTAGTGTCTAACTGAAGACATGGAGGTCCTAGTGGCCTGTTAGTGTCTAACTGAAGACATGGATGTCCTAGAGGTCTGTTAGTGTCTAACTGAAGACATGGAGCTCCTAGTGGTCTGTTAGTGTCTAACTGAAGACATGGAGGGCCTAGTGGACTGTTAGTGTCTAAGTGAAGACATGGAGCTCCTAGTGGCCTGTTAGTGTCTAACTGAAGACATGGATGTCCTAGAGGTCTGTTAGTGTCTAACTGAAGACATGGATGTCCTAGAGGTCTGTTAGTGTCTAACTGAAGACATGGAGGGCCTAGTGGACTGTTAGTGTCTAAGTGAAGAAATTACAACTGACTCCTGCACAACCATGGTAATAACCATTCAAGGAAATTAGCATTGCAGAAGAGTCCTTGCCCTGTAATTGCAGAAGAGTCCTTGCCCTGTAATTGCAGAAGAGTCCTTGCCCTGTAATTGCAGAAGAGTCCTTGCCCTGTAATTGCAGAAGAGTCCTTACCCTGTAATTGCAGAAGAGTCCTTGCCCTGTAATTGCAGAAGAGTCCTTACCCTGTAATTGCAGAAGAGTCCTTACCCTGTAATTGCAGAAGAGTACTTGCCTTGTAATTGCAGAAGAGTCCTTGCCCTGTAATTGCAGAAGAGTCCTTACCCTGTAATTGCAGAAGAGTCCTTACCCTGTAATTGCAGAAGAGTCCTTACCCTGTAATTGCAGAAGAGTCCTTGCCCTGTAATTGCAGAAGAATCCTTGTCCTGTAAGAATAAAGCTCTTGACGAAAAAGCCAAGAGTGAGCGACAACAGCTCACATTCAGAACTGAGAACGTTCTTGTCTAAAAGTAAGATGTACACAAGAGATGTTGTATTGTTCCATGTTCAAACCTGTACTCTGTTTACCACTACCTGTGGACACAGTTCAAGATTGTACAATGCCTGCACATCACAGAGCAATTTCTTCCCCTTTTATCCCCGTTTTACCTTCTAACAGTAGACACTTCCCCTATTGTATTATGACTGCCCTGTCAGAGTGCGCTGCAGGGTATCGTGGGAGATGACCCATCCTGCTGGTCAGTAATGAGGTCCACATGTCCAGGCTCACATGCCATGTCACACTAATTGGAGCTGTTTGCAGCCAGCCATGTAGCATACTGTGTGATCTCTCTGAAAAGAAGGACGCTCTCCCTAGAACCACAGAGTTTTTGTCCCCATCGCTTTGGGTCTCTTTGCAAGTAAGAGGTTTCAAGCTTACATATTGTCAGTCTAATGTAAAACATATTTGATTTAGGTCTCAAACAAACAAGGTTAGTGATCTCCGTACAGATACAATTTATTACTGTTATCCATTGTGCTACCTTGCAGTAACTTCATTGATATGCACACATGAACACCTACTAACGATAGAGTGAGTGATGTTAGGCACCAAACGTCAGAGAGAGAGAGAAAGTTGAGAGCCCACCTAGGACTTGATCTCATGCTGTATCACAACGATGTCAATTGTCATATTTGACACTTTAATAAAAGCACAGACATGAAGAAGAGATATGCCTTTCGTGTTTTCTGTGTGTTCATAATATATCTTGGTGTGGTGACACATCTTTGTAAATATGTATTTTTAGTGAATGAAACATCAACACAACAAGTATGTTTTGATGTGATGTCAGACACTGTGGGAATGAAAAAAAACAACAATGATCCTTCAATATATCTTAATCTTTTAGATGCCTACTGTATTGTATGTATTTATATGTATACTGTATGTTACATAGTGTAGAACAGCTTTGGGTTTATCTTTCAAAAGTGTAGAACAGCTATTGGGTTTCTCTTTCAAAGTGTAGAACAACCATTGGGGTTTTCTTGCAAACGTGTAGAACAGCTATGTGGTTTATCTTACAAACGTGTAGAACAGCTATTTGGTTTATCTTACAAAAGTGTAGAACTGCTATTGGGCTTCTAAGTCATGAGGCATAGAAAAACAAACAGATAGAATGTGTGGCACATCGAAATGTGGCCTGCGCTGCGTAGCCTTGTCTAGGGCAAACCGATCAAATCAGAATGTAGCCTATTTGATGTGGGTGATACATGATACTGTATCATGAGAACCTAAACCCTGCAGCTCAACACACATCCAGCAGTGGCCCCTGAACAACATGGGGAGATCTGGCACATACAGGAGGATCAAGCTATCCATACATGTTTTAGAACCTTTAGATCGTTGTATAGGAGAATCAAGCTAGCTATGCATTTTTAAGAACCCAACAACTAGACCAGGGTGTAGTTGTTGGGTTCTTGAATATCTCTACTTTGTCCTGAACTTGTTGAGTGAAGAATGAGTCGATGTAGCTGGGCTGTCAGTGAATTTAACAGACACTCAGAGACCTAGAATCAATCGATGAAGGGCATTTCATTTCATCCAATTGTCCTCACCAGCGCTCCATGCACCCAGGTTTAATTAGAATCAGTTTTAAATATTTATAGCAGTTGTCCCTACTGTAATCCTTAGAGGAAACTGGATAACTTGGGAAACCTGATGACACCAAACACACTCACTGACAACTTCAAGCTGCTTAGCAATTAATTAATTACCTAGGGCCATGCAGTTTCTTAACATTTAGATCCATTTTGATGTCTTGTTGATGCGAGCTGGACTCCAGTGAACCTGAAAGATACGGCATAGAGTTGAGGAGTAGAGGTTAGTGGCGCGGCCTGAGCTAATGTGTCCATATGGTGTGAGGCAGGTCCACATGAATATGCAGCACATCAACGTCAGGGTTCCAGCAGGTTCACAGCATGACCATTAGGGCCGGAGTAGACATTTAACACTGATCACACAGCCCATTTCATCCCAGTGAATGGAGGCGCTCTCGAATGCCAGCTCAGGGTCACCTCCCCTCTTATACTCTGAGCATATGAGACACTCAAGGCAGCGATAACCTTTGTCTGCTTTGAACAAGGACCAAGCTGGAAAGTTGAATGCATCTGAATGAGTTGAAGTCCGTACAGCACACTCTGTGCCTGTAACTGTATCTGTCACATTGATGACTATGAGATACGTAGTCATTTGGGATGTGTTGTTGATGGAAAAGGACAAAGCTTGAAGGTTGTTATACTCCACACTGTTTCCACACTGCCTCCACACTGTCTCCTCACTGCTTCCACACAGCCTCCACACTGCTTCCACACTGTCTCCACAGTGCATTCTGTGCAGATATAAGCCCTGTGAGCTCATCAAAATGTAAAGTGAGGAGCACAGATTACTCATTCTGCTGTTACTGTCAGACCTCCCTATAATCTTTGAGGGCTCAATGATGAATTTGGAGTCAGTGACAGAAACATGAACACTCTCTGTCATTATTCCACAGAACAGCTATGCTGCACGTTTCACTGACACACAAGACCACAGACTGTGTAACCTAGAGTTTGTCCACTGTCGTCATATAATATGACATTGTAGATGATGGTGGGAGGACACATGTCTCTGTAACACAGATTAGCCGTAGCATAGTGCTACACAGGAAACACTGTAAAGGTTACTAGAGTGGTAAACGTACCATCTCAAAGGGAAAGCTCCCTGTGCTCTTCTAGCAAAGTGAATCATTTGTCTCCATTTGACGGGACACCAGCCTCACAGAACCAGTCTTATCTGTTCTCGTTCATTCTTCTTACAACCTCGCTAATGTGTTGGGGGAGCAAATTATTCTATTAATATCAAGAGCAAAGTTAATCACATTGAAGAAAAACTCAGAGAAATCTATTGAGGTGTCTTGGCCAGGTGGCACAGGAAAATGGACTGCAGGGTGATGGAGTGAGCTGGGCTACGGGTTCCTCCATACAGCTGAACCGGGTGAACTATGGTCCTGTTATTCATTTGGCACAGCAAAGCAGGGAAGGTCAAGAAAAAAATGCAGAGCTCACATTTCATTTTGCACAATACCAGAGTAAACACATGTATTATCAGTCCACGATTGCAGGACACAAGCTACAGATGTGAAAGAACATTATCCTTTTACTGCATTTTACCATAGGCCACAGTTTTATATTATTGTCAACATGACTGCACAAGAACATCACCATTTTACTGCAGTAGGCTAAATCATGGCCACACATAGTGTTTCTTGGTAGTTTTAAATAAATCTACTGAAACATAAGTATACACCTCACACACATGGTTATGTGTTTGACATAGAAACATAGAAGTGACATATATTTCATAATGTTTATTCATTATGAAATATATGAACACCATTCCACCCATGAGGCCACTAGGTCATTTGACTTCAGGAAAGGGCTACCAAAGAGCATGTAATGTTCAATAAAAATCTTTGACCTAAATATGTGGTCCTCTCAGTTGGTAGAGCATGACGTTTAGGCACTTGCAATGCCAGGATAGTGGGTTCGATTCCCGGACCAACCACATATTAAAAATACATTAAAATGATGTTGCTTTGGCTAAAAGTGTCTGCTAAATGGCATATATTATTCTATAATATTGCCTGAGTACAGATTTGTTCCTTATTGTTTGCTCTCATTATGCGATAAGGATGATACATTCTGATCCACAGGACCTAGTGATGTGGTAAGGTAGTTCATATCACTACATGTATCTTTAGGTTACCGACACCAGGTGAAGCGGGTTGCATGTATGTTCATGTCAGCTTCACATACAGTATAATATGTAAACTAAGGTCAGTCTTCTTTCAGCCCAACAGCACTAAGACATCTGTCCCTCCTTGTTAAAATTGTATTGTGCAATTTGAAAAGCTTAGTTATGTCTCACAGTGGCACATCAACAGAAATCACCTTTGAATTAATAATTTATACAGATAAATCAACAGCATGATTGGCATTGCATTTTCCCATAAAATTATCAGAATGACACCTATGAGCATGGAAGCATAACTGGATAATGCATAATGTATAACAACTACATAATGCACATTTGAATACAGTAATGAGCAAAAAAATGAATGATGGGATGTCCTTGTTGTAAGAAATACAAGGACAAAGACAGTAATGATCCACCTGCACTGGAACTCTATTTTGACTTTCTCTCTTTTCACCTGCAAGTCATTTTCTATGTCAGGCTTTCAGTCAAGGCTTTCAGTCAAGGCTTTCAGTCAAGGCTTTCAGTCAAGGCTTTCAGTCAAGGCTTTCAGTCAAGGCTTTCAGTCAAGGCTTTCAGTCAAGGCTTTCAGTCAAGATCTCTCACCGGCCAACTCTGGTACTGTAGGACTGCAGGGTACAGGCATTTATTCCAGCCCTTGTATTGAAGAGATAACCACAGCGTAGTCAGAAATAAATACGTTTGGTATGGTGCTAATAAAACGTGACTGGTCTGGGTTCACCACAAGGTTAAACGCCTCCCATCTCAGTGCTAATCAGGGACCCGCTTCCTCACTTTGTCACGTCCTCCCACAGTCTGGTGAAGTGGCAAGTAACTCCTCCAAAACAGATCTTGAAAAGGAGTGACAGAGTCTGCATCTGAAATTGCCTTCCCCTCAAGCCAGTGACTCTGTGTCGGTCATCAATAAGACCAGGACAAGGAGATTACAGCCAGCTAGATGCTTTGTGTTGTGTAAATACATGCTGATCCCGAGGAGACACAACATGGCTAATTCCCTGTTGGCTCCATGCACCTTGAACTTTAGCCATGCAGTCTTAGGATGCGTCCCAAATCGCACCCTAGTCTCTATATAGTGCACTACTTTTGAGCAGAGCATGAAAAGGGTACCATTTGGGATGCACTCTTACTCACAGCATTCAGATCCAGACTCAAACTAGCGTATTGAGTAAAACAATATGGCTCAGATGGTTTGTGGTTGGCATCTGTGCCTTTGCAGTTTCTTAATTGCATTGAAAGTTGTACTCCACTTTGGCATCATGATGTTGTATCGCTCCCCTTAGAGCATGAAATAGAATAGAGGCTGCAGCAGAACTCACTGCATTATTCTCTGTCCTGTTTACTGATACCTCCTCCTGTCTCCCCTCTGAATCTCACCTACCAGGCTACCACGCTACCACGCTCACATGGCCCCTGCTGCACAACAAACAGCCTCAATAAGGTTAGCAGAACGTCAGGGATGACAAATGCAGCACTTAGTGTACGCGTCTTCTACACAGATATGTGTCTTGCCACATCTATTCTAAATGATCCCTTTACCCTTCTGTCTATCCTTCATGTTCTATTTATCTGCCAATATGAGTGGAGACTTTCTGCTGATTGAAGCACTCCTCGTGGCCCCTCCCTCCCTCTCCCTTCCTCTCCTTTCCTCAGTCTGAATTTTGTTTCTTTCACTTTCTGCCCAGTCAATGAAGATCAAGATTAAACAGCTTCTAGCCCTCCTAGTCCTCCTAGCCCTCCCAGTTCTCCTAGCCCACCTAGCCTTCCTAGCCCTCCTAGTCCTCCTAGCCCACCTAGCCTTCCTAGCCCTCCCAGTTCTCCTAGCCTTCCTAGCCCTCCCAGTTCTCCTAGCCCACCTAGCCTTCCTAGCCCTCCCAGTTCTCCTAGCACTCCTAGCCTTCCTAGCCCTCCCAGTTCTCCTAGCCCACCTAGCCTTCCTAGCCCTCCCAGTCATCCTATCCCTCATAGCCCTCCTATCTCTCCCAGTCATCCTAGCACTCCTAGTCTTCCTAGCCCTCCCAATCATCCTATCCCTCATAGCCCTCCTATCTCTCCCAGTTCTCCTAGCACTCCTAGCCTTCCTAGCCCTCCCAATCATCCTATCCCTCATAGCCCTCCTATCTCTCCCAGTTCTCCTAGCACTCCTAGTCTTCCTAGCCCTCCCAATCATCCTATCCCTCATAGCCCTCCTATCTCTCCCAGTCATCCTAGCACTCCTAGTCTTCCTAGCCCTCCCAATCATCCTATCCCTCATAGCCCTCCTATCTCTCCCAGTCATCCTAGCACTCCTAGCCTTCCTAGCCCTCCCAATCATCCTATCCCTCATAGCCCTCCTATCTCTCCCAGTCATCCTAGCACTCCTAGTCTTCCTATCCCTCCCAATCATCCTATCCCTCATAGCCCTCCTATCTCTCCCAGTCATCCTAGCACTCCTAGTCTTCCTAGCCCTCCCAATCATCCTATCCCTCATAGCCCTCCTATCTCTCCCAGTCATCCTAGCACTCCTAGCCTTCCTAGCCCTCCCAATCATCCTATCCCTCATAGCCCTCCTATCTCTCCCAGTCATCCTAGCACTCCTAGTCTTCCTAGCCCTCCCAATCATCCTATCCCTCATAGCCCTCCTATCTCTCCCAGTCATCCTAGCCCTCCCAATCATCCTATCCCTCATAGCCCTCCTATCTCTCCCAGTCATCCTAGCACTCCTAGTCTTCCTAGCCCTCCCAATCATCCTATCCCTCATAGCCCTCCTATCTCTCCCAGTCATCCTAGCACTCCTAGCCTTCCTAGCCCTCCCAATCATCCTATCCCTCATAGCCACCCTATCTCTCCCAGTCATCCTAGCACTCCTAGTCTTCCTAGCCCTCCCAGTCATCCCAGCCCTCCCAGTCCTCTCAGTCCTCCCAGTCCTCTCAGTACTTCCAGTCTTCCTAGTCCTCCCAGCCCTCCCAGTCCTCTCAGTCCTCCCATTCCTCCCAGGCTTCTCGATACCTCCAGTCCTCCCAGTCTTCTCGATACTTCCAGTCCTCCTAGCCCTACCAGCTCTCCCAGTCTTCTCAGTACTTCCAGTCCTCCTAGCCCTACCATTCCTCCCAGGCTTCTCAGTACTTCCAGTCCTCCTAGCCCTACCATTCCTCCCAGTCTTCTCAGTACTTCCAGTCCTCCTAGCCCTACCATTCCTCCCAGTCTTCTCAGTACTTCCAGTCCTCCTAGCCCTACCATTCCTCCCAGTCTTCTCAGTACTTCCAGTCCTCCTAGCCCTACCAGACCTCCCAGTCTTCTCAGTACTTCCAGTCTTCTCAGTACTTCCAGTCCTCCTAGCCCTACCAGTCCTCCCAGTCTTCTCAGTACTTCCAGTCCTCCCAGTCTTCTCAGTACTTCCAGTCCTCCTAGCCCTACCATTCCTCCCAGTCTTCTCAGTACTTCCAGTCCTCCTAGCCCTACCATTCCTCCCAGTCTTCTCAGTACTTCCAGTCCTCCTAGCCCTACCATTCCTCCCAGTCTTCTCAGTACTTCCAGTCCTCCTAGCCCTACCATTCCTCCCAGTCTTCTCAGTACTTCCAGTCCTCCTAGCCCTACCATTCCTCCCAGTCTTCTCAGTACTTCCAGTCCTCCTAGCCCTACCAGCCCTCCCAGTCTTCTCAGTACTTCCAGTCTTCTCAGTACTTCCAGTCCTCCTAGCCCTACCAGTCCTCCCAGTCTTCTCAGTACTTCCAGTCCTCCCAGTCTTCTCAGTACTTCCAGTCCTCCTAGCCCTACCATTCCTCCCAGTCTTCTCAGTACTTCCAGTCCTCCTAGCCCTACCATTCCTCCCAGTCTTCTCAGTACTTCCAGTCCTCCTAGCCCTACCATTCCTCCCAGTCTTCTCAGTACTTCCAGTCCTCCTAGCCCTACCAGCCCTCCCAGTCTAAAAATGTGTCAAAAAAAACATGCATTGCTGTCATGTACAGACATAGAAAAAAATGGATTGTAGTTACACATGAGACTCAGAAGAGGGGAGGGGGATTGTGTTTATGTGTGTATTGTGGAGTAGCTTAGTGCATGTTGATAAAGCACTGGCAGAATGATGTCAAGAGACTACTGTTAAATATCCCTGCTATGTTGTTTTGACGCTGTCTGGCAGAACATGATGTTGCTTTATCATGGCTAATGCATTAAGTATATTCATTCTCTTGTAAACCGTCTATGGACCGTCTAACAACTGTCAACTCTAAAGGATTATTGACAACGTGAACTATATTTAATCTCAAATGTTTATTGAAAACATAAAGACATTTGTCCAATGAGCACTTGTTGTCCCTCAAATACATTGTTACAGTTGTTGGTTAGCTACCTAGTGAATTTTAGCCATGTTAGCATAGACATGAAATCAGTCAAAACACCTCAAAACAAGACAAGGTATCAATAACAAGATAAAACTAGTTGAAACGAGTCATCTACAATTCTCTACATGGCAGTTCCTTGTCATTGTTGCTCGCTATCTGGCCATCCAGAATCACAACACACCTTCGATATGTGCATTAGTTTCGTGACATTGTCAGGCAACCCATCTATTGTATGTCTTCATTCATGATACTATTTGCACAAAATGATAGGGAGGAAGATAGTCAAAGTTACTTTGGAGGACACAGTTTTCCTGAAACATACAAAAAAATGGGCTATAGTCATAGTGAGCTATGGTGTAATGTCTACGCCATCTCCCTTTTGCTGTTTTCATGGGATGACTAAACTGGGAGTAGTGTTGGAGGCTGACTTGATCCTTTGTCTTTGTATTTAATACTGTTGTGTGTTGCCCTGTGGTGCCATACTTTCATGGATTTGAAAAATAAACGTTTGGAGAAAACGTTCTCCTGCAGTTTCATCTTTGCATACTTAATATCCTAAGTACCGCCATAAGAGGTATTATACTTGTCACTTCCATGCTAAAAGAAAAATAAACATTCCTGACTTTCACAACTGCTATGGTTATATTTACTGTAGGCTGATATTCTATGTTTGTCACTGAAATAAAACAGATAATCCTGCAGCGACAGGAAATGTGTATTATTATGTGTATTATAATGAATATACGTTTTTGTGGGGGCAGGGCGAGACCCAGATGCAGACACAGGAGGCAGATGGTTCGAGTCTGATATTTATTAAAATTTAAGGGGCAGACAATAGGCAGGTCGAGGACAGGCAGAAGTTCATTAACCAGGCCAGAGTCCGAAAGGTACAGGGCGGCAGGCAGGCTGAATAGTCAGGCAGGCGGGCTCAGTGTCAGAGCAGGCAGAACAGGTCGGAACCGGGAGGGCTAGAAAACAGAGACTAGGAAAAAACAGAGACTAGGAAAAAACAGAGACTAGGGAAAAACAGAGACTAGGGAAAAACAGAGACTAGGGAAAAACAGAGACTAGGAAAAACCAGGAGCATGGAACAAAACACGCTGGTAGGCTTGACAAGACAAGACGAACTGGCAACAGACAAATCGAGAACACAGGTATAAATGCACTGGGGATAATGGGGAAGATGGCGCAGACAGAGATGGTCGCCTAACTTAGTGTTCTTGTGAAACTATGCATTATTTAGTTTTTTATGTATTATCTCTTACATTGTTAATCCAGGAAATCTTAAGTCATAGTACATACAGCCATGAAGAACTATTGGATATAAGAGCAATGTCAACTAACCAACATTATGACCAGGAATACGACTTTCCCGAAGCCGATCCTCTGTTTGGACCACCACCCAGGATAATGGATCTGATCCCAGTAGACGACCCAAAACAACGGCACCGCAGAGGCGGGCAGACGGGGTGGTCTTCTGGTCAGGCTCCGTAGACGGGCACATTGCTCACCACTCCCGAGTATACTACTTGCCAATGTCCAGTCTCTTGACAACAATGTAGATGAAATTTGAGCAGGGGTTGCCTTCCAGAGAGACATCAGAGATTTTAACATCCTCTGTTTCACGGAAACATGGCTCACTTGGGATATGTTATCAGAGTCTGTACAGCCACCCGGTTTCAACATGCATGGCGCCGACAGAAACAAACATCTCTCTGGTAAGAAGAAGGGTGGGGGTGTATGCCTTATGATTAACGAAGCGTGGTGTAATCATGTCAACATACAGGAAATCCCTCCCCCGCCCTCCTTTCGGCAAATCTGACCACGACTCCATTTTGTTGCTCCCAGCCTATAGACAGAAACTAAAACAGGAAACGTCCGTGCTCAGGTCTGTTCAACGCTGGTCCGACCAATCGGATTCCACGCTTCAAGATTGCTTCGATCACATTGACTGGGATATGTTCCGGATAACCTCAGACAACAACATTGATGTATACGCTGACTCGGTGAGCGAGTCTGTTTGCAAGTGCATCGGTGAATTTGTACCCATGGTGACTATTAAAACCTTCCCTGACCAGAAACCGTGGATTGATGGCAGCATTCGTGCCAAATTGAAAGAGCAGACCACCGTTTTTTTTTTATTGACCAGAAACATGTCCGAATACAAACAGTGTAGCTATTCCCTCCGCAAGGCAATAAAACAAGCTAAGCATCAGTATAAAGACAAAGTAGAGTCGCAACTCAACGGCTATAACACGAGATGTATGTGGCAGGGTCTACAGTCAATCACAGATTACAAAAAGAAAACCAGCCCCGTCACGGACACCGACATCTTGCTCCTAGACAAATTAAACAACTTCTTTGCTCTCTTTGAGGACAATACAGTGCCACTGACACGGCCCGCTACCAAACCCTGTGGTCTCTCCTTCACAGTGGCCAATGTGAGTAAAACATTTATATGTGGTAACCCTTGCAAGGCTGCCGGCCCAGACGGCATCCCTAGCCGTGTCCTCAGTGCATGTGCAGACCAGCTGGCTGGTGTGTTTACGGACATATTCAATCAATCCCTATCCCAGTCTGCTGTGCCCACATGCTTCAAGAGGGCCACCATTGTTCCTGTTCCCAAGAAAGCTAAGGTAACTGAGCTAAACTATTGCCTCGTAGCACTCACTTCTGTTAAACAGCCATCACAAACATTGAGTGGCTGCTGCCAACATACTCAAATCTCTAGCCACTTTAATAATTAATAATTGGATGTAATAGATGTATCACTCGTCACTTTAAACAATACCACTTTGTATCATGTTTACATACCCTACATTACTCATATCATATGTATATAAAGTTCTCTATACCATCTACTGCATCTTGCCTATACGGCCATCGCTCATCCATATATTTATATGTACATATTCTTATTCATCCCTTTACACTTGTGTGCATAAGGTAGTTGTTGTGAAATTGTTAGATTACTTGTTATTACTGCACTATCGGAACTAGAAGCACAAGCATTTCGCTACACTCGCATTAACATCTGCTAACCATGTGTATGTGACCAATACAATTTGATTTGATTTGAGATGGGTGACACCTAGAGGGGGGTGGAGAAAAGCACAAAAACAGGTGAAACAGATCAGTGTGACACATTTATCTCAGAAATTGTGGAAATTACAAACTACAGAAGCCTTTTTTAAACCTCAAATATAATACACGTTTTAAACGTCCTGCATTGCAGTAAAGTCCTCCTTCAACAAAATGATCAAATTAAAATCCTACATCTGAATGTCCTTTTAGTGACTACAGTCAGAGGTCAATAAAATACATTCCATCCACTTTTCCTTATTGCCTATCAAGGGGAGTCCTTATTCCCAGAAGTCTGTCTGTGTTTGATTGAAACCCAGAGTGTTGGATTGAGTCTCTGAAACTTGATAACTGTGCTTGATTGAATAGGTTCCATCGTTTTTTCAAAATATGTCGCACTTCACGTCACAGAACACATTTCAACAAATGTTCAATATAGTCCCGCTCTTTGGTAAGATCAATATGGAGATATCAAAGCTGTGGTGCAGTACTCACACTGAGATATATAAACACCTGGAAGAGAGGCCATGTGCCCCAATGTACATTATTACCACATCAACATGACATCAATGGGAAGTGGACAGCGCCATTCATTTTAATACATTACTATTAACCCATCAGACTACACCATATGGGCTTTGAAGGTATGAAATAAATTGCCCAACTGTTGATTTCTTCTAAATCCCTATCAACACCATACCGCCTCTCATTGTTAAGCATCTGGAAAACCTCAAGGCCTATGCTAGACTGTTATTTATTGATTTCAGTTCAGTGTTTAGCACAATACAGCCACATGTCCTCCTCAGCCAGTAAAGTAGATGGGTGTTAACCCCTGTACCATAAGGTGGTACCACTCATTCCTGACTAGCTGTACTCAACAGGTTAGAGTTAACAGTACCCTCTCTAAATTACAATACTCACCAGGTTAGAGTTAACAGTACCCTCTCTGAATTACAATACTCAACAGGTTAGAGTTAACAGTACCCTCTCTAAGGCAAGAGACATTAGCACAGGGGCCCCGCAGGGTTGTGTGAGTTCACCCATCTTATTCACACTGTACACACATGAATGCACTAGCAGTAATCCTGGTAACTATATTGTCAAATCTTCTAATGTTAACTCCACTCTCGGTCGGTTGTATAAAGATGCTGATATTACTGTGTACAGGTCAGAGATTCAAAGGTGTGTCAAGTGGTGTGATGATCACGATCTCATCCTCAATGTAAAGAAAATGGAGGAGACGGTGTTTGACCCCAAATGAGTCTGTGACCATGTGCCTGCCTGTGGTTGTCCACAATGCCTACATAGCACAGGTAAGTTGGTACCAGTACCTGGGTGTACACTTGGACAATATCCTGAGCTGGGAGGTCCAAGTAGAGAGTGTCTGCTGCAGAGTCCAACAATGCCTCTATTTCCTAAAGAGACTCAGGGTTTTCGAAGTGTCCCAGAAAATAATGCACATTTTCCACCATGCGTTCATATAGAGTATCCTGAGATACGGCACCACGGTCTGTTATGGCAATTTATCAGTCCAACTGAAAACCCAAATTGCCCGCCTGATACATACTGCCATGAAGGTCATGGGTGTGAGGCAACATCCCTCCCTGCAGACTATTTTTGAACAGACTGTTACCAAACAAGTGCAAAAAACTGTACTTTACTTTCAGTATAAGCTCCTCCCCTCAGACAGACGCTATAGGGTCCCTCCTCCCCTCAGACAGACCCTATGGGGTCCCTCCTCCCCTCTGTCAGATGTTAAAGGGTTCCTCCTTCCCTCATGCAGACCCTATAGGTTCCCTCCTCTCCTCAGGCAGACGCTATAGGGTCCCTCCTCTCCTCAGGCAGACGCTATAGGCTCCCTCCTCTCCTCAGGCAGATGCTATAGGGTCCCTCCTTTCCTCAGGCAGACGCTATAGGCTCCCTCCTCTCCTCAGGCAGACGCTATAGGGTCCCTCCTCTCCTCAGGCAGACGCTATAGGGTCCCTCCTCTCCTCAGGCAGACGCTATAGGGTCCCTCCTCTCCTCAGGCAGACGCTATAGGGTCCCTCCTCTCCTCAGGCAGACCCTATAGGGTCCCTCCTCTCCTCAGGCAGACGCTATATGGTCCCTCCTCTCCTCAGGCAGACCCTATAGGGTCCCTCCTCTCCTCAGGCAGACCCTATAGGGTCCCTCCTCTCCTCAGGCAGACGCTATAGGGTCCCTCCTCTCCTCAGGCAGACCCTATAGGGTCCCTCCTCTCCTCAGGCAGACCCTATAGGGTCCCTCCTCTCCTCAGGCAGACCCTACAGGGTCCCTCCTCTCATCTCCTCAGGCAGACCCTATAGGGTCCCTCCTCTCCTCAGGCAGACCCTATAGGGTTCCTCATCTCCTCAGGCAGACCCTATAGGGTCCCTCCTCTCCTCAGGCAGACACTATAGGGTTCCTCCTCTCCTCAGGCAGACGCTATAGGGTCCCTCCTCTCCTCAAGCAGATGCTATAAGGTTCCTCCCCTCCCTCAGGCAGACCCTATAGGGTCCCTCCTCTCCTCAGGCAGACGCTACAGGGTTCCTCCTCTCCTTAAGCAGATGCTATAGGGCTCTTCCCTCCCTCAGGCAGACGCTATAGGGTTCCTCCCTCCCTCAGGCAGATGTTATAGGGTCTCTACAGCTGAACAGGTATAAGCAGTCCTTCATTCCCATGTCCATCAAATACCTAATCAGCAATAGGTAAAGCTGATCTGTGTTAGTACTCCACTGACAGAATAAGGGAATATGCTAGGTATTATACAGTAAAGTATATATACAGTATGTGGCTATTTGAGAAGTATATGGTGATAAGGGTAACGTGTAATGTACTGTATATAGTATTATGTTGAGTGTGTAATATACAGTGTTTATTTGTATGCAACAGAACCGTGTGTCTAAGACAATTTTCTGCTTGGGACATAACATTTAAACTTGTCCTATCCTAAACAATATGACCTCATACAAATGATATCCCCTCTTCTCTCATGCTAAAATAATACTTTAACAACCATTAACCATTTACTTTCTCTAAAACGTCAATATCACTTACGATTCCTTTCCATGTGGGAGTGAAAAGGTAATAGTGTGTGAAGCTTTCTAAGGAGGTGAATGAAGAATATCCTATGAACATTTTCACCATCTGTGTTGTGGGGCAAATTCTCAAATGCACCTTCCCTTCTGGTTTCATTTTTCTCCATTGGGCTCCCTTCATGTGTTGTGTTTCAGGCAAGGTAGATCGAATCCAATGCTTCATTGAATCAGTCGTGCAATTCAAATTGATATCATCACGTACATCCTAAAAATATGGATGAGAAAATTGTTCTTCATTAAAGTGGAACTGACAGTGTTTCAACTACTATGCAGATATGAAACAAACAGACAATCATAATATCAATCAAAAATATCAAACTCCCAGTTTATGATACAAAACTAACTTTATAAGAGGTTTTAAAAATAGGTTCTATTTGACTTAAAATTCAATGATGTTCACTAAGGCATTGTTGGCAGAATAGATGGATGCAGTTCAATGCATGATTGATATAATTCACCAATACATTTCTTGGTCGTCCAAAAAATATTGCTAACATCTCCCTGGTACATTGGTTGCTGCCTCCACTCACTCGGGAAGCACTCTTTCAGTTTCAAAGGCTCTGAATTTTATTGCAATCAAACTAGCAAGGGCAATGATCAAGTTAGTCATAATGTAGCTAATAGGTTAGCGTATCTATTTATGTAGCTCTATATTTAGCAAGCTAAAAACACGGAGCCTAACATTAGCTAGCTAGCTGATACGAGGCATGCCATGTGATTGGAGGAGTGGGTGAGTGATCGACTTTTCCCCCTCATATAATTTTTCGGTGGCTACAGTTAGATGCAGGTGTCATTTGGTTAGCTAGCAAAAAAATTGAATCGCTTTCTAGCTAGCTATGCTGAACTTGAAAAACTGTTATCCAGTTAGCGTTCGTAAATTCACTCTGACTAACTACTCTGATTGCTTTAGATAACATGTAACCAGCCTAACCAACTCTGCTAGGGTGAGTAAAATGGTCAGAGTGAGGTGTTCTCTCATTGATGTCAGGAAGTAGCTAGGAAGCAAGCTAATTTTAGCCAGTTAGCTTGGGTGCTTGACTACCGTTGTGAGGAACGCTCTTCTCAACCCTACATTACCTACTCCTCGGCCAGAGCGTCCAGTGTCAGTCGTGCAGTGTGCGCTCTGAACACTCAGAGAATGAAACTGAATTTACAAACAGACAATCTGACAACGCTCTGAATTTACGAAAGACCCAGAGCACACTGACACACTGGAGGCAATTTATGAACACGCCCTTATCTATTTGTCAATCAAATGGGCGGGCAGGCATGTTCCCATTCAGTTATCAACACTTGGGTTGGGAAAGCATGCATTGGCAGGCAAGCTGCAGAAGGATGAGGAGGCTACTATTCCCCTATCGTTTATCAGTGCAATTTGGATGGCCAACTATCTGAAAAGGTTTGAGAGAGTTTACCTAGTGATCCCTCGTTAGATTTGAGCTTATCTCGCCTTTGTTGTTGTTTTTGTTGATGTGCATAACAGAGGGAGAGAGCCTAACCTTTTCATGGTTGTTTGATCAACAGGACTGTAAAGTTCCCAAATGTAAAAGGACTCCTGTGGTATTTCCATATTTGCAGAAATCCATTCAGGTGTGTTTTTTCAGCTTTTGGCAAATGCGTTCTCATGATCTAAAGTTGCGGTGTTGCAACTGCCTGTAAACACACAGTCCAGTTCAAAGTGAATGATGGCAGGCCTGTATGGCAAATAGCTTGTTCGCATAAAGGCCTACGGTAGCTCTGATTGGCAATGGTGCACTGGTCTGCATAGACTCCAGTCCTGTACGATACAGATATTTTTGTTAGGTTTTATTTCCTCCAGTGTCTATTAATTGTCCAAAAGCATGACCGCTTTCCACACTCTATCTTTATTGCTATAGAATTTTCACAAATGCCTTAAAATACAGTACCAGTCAAAATATTATTTTCAAAATATTATTTTGACTATTTTCTACATTGTAGAATAAGTGAAGACATCAAAACTATGTAAAAATACATGGAATCATGTAGTAACCAAACAACTATTAAACAAATCAAAATATATTTTATATTTGAGAATTTTCAAAGTAGCCACCCTTTGCCTTGATGACAGCTTTGCACACTCTTGGCATTCTCTCAAGCAGCTTCATCTGGAATGCGTTTCCAACAGTCTTGAAGGAGTTCCCACACATGCTGAGCCCTGTTGTCTGCTTTTCGTTCACTTTGCGGTCCAACTCATCCCAAACCATTGCATTTGGGTTAAGGTTGGGTGGTTGTGGAGGCCAGGTCATCTGACGCAGCACTCCATCACTCTCCTTGGTCAAAATTCCCTTACACAGCTTGGAGGTGTGTTGGGTCATTCTCCTGTTGAAAAACAAATTATAGTCCCACTAAGCGCAAACCAGATGGGATGGTGTATCGCTGCAGACTGCTGTGGTAGGCATGCTGGTTAAGGATGACTTGAATTCTGAATAAATCACAGACAGTGTCACCAGCAAAGCACCCCATCACACCTCCTCCTCCATTAAATTATTTTTTTTAGTTAGGCAAGATAGTTAAGAACAAATTCTTATTTACAATGACGGCCTAGGAACAGTGGGTTAACTGCCTTGTTATGGGGCATCTCAGGGATCAGATCCACCAACCTTTTGGTTACTAGGCCAACACTCTAACCACTAGGCTACCTGCCACCCTGTGCATGCTTCACGGTGGGAACCACCCATGTGGAGATGATCTGTTCACCTACTCTGCGTCTCACAAAGACATTGCGGTTGGAACCAAAATCTCAAATTTGGACTCATCAGACCAAAGGACAGATTTTCACCGGTCTAATGTCCATTGCTCATGTTTCTTGGCCCAAGCAAGTCTCTTTGTCTTATTGGTGTCCTTCAGTAGATGTTTCTTTGCAGCAATTCTACCATGAAGGCCTGATTCATACAGTGTCCTCTGAACAGATGATGTTGAGATGTGTCTGTTACTCTGTGAAGCATTTATTTGGGCTGCAATCTGAGGTGCAGTTAACTCTAATGAACTTATCCTCTGCAGCAGAGGTAACTCTGGGTCTTCCTTTCCTGTGGCGGTCCTCATGAGAGCCAGATTCATCTTAGCTCTTGATGGTTTTTGCGACTGCACACAATTTTACGCATTGACTGACCATGTCTTAAAGTAATGATGGACTTTTGTTTCTCTTTGCTTTTTTGAGCTGTTCTTGACAAAGTATGGACTTGATCTTTTACCAAAAAGGGCTATATTCTGTATACCACCCCTGTCACAACACAACTGATTGGTTCAAACACATTAAGAAGGAAATAAATTCCACAAATTCACTTTTAACAAGGCACACCTGTTAAATGAAATTCATTCCAGGTGACGACCGCATGAAGCTGGTTGAGAGAATGCCAAGAGTGTGCAAAGCTGTCATCAAGGCAAAGGGCAGCTACTTTGAATAATCTCAAATATAAAATATATTTTGATTTGTTTTACACTTTTTTGGTTACTACATGATTCCTTATGTGTTATTTCATAGCGTTGATGTCTTTACTATTATTCTACAATGTAGAAAATAGTAAAACATAAAGTAAGGCTCTGGAATGAGTAGGTGTGTCCAAACTTTTGACTGGTACTGTACGTAATTCCCGAACATTCTAGAATTTATGAAAATGTGAAAATGACCATATCTAAGTGCTCACTTGTCTGAAAATGTAAAAAAAAAAATATTCCTGGGGGTGTATATGAACAGATTTGAATAACATTTAATGTTGCTAAAATGTGTCAGTTCCATTTTTAAGAAATGTTAAATCTACATGTGTTATGATTGCCACTCACCCCAGCACAAATGGAATGCATCCTTATAGAATATCCTTGAACATTCCTACTAATTTTCGGTTCAAAATGTATAATGTTTTTTCTGTCCATCCTTCCACTAAGATCCAGCTCACAGGATCCTTATTTTCAGTCTTCACAGTATTATGAATACACAACTATTGTTGTTTACTAATGCATTCATTAATCATTATGAAGTTTCTTTAAGGTGTTCTTAATGTTTTGTAAACTCAGTGTCGAGACGTAGGCAAACAGATGGCGTAGTCAAGGACTCCATTTATTCCTTTTTCTGAGACCTGAGCTTGAAGCCAAGACATAAAAAACACTCCATCTCATTGTTCATTTACTTTGAATATAATTGATTAAAATCCACATTATGGGAGCCTGTAGACTTAGAGTGAATGACCTTGAGCCATGAGGAAAAGAACTAAAGCAACATGAACGTTTCAAGATGTTTTAATTTAGCTAACGGCCAAGGACAGAATGATGGTGTACATACATCTTTTGTGGGATTGTTTTCTTCAGAAAGCTCAAAACATTTTGGACTCTTTCAGATGCTTTAATATGCCAATAAAGCAGAAAATAAAGACATTTACAAGAGCACATCATTTGTTTGTAAGATGTTATGATCAACTGTAAAAACAAAAAGATCATAATAAACATAAATGTTGGTAACACTGTATAAATGTAGAGGGTGTTGCATATATTTAGAGGGTGTTGCATATACTTAGAGGGTGTTGCATATATTTAGAGTGTGTTTCATATATTTAGAGGGTGTTGCATATATTTAGAGGGTGTTGCATGCATTCAGAGAGGGTGTCACATATATTTAGAGGGTGTTGCATACATTCGGAGAGGGTGTTGCATACATTTAGATGGTGTTGCATGCATTCAGAGAGGGTGTTGCATACATTTAGAGGGTGTTGCATATGTTTAGAGAAGAAGTTGCATACATTTAGATGTTGTTGCATACATTTAGAGAGGGTGTTGCATACATTTGGAGTGTGTTGAGTACGTTTAGCGAGGGTGTTGCATACATGTAGAGAGTTTTGGATATATTTAGAGGATGTTGCGTATATTTAGAGAGAGAGTTGTGTACATTTGGAGGATGTTGCATACATTTAAAAACACATTGAGGGTGTTGCATACATTTAGAGAGGGTGTTGCGTATATTTAGAGAGAGAGTTGTGTACATTTGGACGATGTTGCATACATTTTAAAACACATTGAGGGTGTTGCATACATTTAGAGAGGGTGTTGCGTATATTTAGAGAGAGAGTTGTGTACATTTGGACGATGTTGCATACATTTTAAAACACATTGAGGGTGTTGCATACATTTAGAAAGGGTTTAGCATACATTTAGTTAGGGTGTTGCATACATTTAGTTTGGGTGTTGCATACATTCAGAGAGAGTGTTGCATACATTTAGTTTGGGTGTTGAAAACATTTAGTTTGGTGTTGCATACATTTAGTTTGGGTGTTGCATACATTTCGTTTCGGTGTTGCATACATTTAGTTTGGGTGTTGCATACATTCAGAGAGGGTGTTGCATACATTTAGTTTGGGTGTTGCATACATTTAGTTTGGGTGTTGCATACATTTAGTTTGGGTGTTGCATACATTCAGAGAGGGTGTTGCATACATTTAGTTTGGGTGTTGCATACATTTAGAGGGTGTTGCATACATTTAGTTAGGATGTTGCATACATTTAGTTAGGGTGTTGCATACATTTGGAGGGTGTTGCATACATTTAGTTAGGATGTTGCATACATTTAGAGGGGGTTGCATACTTTCAGAGAGGGTGTTGTATACACTTAGCGGTTGTTGCATACATTTATAGGGGGTTGCATACATTTATTCCTTTTTCTGAGACCTGACCTTTGAAGCCAAGACATATTAAACACTCCATCTCATTGTTAATTTACTTTGAATATAATTGATTAAAATCCACATTATGGGAGCCTGTAGACTTAGAGTGAATGACCTTGAGCCATGAGGAAAAAAGCTAAAGAAATGTGAATGTTTCAAAATGTTTTAATTAACCTAAAGGCCAAGGACATGACGATGGCGTACATACATTTTTAGTTTGATTGTTTTCCTCAGAAATCTAAATTTTTGGGGGCTTTAATATGCCAATAAAGCAGAAAATAAAGACATTTACAAGAGCACATCATTTGTTTGTAAGATGTTATGATCAACTGTAAAAACAAAAAGATCATAATAAACATAAATGTTGGTAACACTGTATAAATGTAGAGGGTGTTGCATATATTTAGAGTGTGTTTCATATATTTAGAGGGTGTTGCATATATTTAGAGGGTGTTGCATGCATTCAGAGAGGGTGTCACATATATTTAGAGGGTGTTGCATACATTCGGAGAGGGTGTTGCATACATTTAGATGGTGTTGCATGCATTCAGAGAGGGTGTTGCATACATTTAGAGGGTGTTGCATATGTTTAGAGAAGAAGTTGCATACATTTAGATGTTGTTGCATACATTTAGAGAGGGTGTTGCATACATTTGGAGTGTGTTGAGTACGTTTAGCGAGGGTGTTGCATACATGTAGAGAGTTTTGGATATATTTAGAGGGTGTTGCATACATTTAGAGAGGATGTTGCATATATTTAGAGAGAGAGTTGTGTACATTTGGAGGATGTTGCATACATTTAGAGAGGATGTTGCATATATTTAGAGAGAGAGTTGTGTACATTTGGAGGATGTTGCATACATTTAGAGAGGATGTTGCATATATTTAGAGAGAGAGTTGTGTACATTTGGACGATGTTGCATACATTTAGAGAGGATGTTGCATATATTTAGAGAGAGAGTTGTGTACATTTGGACGATGTTGCATACATTTAAAAACACATTGAGGGTGTTGCATACATTTAGAAAGGGTTTAGCATACATTTAGTTAGGGTGTTGCATACATTTAGTTTGGGTGTTGCATACATTCAGAGAGAGTGTTGCATACATTTAGTTTGGGTGTTGAAAACATTTAGTTTGGGTGTTGCATACATTTAGTTTGGGTGTTGCATACATTTAGTTTCGGTGTTGCATACATTTAGTTTGGGTGTTGCATACATTCAGAGAGGGTGTTGCATACATTTAGTTTGGGTGTTGCATACATTTAGTTTGGGTGTTGCATACATTCAGAGAGGGTGTTGCATACATGTAGTGAGGGTGTTGCATACATTTAGAGGGTTTTGCATACATTTAGTTTGGGTGTTGCGTACATTCAGAGAGAGTGTTGCATACATTTAGTTTGGGTGTTGCATACATTTAGTTTGGGTGTTGCATACATTTAGTTTGGGTGTTGCATATATTCAGAGAGGGTGTTGCATACATTTAGTTTGGGTGTTGCATACATTTAGAGGGTGTTGCATACATTTAGTTAGGATGTTGCATACATTTAGTTAGGGTGTTGCATACATTTGGAGGGTGTTGCATACATTTAGTTAGGATGTTGCATACACTTAGAGGTTGTTGCATACATTTATAGGGGGTTGCATACATTTATTCCTTTTTCTGAGACCTGACCTTTGAAGACAAGACATATTAAACACTCCATCTCATTGTTAATTTACTTTGAATATAATTGATTAAAATCCACATTATGGGAGCCTGTAGACTTAGAGTGAATGACCTTGAGCCATGAGGAAAAAAGCTAAAGAAATGTGAATGTTTCAAAATGTTTTAATTAACCTAAAGGCCAAGGACATGACGATGGCGTACATACATTTTTAGTTTGATTGTTTTCCTCAGAAATCTCAATTTTTGGGGGCTTTAATATGCCAATAAAGCAGAAAATAAAGACATTTACAAGAGCACATCATTTGTTTGTAAGATGTTATGATCAACTGTAAAAACAAAAAGATCATAATAAACAATTGTTGATAACACTGTATAAATGTAGAGGGTGTTGCATATATTTAGAGGGTGTTGAATACATTTAGAGAGGAAGTTGCATATGTTTAGAGAGGAAGTTGCATACATTTATAGTGTGTTGCATACATTTAGAAAGGGTGTTGTATACATTTAGAGGGTGTTGAATACGTGTAGAGAGGGTGTTGCATACATTTAGAGGGTGTTGCATACATGTAGTGAGGGTGTTGCATACATTTAGAGGGTGTTGCATACATGTAGTGAGGGTGTTGCATACATTTAGAGGGTGTGGCAAACATTTAGAGGGTGTTGCATACATGTGGTGGGGATATTGCATACAATTAGAGAGGGTGTTGCATACATTTAGAGGATGTTGCATACATTTAGAGGATGTTGCATATATTTGTAGGGTGTTACATACATTTGTAGGGTGTTGCATATATTTAGAGGGTGTTGCATACATTTGGAGGGTGTTGCATACATTTGGAGGGTGTTGCATACATTTAGAGGGTGTTGCATATATTTGGAGGGTGTTGCATACATTTGGAGGGTGTTGCATACATTTAGAGGGTGTTGCATATATTTGGAGGGTGTTGCATACATTTGGAGGGTGTTGCACACATTTGGAGGATTTTGCATATATTTACAGGCTGTTTCATACATTTAGAGGGTGTTGCATCCATTTTAGAGAGGGTGTTGCATACATTTAGAGGGTGTTGCATACATTTAGAGGGTGTTGCATACATTTAGAGATGGTGTTGCATACATTTAGAGGGTGTTGCATACATTTAGAGGGTGTTGCATACATTTAGAGGGTGTTGCATACATTTAGAGGGTGTTGCATACATTGAGAGGCTGTTGCGTACATTGAGAGGCTGTTGCGTACATTGAGAGGCTGTTGCGTACATTGAGAGGGTGTTGCATACATTTAGAGGGTGTTGCATACATTTAGAGATGGTGTTGCATACATTTAGAGGGTGTTGCATACATTTAGAGATGATGTTGCATACATTGAGAGGGTGTTGCATAAATTGAGAGGGTGTTGCATACATTTAGAGATGGTGTTGCATACATTTAGAGATGGTGTTGCATACATTTAGAGGGTGTTGCATACATTCAGAGAGGTTGTTGCATACATTTAGAGGGTGTTGCATACATTCAGAGAGGTTGTTGCATACATTTAGAGGGTGTTGCATACATTTAGAGATGGTGTTGCATACATTTAGAGGGTGCTCCATCCAATTCTATGCAATGTCTAGTTTTTTCAACCTCTTAAGGATCCACACCCCTTTTTGTTTAGTTTTATGTGCCTAAAATGACATACCCAAATCAAACTGCCTGAAGCAAGGATATGTATATTCTTGTTACCATTTGAAAGGAAACACTTTGAAGTTTGTGTAAATGTGATAGGAATGTAGGATAATATAACACAATAGATCTGGTAAAAGATAATACAAAGAAAAAAACAACCATTCTTCTGATTTTTTTATGTACCATCATCTTTGAAATGTAAGAGAAAGGCCATAATGTATTCGATTTTGGCCACTAGATGGCAGCCGTCTATGTGCAAAGTTTCAGACCGATCCAATGAACCATTGTAATTCTGTTAAAAATGTTGTATCAAGACTGCCCAAATGTGACTCATTTGTTTATTAATAACTTTTCATGTTCAAAACTGTGCACTGTCCTCAAACAATAACATGGTATTATTTCACTGTAATAGCTACTGTACATTGGACAGTGCAGTTAGATTAACAATAATTAAAGTTTTCTGCCAATATCAGACATGTCTATGTCCTGGGAAATGTTCTTGTTACTTACAACCTCATGCTAATCGCATTAGCCTACCTTAGCTCAACCGTCCCGTGGACATACATCCGATCCCATCCTATCAGGTTTTGGTGGTTTGCAAACATTTATTTTGCAATTGTTAATAATTAAATGCATTCATAGCACCCTTGTTTTATTACAAAGCATATGACGTTTTTGATAGCTGTCTAGTTTACACAAGTCATTCTATGATACCATTTAACTGTTACCATTATCCACCCCCAACAAATCTAAGCATTTTAACTATTAAAGCCTCTGCCCTCCGGGCAGGATGCACAACTGGTGAAGTAGAGCAAATCACATTGCTATCCAGTATGCGTGATCACGCCCCTGGGTAACGACTGCGTGGTGTAATTCTTTCCACACAATGAAATTGTAATGCAAGACAGAATCCAAACATTTCATAGGTCATCACATGCCGGGAGTCAAAGACAAGGATCATTTTAATTAAGCATTGTCATGTTTCAGAATGATGTGGGAGCAGCGTAACAGTTACACTTGCAGAGATGAGAAGCAATGTTATGAATCGAGGTAAGCAGGTTCCACCGAGACCCAGGGTATCATGAATCTCACCTATGGATGTGGCCTTACACTGATCCCAATTGCAACTTAATATCATTATAAATAAAATCAAAGTTTATTGACCGCATACACAATTTAGCAGATGTTATAGCAGGTGCAGCTAAATGCTTACGTTACTATTTCCTAGCAATGTAATGAAATGCCAATCAAGTACACAAATAATAAAAATTATATAGTTGAAGTCGGAAGTTTACCTACACTTAGGCTGGAGTCATTAAAACTAGTTATTCAACCATTCCACAAATATCTTGTTAAAAAACTGCATGACACAAGTCATTTTTCCAACAATTGTTTACAGGCAGATTATTTCACTTACAATTCACTGTATCACGATTCCATTCACTGTATCAATTTCCTGAAAATGGCTTTAGAAGCTTCTGATAGGCTAATTGGCATCATTTGAGTCAATTGGAGTTTTACCTGTGGATGTATTTCAAGGCCTACCTTCAAAGTCAGTGCACCTTTGCTAGACATTATGCGAAAATCAAAAGAAATCAGCCAAGACCTCAGAAAATAAATTGTAGACCTCCACAAGTCTGGTTCATCCTTGGGAGCATTTTCCAAACGCCTGAAGGTACCACGTTTATCTGTACAAAGAATAGTACGCAAGAATAAACACCATGGGACCATGCAGCCGTCATACCGCGCTGGAAGGAGACGCGTTCTGTCTCCTAGAGTTTAAGGTACTTCGGTGCGAAAAGTGCAAATCAATCCCAGAACAACAGCAAAGGACCTTGAGAAGATGCTGGAGGAAAGAGGTACAAAAGCATCTATATCCACAGTAAAACTAGTCCAATATCGACATAACCTAAAAGGCCGCTCAGCAAGGAAGAAGCCACTTCTCCAAAACCGCCATACAAAAGCCAGACTACGGTTTGCAACTGCACATGGGGACAAAGATTAGACTTTTTGGAGAAATGTCCTCTGGTCTGATGAATAGAAAGAAAAAAAACTAGAACTGTTTGGAGGAAAAAGGGGGAGGCTTGTAAGCTGAAGAACACCATCCCAACCGTGAAGAACATGGCTGGCAGCATCATGTTGTGGGGGTGCCTTGCTGCAGGAGGGACAGGTGCACTTCACAAAATAGATGACATCATGAGGAATGACAATTATGTGGATATATTGAAGCAACATCTCGGGACATCTGTCAGGAAGTTAAAGCTTGTTCGCAAATTGGTCTTCCAAATGGAGAATGACTCCAAACATAGTTCCAAAGTTGTGGCAAAATGGCTTAAGGAAAACAAAGTCAAGGTATTGGAGTGGCCATCACAAAGCCCTCACCTCAATCCCATAGAACATGTGTGGGCTGAACTGAAAAAGCGTGTGTGAGCAAGGAGGCCTACAAACCTGACTCAGTTACACCAGCTCTGTCAGGAGGAATGGGCCAAAATTCACCTAACTTATTGTGGGAAACTTGTGGAAGGCTACCCAAAACGTTTGACCCAAACAATTTAAAGGCAATGTTACCAAATACTAATTGAGTGTATGTAAACTTTTGACCCACTGGGAATGTGATGAAATAAATAGAAGCTGAAATAAATCATTCTCTCTACTATAATTCTTAAATGTCACATTCTTAAAATAAAGTGGTGATCCTAACTGACCTAAAACAGGGAATTTAAACTAAGATTAAATGTCAGGAAAAGTGAAAAACTGAGTTTAAATGTACTTGGCAAAGGTATATGTTAATAACTTCCGACTTCAACTGTATATACTGTATATTTCTTATTAAATAAAGAAATCAAGAAACTGATGCACAGTATAACGGGAAGAGACAACGGACTGTTGACAAGTCACTCTGCAGGTTCAGCACAATGCTCATTGGGCCGATACATTTTGTTGGCACTGCTTCGGAGGCTACTGAATCAGACCATATTTTGCTGTCGGTGTAATTTCCGTCCTGTTATTCCGCCCTGGTATTCCGGCCTGTTGCTAAGGCTCAGGCATCTCACATCTTTTCATCTTCTTGGACGTTGCAAGCATTGGCGTCTGGATAAGTGGTGTCTCTTTTTTAGCTTAGCCTCTCTTTGTTACTTTGCAAGAGTCTGTCTAAGTCTCAGGTCATAGGAGATACTGTTGCCTTCCCATTACAGTCAGTCTCATGCCTTCAAACTGCATGTCTGCTAGAAATGGAAAACAGTTGAATACAGATAAGCTTGGAGTTAAACAGTCTGACGTCAGTGTCAGAAACACTGTGGATAGTGAATAATGATAGGGTAGTAGGCAACATTTGGACTTGACAGCTCCATGATTTAAAGTGCTTTTCAATGTTGGTGGCATTTAATTTCATTCCATGAAGCTTGGTATAATAAGCCGTGAACAATTGAGTGTAATAATCGGTCATGTTTTGTCTCGTACTATATCAGATAATCCAATAAGGTGAATTTAGATTGATTTGCGATTAAGCTGTGCGTTGTCTGTTCTTCAGCAGTGGTGGTGATTGATGGAAGTCTGAGTTTTAACCTGCATCACAAACTGATAGGATACATGAATATTCTGCCATGACAGCCTTTGATTAGAGTACGGTTCTATTATGATCTGCTGTGCATGAGCCAGAAATTACATGGGTTTTTCTTATTTTCTTTTGTCGAAGGGCTCATTTTGACCGAGAGGAGGATGAAAAACATTGTATTCGCTGCATCCATGTCAACACCGTCTCACAAAAAATGAAAATATATGGGTGAGAGTCACAACCGAACAACACGTGATCCTGGAAATGGAACGCTAAACTTATATTGAAATGCCATGACTGTAATCTGTGTGACTTACAGAGGCACACCCACACACATTCCCCAGAGTGATCCTCAAATAAGCTTTTCTACAGTAATTTAATCTCAACATCTCTCCCAATATTATTTTGAATTTGTATTTACATGTGATATTCCTTTCTCCCCTTCTCACAACATTTTCAACCTCTCTGACTGCTCAACCTGGCACACTGAGCATGCTGGGAATCAACACTGTTCCTCAAACAATCCCAGGAGACTGTCAATGAATAGCTATGTATCATAGCTATTCAGTAAAACAAATATTTTCAATATATTGTACCATGGTGTTTGTTTGAAAGGGTGTTATGGTGTTTAAACAAACCCACTTAATTGTTTCTAGTTCATTATGACGGTACCAAAGTAATCCAATGTAGATATTTATGTTAGATAATGATAAGGTTTGAGACAACATAATCAGTATGTGTATGTACATCTGTGAATGATTCTAGATGATTCAGCCACCAGAGTCATTGCTCTTTCAACCTCTGCACAAACATTTCACGAGATGTTTTAATGGATATTTGCATTGGTTCAATTCTTAAGATACAGGTGTGGTCTTGCATTTTCCAGTCAAATCCCCACTGGGCCTACATGTTCACAGCATCTGTGAGTGCTGAAGCTAGTATATATTTATTTAATTACGATTTGTGGATTCATGAATAAATCAGTGGCACAAAACGATTAACAGACTGCATCTTACCCCAAAACAGAGTGAACATCAAAACAAAACATTTACATGGCCACATAAGGCCCTATGCTTGACTTTTGTTCTGCTGGAACAATAAACAATCCACTTCCCAGAATGGAAAATATTATTCCCTTTAGTGAGTTTCAGTGCTATGGGAGTAAGGAGCACAATGATAATCTTGACAGGGCTATTCTTAGTAAGGGACAGAAGGACACCGCTGTTTAAATAATCTGTAGTCCGCTGTATGTGTTTGATTTGATTTGATTATTTAGGAGAGTGAGGGTGGAAATATGAAGCCTTTTCCTGATAAACACACAATGGTGCGGAGTTTGTTTGAACTTGTTGGTTCCACTAGTGCCATATGTGTCTCAATGCCTGTAGCGGCACTGGCATCCTCTGCTGCACTTGCTAATTGGCTGTGCAGACACAAACAGACCCACTGTGTTCTGCTACTCTAGACAGAGGGTGTACAGACACAAACAGACCCACTGTGTTCTGCTACTGTAGACAGAGGGTGTACAGACACAAACAGACCCACTGTGTTCTGCTACTGTAGACAGAGGGTGTACAGACACAAACAGACCCACTGTGTTCTGCTACTGTAGACAGAGGGTGTACAGACACAAACAGACCCACTGTGTTCTGCTACTGTAGACAGAGGGTGTGCAGACACAAACAGACCCACTGCGTTCTGCTACTGTAGACAGAGGGTGTGCAGACACAAACAGACCCACTGTGTTCTGCTACTGTAGACAGAGGCTGTGCAGACACAAACAGACCCACTGTGTTCTGCTACTGTAGACAGAGGGTGTGCAGACACAAACAGACCCACTGCGTTCTGCTACTGTAGACAGAGGGTGTGCAGACACAAACAGACCCACTGTGTTCTGCTACTGTAGACAGAGGCTGTGCAGACACAAACAGACCCACTGTGTTCTGCTACTGTAGACAGAGGGTGTGCAGACACAAACAGACCCACTGTGTTCTGCTACTGTAGACAGAGGCTGTGCAGACACAAACAGACCCACTGTGTTCTGCTACTGTAGACAGAGGGTGTGCAGACACAAACAGACCCACTGTGTTCTGCTACTGTAGACAGAGGGTGTGCAGACACAAACAGACCCACTGCGTTCTGCTACTGTAGACAGAGGGTGTACAGACACAAACAGACCCACTGTGTTCTGCTACTGTAGACAGAGGCTGTGCAGACACAAACAGACCCACTGTGTTCTGCTACTGTAGACAGAGGGTGTGCAGACACAAACAGACCCACTGCGTTCTGCTACTGTAGACAGAGGGTGTGCAGACACAAACAGACCCACTGCGTTCTGCTACTGTAGACAGAGGGTGTGCAGACACGAACAGACCCACTGTGTTCTGCTACTGTAGACAGAGGGTGTACAGACACAAACAGACCCACTGCGTTCTGCTACTGTAGACAGAGGGTGTACAGACACAAACAGACCCACTGCGTTCTGCTACTGTAGACAGAGGGTGTACAGACACAAACAGACCCACTGTGTTCTGCTACTGTAGACAGAGGGTGTACAGACACAAACAGACCCACTGTGTTCTACTACTGTAGACAGAGGGTGTACAGACACAAACAGACCCACTGTGTTCTGCTACTGTAGACAGAGGGTGTACAGACACAAACAGACCCACTGTGTTCTGCTACTGTAGACAGAGGGTGTGCAGACACAAACAGACCCACTGCGTTCTGCTACTGTAGACAGAGGGTGTGCAGACACAAACAGACCCACTGTGTTCTGCTACTGTAGACAGAGGCTGTGCAGACACAAACAGACCCACTGTGTTCTGCTACTGTAGACAGAGGGTGTGCAGACACAAACAGACCCACTGTGTTCTGCTACTGTAGACAGAGGCTGTGCAGACACAAACAGACCCACTGTGTTCTGCTACTGTAGACAGAGGCTGTGCAGACACAAACAGACCCACTGTGTTCTGCTACTGTAGACAGAGGGTGTGCAGACACAAACAGACCCACTGCGTTCTGCTACTGTAGACAGAGGGTGTACAGACACAAACAGACCCACTGTGTTCTGCTACTGTAGACAGAGGCTGTGCAGACACAAACAGACCCACTGCGTTCTGCTACTGTAGACAGAGGGTGTACAGACACAAACAGACCCACTGTGTTCTGCTACTGTAGACAGAGGGTGTACAGACACAAACAGACCCACTGTGTTCTGCTACTGTAGACAGAGGCTGTGCAGACACAAACAGACCCACTGTGTTCTGCTACTGTAGACAGAGGGTGTGCAGACACAAACAGACCCACTGCGTTCTGCTACAGTCATAACATTTCAATATCTGTCAATATCTGTCATAACATTGTTATATAATTGTGGGAGAGGCATGGAGGCACTGAGAACTTTTATAGACCGTGACAACATTACTCTGGTTAGTTAACATCACATTCCACTGGGAACCTCCTGTATCAAGAAACTGACTTAATGTCTAGTCATCATGACTCATTACAGTCATGTGTTAGTTGATAGTCGTTTCTCTATATTAATTTATCTGCTATACATACATTTACACAGAATGTAATGAACAATGTTCAGTCAAGTTAATGACAGCATGATGTAGCCATCATTCCTATGACACAGTACAACATTTCAAATCAAATCCAATCAAATCAAATGTTATTGGTCATATACACATGGTTAGCAGATGTTAATGCGAGTGTAGCGAAATGCTTGTACTTCTAGTTCCGACAGTGCAGTAATATCTAACAAGTAATCTAACAATTTCACAACTACCATATACACACAAGTGTAAAGGAATGAATAAGAATATGTCCATATAAATATATGGATGAGCGATGGCCGTGCAGCATAGGCAACATGCAGTAGATGGTATAGAGTACAGTATATACATATGAGATGAGTAATGTAGGGTATGTAAACATGATATAAAGTGACTAGTGATACATTTATTAAATCCAATTTTTCATTATTAAAGTGGCTAGAGATTTGAGTCAGTATGTTGGCAGCAGCCACTCAATGTTAGTGGTGGCTGTTTAACAGTCTGATGGCCTTGAGATAGAAGCTGTTTTTCAGTCTCTCGGCCCCTGCTTTGATGCACCTGTACTGACCTCGCCTTCTGGAGGATAGCGGGGTGAACAGGCAGTGGCTCGGGTGGTTGTTGTCCTTGATGATCTTTTTGGTCTTCCTGTGACATCGGGTGGTGTAGGTGTCCTGGAGGGCAGGTAGTTTGCCCCCAGTGATGCGTTGTGCAGGCGCTGCTGCGCCGGCAGCCTTGCGAAGGGTTAACACGTTTAAATGTTTTACTTACGTTGGCTGCGGCGAAGGGGAGCCCGCAGGTTTTGTAGCGGGCCGTGTCAGTGGCACTGTATTGTCCTCAAAGAGAGCAAATAAGTTGTTTAATTTGTCTGGGTGGAAGACATCGGTGTCTGCAATGGTGCTGGTTTTTGTTTTTGTAATCCGTGATTGACTGTAGACCCTGCAATATACCTCTCGTGTCTGAGCCGTTGAATTGCGACTCTACTTTGTCTCTATACTGATGATTAGGTTGTTTGATTGCCTTGCGGAGGGAATAGCTACACTCTTTGTATTCGGTCATGTTTCCGATCGCCTTGCCATGATTAAAAGCAGTGGTTTGCGCTTTCAGTTTTGAGCAAATGCTGCCATCAATCATAAATCATAATGTACTGTGTGCTAGTCTCAAAACATACCATTTAAGTTTTATTCTCATAATCAGCTATTAGGTTTGTTCAATTTTTGGGAAAATCCATATTGATGTCACTCTCCACCCACAGAGGCAAGGGTGATGTGGGTGAAATGTGTTTGTGTGTATGTACTGTATGTGAAAGCACAGCTCTACATGGCCTTGAAACGTTACAGTACAATGATGAATAAATAAAGGTTGAGATCCTAGATTCATGTTCACTAGCGAGGTCTGTCACTGCCTTCGATTCACTAAACTCAAATGTTACATTTAAGCTGACAAGTGTGGCATCAAACTTTTACAGCGTTGTAAGTGTCACAGTACACAAGACCTGTTTTATTGACCGAATTAAAATGACATGGCTCATGGTAATATATGTGGTGTAGAGAAACCTGAGCCTGTCAGACCACCTCTTCTGAGTGCACCGCCTCGTCTTCTCAGTGATATAGGCACTTGCCTGAAAGAATGAAGGAGTCAATCTCTTTTAACTGAACAACGCTCAATACCAGGGGGACCATTTATTTACTGTGTGGATAATAGGGCCCTTACCTACTATGTTCTTTACATTTCTCGTCATAATATTTATACATTTCTTAATTCCATTCATTTACATTTTGAATCATGTGTAATGTTGTGAATTGTTAGATACTACTGCACTGTTGGGGCTAGGTACACAAGCATTTCGCTACACCTGCAATAACATCTGCTTCATATGTGTATGCGAACAATAACATTTGATGTGATTTGAAAAGCATTTCATGAAAAGTACTTTAATCTATAATTATTGTCACATAAACTGATATGCATGGCTGTGGGAGCATTAACACTCGTTCATTGTGAGAGTTCACCGGTGAGTGACAGGAACATTTATGTTTATTTCAGGACTTTTTCCTTCAAGTGCTCTTGCTTCCCATTGATTTAGCCTGCAGATCAGGACAAGTGAAGGGAAAGAACAAAACAACAAATGAGCTGTGCTGAATAGTTCCATCAATTTCCTCTTAACTGCTTTCTTCCTGCTGGGCGTCACGTCCAGTATTCAGTTTTTCCTGATGTGTGCCACCTACAAAACCACTTATTTTGCAATCCTTTTGATATCTCTGTGATAATGCAGCATGAGGCAGCTTATTCCTGAACTAATTGGCATCAGTAAAATATCACTCCATTCTCTTACAATTGAACCAGACACCTTGCATCTTCGTTCAAGATTCTGTCCCCAGTGTACAGGACAAACAGATAAACGGGGGCATGTTATGACATCGTTATTATATTGTTAAATGTATGCAAGCATTCCTGTTTCTAGGGACTATACAAAGGCTTCCCTGAGTAAGCCCCTCTTCATCTCACACTCTTTTCTTCTGCTATCTGAATGCTTGAGGAATTGTCAGAATACACTAACTGAAACAGGACAGTACTGGGAGAGATTTCAACTGCTGCAGGTGGGTGGATGGATTCTTGTTATTTATGTGAAACACTGAGAGGACTGCCTCGCTTCTAGTCCTTAGGAAACCTAGCACCATCACTAGCACAGAGAGGCTGCTGCCTACATACAGACTTTAAATCATTGGCCACTTAAATAAATGGAACACTAGTCACTTTAATAATGGCACTTTAATAATGTTTACTTATCTTGCATTACTCATCTAGTATGTATACAGTGCATTCTATACTATCTATTGCATCTTAGCCTATGCTGCTCTGACATTGCTCATCCATATAGGTATATATTCTTATTCCATTCCTGACTTAGATTTGTATGTATTAGGTAGTTGTTGTGGAATTGTTAGATATTAGTTGTTAGATATTTCTGCACTGTCGGAACTAGAAGCACAACCATTTCGCTACACGCGCAATAACATCTGCTAACCATGTGTATGTGACCAATAAAATTTGATTTGATGTGATTTGGTGGAAAACATAAAAGTTGTTTCGCCAGAAGTGTCATTGTACCCCTGAGGTACACAGACAATATCACAGACATTTAAGATGATTTACTTTTATTTGAGGGAGGAAACTGCCACTGGGTTAACACTGAGGTTTACCTTAATGCCTATTAAAATGCTAATCGTCTATGACATTTTATTTCAATAATGTATGCAATAAATTCAGACATCTTATCCATTTAACTGACTCATTCCATGTTAAATCTTATTTGATTGATTAATAGCAGGGTATGTGAAATCAGAATGGTGGTAATTGTATCTGACGTTCAGTTTACATAAACAAGACAACCCTTTATAAGATGACGAATGCCAAAGCCCCAAAGGTTGCATTGACTTTTCCCTTTGATATTTCACTCTGTCAAAAGCATGGCCGCCGTTTGGCATTAGTGTTGTTGGTTTGTTACGGTTTGTGCTCCCTCAGTATTACCAGAGGTAAATGTGGTGTTATTCATGGGGATTTTACCCCCAAGTTCAATGCAGAATCGGTCCAAAGGGATTGTCCTCAAAAAGGGCATTGCAGTGAGTGTGTTATGATGCTTCACATTGAGCACAGTTCACGAGGGTAAATTGGATTCTGACTGCAGTTTCCCTAGTGATTGACACTATTCTGGATCTTGTTTGACTGTTCAGCACAAACAGACTGTGATATAATCCAACTGTCCTATTTTACTGACAGTTAGGTTTCAGTAACGTAGTATAGCATGCATTTATTAATACTTGGGTTGTTTTTGGTATTAGGAAGATGGCTCTGAGCGATTTCCTAATGTCTTTTTGGTTCAGTATCTCATTTTTTTCACCACCACATTTCTAACCTCAAAACTTTGAGGTCTAAATATGGAGTTTGGTAAACATGATTTGGCTTCAAAAGCTCACAACGTGGGTAGGTGAATGTGCAGTTGAATCAATGTGTGAGTGAAATGGTGGAAAATTGCCAATGGTTTTGTTTTCTTCCCCTTGTTTCACTTTACTTTACAGCATCAATAGCAGGCTGTTTTGTCATCGAACTGTGCCGAACCATTCAACCGGGACACTAGCAGGCTGTGTTGTCATCGGACTGTATTGAACCATTCAGCCAGGACTCTAGCAGGCTGTGTTGTCATCTGACTTTACCGAACCATTCAGCCAGGATACAAGCAGGCTGTGTTGTCATGGGACTGTATTGAACCCTTCATCCGAGACACTAGCAGGCTGTGTTGTCATGGGACTGTATTGAACCATTCAGCCAGGACTCTAGCAGGCTGTGTTGTCATCGGACTTTACCGAACCATTCAGCCAGGATACAAGCAGGCTGTGTTGTCACCAGACTGTATTGAACCATTCAGCCAGGACTCTAGCAGGCTGTGTTGTCATCGGACTTTACCGAACCATTCAGCCAGGATACAAGCAGGCTGTGTTGTCATGGGACTGTATTGAACCATTCAGCCAGGATACTAGCAGGCTGTGTTGTCATGGGACTGTATTGAACCATTCAGCCAGGATACTAGCAGGCTGTGTTGTCATGGGACTGTATTGAACCATTCAGCTAGAATACAAGCAGGCTGTGTTGTCATGGGACTGTATTGAACCATTCAGCTAGAATACAAGCAGGCTGTGTTGTCATGGGACTGTATTGAACCATTCAGCCAGGATACAAGCAGGCTGTGTTGTCATGGGACTGTATTGAACCATTCAGCTAGAATACAAGCAGGCTGTGTTGTCATGGGACTGTATTGAACCATTCAGCTAGAATACAAGCAGGCTGTGTTGTCATGGGACTGTATTGAACCATTCAGCCAGGATACAAGCAGGCTGTTTTGTCATGGGACTGTATTGAACCCTTCATCCGAGACACTAGCAGGCTGTGTTGTCATGGGACTGTATTGAACCATTCAGCCGAGACACTAGCAGGCTGTGTTGTCATGGGACTGTATTGAACCATTCAGCTAGGATAAAAGCAGGCTGTGTTGTCATGGGACTGTATTGAACCATTCAGCCAGGATACAAGCAGGCTGTGTTGTCATGGGACTGTATTGAACCCTTCATCCGAGACACTAGCAGGCTGTGTTGTCATGGGACTGTATTGAACCATTCAGCCGAGACACTAGCAGGCTGTGTTGTCATGGGACTGTATTGAACCATTCAGCTAGGATAAAAGCAGGCTGTGTTGTCATGGGACTGTATTGAACCATTCAGCCGAGACACTAGCAGGCTGTGTTGTCATGGGACTGTATTGAACCATTCAGCTAGGATAAAAGCAGGCTGTGTTGTCATGGGACTGTATTGAACCATTCAGCCAGGATACAAGCAGGCTGTGTTGTCATGGGACTGTATTGAACCATTCAGCTAGAATACAAGCAGGCTGTGTTGTCATGGGACTGTATTGAACCATTCAGCTAGAATACAAGCAGGCTGTGTTGTCATGGGACTGTATTGAACCATTCAGCCAGGATACAAGCAGGCTGTGTTGTCATGGGACTGTATTGAACCATTCAGCCAGGACGCTAGCAGGATGTGTTGTCATGGGACTGTTCTGAACCATTCAGCCGGGAAGCTAGCAGGATGTGTTGTCATGGTAGCTGGGGAACAGGAAGCAGCGGGCTGGATCCCAATTAGCAAGGGACAGGGAGCCTTCCCCAAAAAATTAATAATAATAAATTGGTGTGCTCGAATCTTGCAGGGGGGGCTCACAAACTGTTTTATGCCACTGGCTACTGGTGGAACCCCAGTGGAAGGAGGAAAGGACAGAATGAAGCTGCGGAACCCATCTCTTCTCCTACGGCCCCTTCTTCTTCTCACTGAGGAAAGCTCAGTATCTCAGGCCAGCCTTTGCAGATGCCACACTTCCTCTTAATGAATTAGCACTGGTTCACAAAGACCTACTAATTTGCTGCTATTGGATTTCTGGGCGGTCAGTGGGTAAGGTAGTCTTCCTTTTAATCAATTTTGTTTCCTTCACTAATGTGTGCACATTTTTTATCCTGTCGCTAATGCCTTTAGCGCAGTATTACTGGAGTAAAAAATAATGTGTGGTTTACTCTGCCCTTATATGCCGTGGGGATAATATGAATGAGATTTACAAACTCCTGCTTTCAGTTTTAATGTGGCCATGCCTTCCTGTGACAGAGGATTTAGCAAGCAGGGAACTTGAGCAAACTGTATTTAACAGCACTGTGCAGTCTTCAGTGCTGGCAATGCCAACGCAAGGGTGCTGTTGTAATACCCTTATATAAGCCTTTGTTGCTAATCTCATAGGTCAGTGCAATCCTTGGACAGACTTAGAAAATGAGCAGTCTATTCACACACCAAAGTGCCGGCAACAGACGCTGTCCGGACTCAAACCGGATATGCTCCACTCGTCTGTGTGATGTCACTCTCTGTGCAGCTGTTAGAAGGGCCTCTAGCATTGGGGCCTCAGCCATCCTCTCTGATCACTGTCCCAAACATGGAGCATGGGTGTCCTTTTCCTGCCATGTTGATTCACTTGATTTGAGTTATTTGTGCCATTCATGCTTGTCTCCATTGCTGCCGCTCTACTATGTTGGAATTGAAGCAAATACTGTTCACACTATAACGTTCCAATTCCCTGCTACCCTTATTCCCTGCTACCCTTATTCCCTGCTACCCTTAGTCCCTGCTACCCTTAGTCCCTGCTACCCTTATTCCCAGCTGTCCTTATTATTGCTACCCTTATTCCCTGCTACCCTTATTCCCAGCTATCCTTAGGCACTTTTCAATTTAGGAAGTAATCCATGCAAGATGATTATAATGCATGATCATGTCAGTATGCCAAGATATGAAGATGATAAGAAGAGAGCTGTGCTGCGCAGTCCCAACCATTCCAAGTGTTTAATACACGCAAACTGAAAATCAAACCACTATAAAAATGCAAATTAGAGCCAATTGCTCCATACTTTGGGAATAGATTAATGTGACTATCAAAGTAATGACTTTCACGCAAAATCAAATGAAACAGAATTTCTGCTATTACATGAGCTGATATGAACCAATCCTAAAAATAGCTCTGTTATCTGTGGATGAGGTCCACTGACGCAACATTACTCCCACAGTTAATTGCTGCTGAATAGATTACTATTTGGCGTTTGTGCTTGATATGTCAGCAAGAGTTTGATGTCTTACTTGGTGACGTTCCATTCATGAATTATCGGACAGCACAGGGAGGCTAGTTGTTAGGACTCGTTTGATAAGCTTGTGATTATTTGTCTTTTTTTCAGACATGTTTCAGATTTTTGTGTTTGGAACTAGAGGTAATGGATACATTGATCTTATTTTCCATATTAAATTTTTTTGTTATCCTTTTTGTCTCCTCAGCAGCATCAAACATGCTCAAACATGCTCCAACCATGCACTGCCAGCATGAGTAATACATTTTTAAAAGGATTTTCTCCCAAACTTGATTTATTTTCTACAATGCACAGTGGCTCAATTCCTTGATCTCTGCACATTCTCAGCCCTCATCTATCACGCATGGCCACCTGTCAGAGGGACCAACAACTGAACACTACACTGTCAAAGGGCTCTGCTCTGTTCTGGTCCCAACTACTGAACACTGCTCTGTCAGGATGCTGTGCCCCTCTGATACATAACACGGCTCAAAGTAGAGGAGAGATTGACTTGTATTTGTGAGAAGTATTGACATGTTGAATGTACCAAGCTGTCTGTTTAAACTGCTAGCACAAAGCTTGGACACCCATGCATACCCCACAAGACATGCCACCAGAGAGCTCTTCACAGTCCCCAAGTCCAGAACAGACTATGGGAGGCACACAGTACGACATCGAGCCATGACTACATGGAACTCTATTCCACATCAAGTAACTGATGCAAGCAGTAGAATCCGATTTAAAATGACCCTTATGTAACAGCGGGGACTGTGAAGAGACACACACACAGGCACAGATGCATGCATACACACACCTGATAACATACACACATGCACACATTCATTTTGTGTTGTAGATACAGTATGTGGTAGTAGAGTAGTGACCTGAGGGAACACACTTAATCTATTGTGAAATGTGTTGTAAAACGTATTGTAATGTTTTTAATTGTATATAACTGCCTTAATTCAGCTGGATCACAGGAAGAGTAGCTGATGGCTTGGCAGGAAATAACGGGGATCCTAATAAGTACAAATACAAAGTATAAAACACACCTCTCTGAATGCTGTGGCCCTTTAAAATACAACACACCTCTCGGGATGCTGTGGCCCTGTAATATAAAACACACCTTTGTCATATAGCAATGTCCTTGTCCATGGTTCTGCACAGCTTTACTTTATATGGATGTGGCCCTGTCCTTGGTACTGAATGCCTCCATTATATGGATGTGGCCCTGTCTTTAGTACTGAATGCCTCCATTATATGGATGTGGCCCTGTCTTTAGTACTGAATGCCTCCATTATATGGATGTGGCCCTGTCTTTAGTACTGAATGCCTCCATTATAAGGATGTGCTGAACGCCTCCATTATATGGATGTGGCCCTGTCCTTGGGACTGAATGCCTCCATTATAAAGATGTGCTGAAAGCCTCCATTATATGGATGTGGCCCTGTCCTTGGTACTGAATGCCTCCATTATAAAGATGTGCTGAACACCTCCATTATATGGATGTGGCCCTGTCCTTGGTACTGAATGCCTCCATTATAAAGATGTGCTGAACACCTCCATTATATGGATGTGGCCCTGTCCTTGGGACTGAATTCCTCCATTATAAAGATGTGCTGAACGCCTCCATTATATGGATGTGGCCCTGTCCTTGGTACTGAATGCCTCCATTATAAAGATGTGCTGAACGCCTCCATTATATGGATGTGGCCCTGACCTTGGTACTGAACGCCTCCATTATACGGCTGTGGACCTGTCCATGGAACAGAACATCTCTACCGCAAGGCTGTGCCTTTGCTGGGTTTCTCAACTCCTCGATATGTACATCTCGGTGGAGTTGGTTTGCAACGACTGTGGGCGGAGTGTACATCCGACTACATCGAGTCGCTGTCAGTCGATACGAGGAAACAGTCGGTGGGGTGTTTGATTAAGGTTTTATTAAAAAGCATGGATTTCTGCAAACAAAATTCTATAGCATGCAGCTATAGAAGACCAACAGGATCAGGGTAAGGGTTTAAGAACGATGGGTGTAGTCGGAGGTTCTGTCAGCCATCTCCGCTAAACTCCATTGATGTGATCATGTACATTGTAGCTAGGCTGTGACCCTGTTCTTGGTACTGAACACATTTAAAGGGTTTTGGTGAACACCTCTGTCAGAAGACTGAATACCAGCGTCTATTAGTGCACAGAGCTCCATGCATAGTGCTCTTTCCCTGTCAACCTCACTGAACATCTCTTTAGAACCTACCAGAGTTTTAATAGCCATAAAGTAGATAAACATTTATGACTCTAAATGTCCATATGTCACTGCCATAGCTACTCCTACTCCGTTCCTGCTATTTTTATAAACCAGTTTCGCATATGCAAGTCACTCCAGAAGCACAACGTCATCCTTGATTATGTTACTGACACCTCGCCTCAGCAGTATAGCTAATGACAATTAGAAACAATTAGACTGCAGTCAGGTCAAAAGTCTGGCCAAGAACATTCAGAGGTTTTTACAGCAACGCTCATGAAGGTTTCCTCCCCCTTAAATCCAACATAAACAATCTGTCCCTCCAAGGGAAAAGAAAACGAGCCATGAAAACCAGAAAAGAAGACTGTCAGCTTCCTCTCATTTGGTGATGCAGATGGGATACATGGGAATAAACTTTCACAGTCTAGGAGTCTGCTGATAGTATGAGTGCAATTAGTGGAATCATTGGCATTTAGAGTCTGCACTGCCGACAGAGCTGAAGCAGCCTGCACATCCCAGCCCTCCTGACTCCACTCCAGAAGAAAATGACCATAGTTCCAATGCATGACTACTGATGCTCTGGGAATAAAATAGGACTGTATAGTGGAAGCGACTGGGGAGCGATGATTACAGTGCGCTGTGACATCTTTGTAACCCGACGCCGTCTCCAGGAAGTCCAGGCGAGCACACTAATCAGGATAGTGCCAAACAAGACGGATTACAGCATGCATTTACTGTGTAAACCAATATATCACCACGTCAACAACAATGGCTGGCTCAGACGATCTGTTATATCTGTTACGGAGCGTGTAGAAGGAGAAACAAACTGTCTGTCTCGACTGAAGAGCAGCGTGCAATTAGGAGGAAGTTTATCTCAGTAGAAAGAGACTGCTACAGTCAATCCATCTACCACATCATAGCCTACAGAGTTTATGCAAACCAATGTCACTGCTTTCTTTAGAAGAGAACTCTGACATTGCTGCCAACCTACTGCACACATTTGATGTACACTGACAGATGTCAGTCTGGCATGAGTGACAGAGTCGATTAGGGTTGCTCCGTGGTCCTATTAACAGACCAGACTGTATATTGTGATGCTTTGCCGTTGGTTGGTGATCGGTGTTGACATGGCTGTTGACTCGTGTGTGCTTAGTAATATTTTG
The DNA here is from genome assembly GCF_002021735.2 of Oncorhynchus kisutch. Lineage (NCBI taxonomy): Eukaryota > Metazoa > Chordata > Actinopteri > Salmoniformes > Salmonidae > Oncorhynchus > Oncorhynchus kisutch. The sequence continues at coordinate 21,001,233 of NC_034188.2, forward strand.
GTGGTTTACTTGGGCCTTGTTATGGGTTGAGCAGCAAAGCTAGGTCTTTGCATATGTTAAGCTAGGTGTTTGCAATGCCAGTTGGCCACATGTTGGTGCTATAACAATCTATTTAAAATGCTAACTTTAAAAGCTCACGCCCCTCACCCCGTTGGACTTAGGGTCATGAAATACAGATCACAAGGAACAAAATTCCCTCAAAGACCCATAAGGTCCACCATGACAGAATTTCCACCATTTTGAATTTTGTGAAAACACTTAAAACACAACTTATCTGGCACCAAATGACCAATCTGCATGAAACTTGATATGTGACATCTATGGAACAGAAGCTGTCAACACCATATTTTCCAGACATTTTACCAAAAACAACTTGGCCACTATTGACCAATAAACATTGACAAGGGTGTGGTCTGCCACATAAATGCCTGTAAATCAGTAAAATATTTTTCGTATTGTAACAAAACTTGGTGTGTTTGTTGGAAACATTATTAAGACTCAACATATGCAAACACCTTCATATCGACCACATGGTGGCGCTATAACAGGCACATTTTTATATCTCTTGATCTGTTTGACTCAGAGTGATGAAATGTTGCACACATGCTCATGGATATGAGTCAAGCTAACCTGTAAATCATGCTTGAGTGTGGCCTCATTGTGGCACTGTTAAACAGGAAGACGTGTATCCATAGATGCTATATAAAACATCTGGTGCCGATTGGTCTTGCAGTTCTGGAGAAGAAGACATTTAAAGTAGTCAACATCATTGAAAAAAGTCCAAAATACATCAAAATCATATTATATTGCATGATCAGTTTGATTCTGAGTTCTGATATTTATCAAGAGGGGTAAATAGTACAGAAGTAACTCATACTAGGGCAATGTGTCCAATTTGTTCTGATGGTGGCACGTGGGCACACAGCTGAATCCCGGCAACACTGCTTGCAGCTTTACTTGTTATGGTTGTGCTTAGAAATGTTGTTCCAGCTGTTTGGGCTGTACAAGGAAGTACACATGCCTCTCTATGGAGTAGATGCATCCACTATCCAGTTTATCTGAACTAACCAAACCTGACTTATGGATTTGTGGGCACATCTGGCCTTTGTTTCGCAGAGGGTTCAGCAGAGTGTAGCAATTCAACAGGGACACTCTAAACATTATGTTCTAGCCAAAAATACTGTACCAGGGTAAAACTGGAGTTGGTGAACACAACCTTCTTTCTCTGTCATTGCCAGGTGTGATTGTAATTAAGGGTGTGGCCTTCAGTATATAACTTGGCTGTTTTCTGTCGTTCAAGAAATTCCCGTGCGCAGGTAGAACGGGAGTGGCGACATTGGACTAGTCTAAATTTTGAAGAATATCCGTGGATCGTAACTGTGTGTATGGCAAGAATGTCCCTCCTGTGATCTCCTTTGACTGGGAGTTATATATAAAGTACTCATTATTCATTTTGGGGGGTATCTGTACTTTACTCTTTTTATTCACCTTTATTTCACTTTTACTTTTACTTCAATACATTCCTAAAGAAAATAATGTACTTTTTACTCAATACATTTTCTGACACCCAAAAGTACTCATTACATTTTGAATGCTTAGCAGGACAAGAAAATGGTCCAATTCATGCACTTATCAAGAGAACATCCCTGGTCATCCAAACTGCCTCTGATCTGGTGGACTCACTAAACACACATGCTTAATTTGTAGATTATGTCTGAGTGTTGGAGTGTGCCACTGGCTAGCCTTAAATAACTAAAACAAAAAAATGGTGCAGTCTGGTTTGGAATTTTAAATGATTTACAATTTACTTTTGATTCGGAAGTATACTTTAGCAATTACATTTACTTTTGAAACTTAAGTATGTTTTAAACCAAATACTTTTATGACTAACTCAAGTAGTATTTTACTGGGTGACTTTCAATTACGTGAGTCATTATCTATTAAGATATCTTTATTCCAATATGACAATTTGGTACTTTTTCCACCACTGTTCTGTATTCAGTAGAATTAAAAACCTGACCTTTTTATGTCTTGTGATTTTGTACTAGAGCTTCCGTGGAACATATACAAATATTGTTGTGTAATGTGTAACTCAGAAGGAAAATGTATTTGTAACGGATGTTTGACGAAGAGGACCAAGGTGCAGCGTGGTACAGGTGATTATTAATCAAACTGAACACTAGAACAAAAAATAACAAAGCGGAACAAACGAAACAGAAAATAACTACCCACAAAACACAGGTGGGAAAAGGCTACCTAAGTATGGTTCTCAATCTGAGACAAAGATAGACAGCTGCCTCTGATTGAGAACCACACCCGGCCAAACACACAGAAATAGAAAACATAGAACACAAAACATAGAATGCCCTCCCCAACTCACGCTCTCAAACCAAAATAGAGACATAAAAAGGATCTCTAAGGTCAGGGCGTGACAGTATTATTATTGATCAGTATATCTTTCCTATTATCCCCCCCCCCTGATTTAAAGAACCCGTGTAGTATGTTTGTAACGGCCGTTGTTGGTGGTGGAAGAAGAGGAGGACCAATGTGCAGCGTGGTAAATATCCATATTGATTTAATAGAACAATCGAGCACTGAACCAAAACAATAAAGCAACAACGAACAAAACAGTGAATACACAAAACACAGAACAGAAAATAATCATCCACAACTCAAGGGTGAAAACAGGCTACCTAAGTATTGTTCTCAATCAGGGACAACGCTTGACAGCTGCCTCTGATTGAGAACCATACCAGGCCAAACACAGAAATCCCAAATCATAGAAAAAGGAACATAGACTGCCCACCCCAACTCACGCCCTGACCATACTAAAACAAAGACTAAACAAAGGAACTAAGGTCAGAATGTGACAATGTTAGTTTAGTCCTCAGGACCTCATCTCGCGAATGAAAAACAGTGGCATAGTATCGGCTACAAGAAAGTTTATTTATAGTCAAATCCCCTACTCATTACAATCCAATTCAGAGGTATTAGCTACTTGCAGCATTTTAAATTCCTGTCAATCTAGCTGGAAAAACGAGCTGATGCCTGCTATATTCTGAAGATGGGTTGGAATCGACATCTCCATCCATCTCCTTTCTCCTCTGATGTTTGATACACTTATGTAACTGCATCACAAAACTGGGATGATAAATAGAAAACTATCGACACCGACCATACCGAACACTTATCGCAGGCATTTTGCTGACATTGTTCATTACGATAAGTAGCCTATACTAGAGAACGTTTGAAATTAAATAAGTAATTGGGTGATTGTTAATTGATGGCTACAACCATCAAACTAGTAGTAGTAGTTTATAGGATAATTGTTAAAAAGATTTGATATGTTGTAATCTTTTTGTTCTATTTTTCATCATTGCATTCAGGCAGTTTATTGAGATATGGATTTTTGGCCATATCACCCAGCTCTATTGTGTCATTATCTACTGGACTGTGTCCAATGCAGTTCTTTGATTGACTGACTTGTTAAAATTCCTGATTGAACGTATAAATGCATATTTACACTGTACAGACGGACACTGTAATGGAACTGTAAATATAGGACGTGTACCACATGACAAACAGATCAATTATGTTCTATGGTGCTTTCCTGGTCAAAAGGAGAAGGAACCATTAAAAAAAGCACTTCATGCAGTACGTTCATTTAATACCCCCCTACTCAGACAATTCATCAACAATATCCTCAGCTCTTGTCTTAAAACTTCTCTGCTTGAAGGGATTTTAACGAAGCTAGCAATGTGTTCCATTAGATATTGTTTTACCTAAAATGACTCCTAACTCTGAAGGCAATAATGCCAGCAGCTGTAATTGCATAAATGTTTGGGGTCCGCGTTGTAAACAATTTTGTGAGTTCCAATTTGATCTGAACAGCACTACCGATAGACCAATTCCCAATGCTTGATAACTAGATGGGAAACGTTTAAAGCCTGATCCTTAAAAGCATTCTGAAATGTCTACAATTGATTATGAACACGCCTTGGGTTATGCTATAAAGTTATTCATTATCAAACTTGAACAAAAATATGTAGATGTATCAGAGCCCTGAACAATACATTCCAGCACAGCAGTGAATGACAGGATAATGGCTTCAATCAAACAAATTACCCTCCCCAACTCCGCTGAAACGACTGTGAGGATTAGCATTTGTGACACATCTGACCTGTATACGGTTTCTCCAGGACAAATAGCTGTCTAAGGGATGACGCAGGCTATTCAATTTGCTTTCAGAATGATTTCCTCACCACACAGTGAGCCTCACACTCCTGAAAATGCCACATGCCCTAGAATACCTCGCCTTGAAGTAACTGTCCAGTGAAAATCTTTTCTTTTAACACATACCCAAATAATGTTGTTGACTCATCCTATACTCGTATTTGTGGCCAAAGCATAAATAGGTGAACATCTTCAAAAAAAAAAAGTGCTATGTCCTCACAGAGTATGATGTCATAGTCCGTAGGAGGATGAGCTGGCCAATCAGCGGACTAGAAGAGGATGTGCTAGCCACTCAGTGGTCTTCTCGCATGAATATTTTTAATGACCGTTATACGCCTACACCATTCTGTTGTTGGGGTACGCCCACACCATTCTGTTGTTGGGGTACACCTACACCATTCTGTTGTTGGGGTACGCCCACACCATTCTGTTGTTGGGGTACGCTCACACCATTCTGTTGTTGGGGTACGCCTACACCATTCTGTTGTTGGGGTACGCCCACACCATTCTGTTGTTGGGGTACACTCACACCATTCTGTTGTTGGGGTACGCCCACACCATTCTGTTGTTGGGGTACGCTCACACCATTCTGTTGTTGGGGTACGCCCACACCATTCTGTTGTTGGGGTACGCCCACACCATTCTGTTGTTGGGGTACGCCCACACCATTCTGTTGTTGGGGTACGCTCACACCATTCTGTTGTTGGGGTACGCCTACACCATTCTGTTGTTGGGGTACGCCCACATCATTCTGTTGTTGGGGTACGCCTACACCATTCTGTTGTTGGGGTACGCCCACACCATTCTGTTGTTGGGGTACGCTCACACCATTCTGTTGTTGGGGTACGCCTACACCATTCTGTTGTTGGGGTACGCCCACACCATTCTGTTGTTGGGGTACGCTCACACCATTCTGTTGTTGGGGTACGCCCACACCATTCCAACACAGAAAAGCTCCTTTTTTATCATACTTAATTACCATTTTCTGGAAGGAACCAGGGACCCTCTGAACACTTTGTGTCGCCTACAAAGCGTTGTTACCTGTCACTCCACAAACGCTGCGGTCCTTGCGTGAGCAAGAAAAATGTTTACTTTAAGGTCTGCGAGCGGGTCACATCACCGATTGAACCCTACTAGTGTGCACCGCTAACTAGCTAGCCATTTCACATCTGCTTGCTGTTTGCTGGTCAAAAAGTCTTCCAGCCATGATGCAATCACGATAACATTGTATTTTCATGCCCTATCTGCTACATTTTGTCCATTGTTTCTTTGCCACCAACACCTTATATTGTGTTGCTTGTATTTCTGTGTAATATCAGTATAATTACTCTAGGAACGACATTGCAGTTTAGTATTGTTTTATAATTGCATAATAATGGGGTTGAGCATTAGGCCGTGGTTTTCACTTGATTATTGGCTCGGCTATTGAAGGGCTGTAGCCAACACCACCCCTCTCTGAGCCAATAACAGCAACTAACTGACATTTATATTTCCTTTGGCTATTGTCAATGTTTTCATTCTTACATGTACACACACACACACACGCACACACGCACACACCTCAGATACTACAAACACACACCTCAGACATCACAGACACACACCTCAGATACCACAGACACACACACCTCAGACACCACAAGCACACACCTCAGAAACCTCAGACACACACCTCAGATACCACACACACACCTCAGATACCACAGACACACACCTCAGATACCACAAACACACACCTCAGACATCACAAACACACCTCAGACATCACAGACACACACCTCATATACCACAAACACACCTCAGATACCACAAACACACACCTCAGATACCACAGACACACACCTCATATACCACAAACACACCTCAGATACCACAAACACACACCTCAGATACCACAGACACACACCTCAGATACCACAGACACACATCTCAGATACCACAAACACACCACAGGCACACATGTTTGCACATTTGTCATTCTATCCACTTCTGCAGTGGCATGAGATAGTTGACCTATGGGATGACTCAAAACTCCATTATATGAATATATTAAATCTGGGACATAATGGTGAGGATGGGGGTGGTTAGGGCAGAGGCCCCTGAGACAACACAAGGGACACTAGATGGTGGAACAAGGCCTTTGAAGTATAATATTCATTTAGATGGCCAAGCGATTAATATTGTATAAGAAATGTTTCTGCCTCCCGAGTAGTGCCTTAGACCGCTGCACCACATCGCAGTGCTTGAGGCGTCACTACAGAGCCGGGTTCGATCCCAGGCTGTGTCACAACTGACCGTGACCGGGAATCCCATAGGGCGGCGTACAATTGGCCCAGCATCTCCCGGGGGACGCATGACTCGACCTTCGCCTCTCCCAAGCCCGTTGGGGAGTTGCAGCGATGAGACAAGATCACAATTGAAATTGGGAGAAAAAGTACAATACAATTCTGCCCAGGGTGACTTGGGCAAAATTGAATTCCTAACAGAGAATAGCCAATACAACAGAAAACACTATTCAGTGTTGACGATATTAATCAATCAACGCAGAACACAAGCGCTACTGTATAAATGGCATGCTTCATCTCTACAGTGGGACTACTGTTAGTATCACAATTACTGTTCATTCAGGATAACACAAAAGAAACCCAGGAGTTCCATGTTGCTTTACAGTTATGGTAAATACCTGAGAATATCCCAGAGTCCTAATGGAGATCCTGCGTGTTTTATAAAGGCAAACATTTCAATTCTAAGCACGACCATCATAGTTCTTCAAGGACAGTCCGCCTACAAAGTGTAATGACTCTATACAACCTGTGATGTTGAAGCGTTACAGATTCCCTAATGACAAATGCTAAAATAATGTCCGATTGAGCCGACATATGCAGCGTTAACCGTGAATGCAGTCTCCACTAAAGAGGGAACATTGCTTTTAATTTCAGTTACGCTGTAAAGCTGAACTTCAGAGATACGGATTGAATTGAACCCTAACTATAACCTTTACAATTCCAAGGCTGTCTGAACCCTCAAGTCAGTGTAATAAACAAGAAAATATTTTCAAAAACACTATTATCCTCAAGAAAATATTTCAGCTGAAGATTTTTCAGCAGAAAATATCTTGTTTTCGAGTATGAACCAACTGACAGGAGTGCAAATGGACATTTCCTCCCTTTAGCAGCCATTATAAACTGGGTGGTTTGAGCCCTGAATGCTGATTGGCTGACAGCCATGGTATATCAGACCATATATTATGGGTATGACAAAACATTTATTTGTACTGCTCCAATTACGTTGGTAACCAGTTTATAATAGCAATAAGGCACTGCGTTTTGTCGACTAAGATCAGCCCTTAGCTGTGGTATATTGACCATATGACCGTTCCCTGACACTGAACACCGACACCGATTTTCCTGGGTGTATGAATTTCGATTAATCAGTTAGAAAGAGATCATCAGATACCTGCTAAAATATCTACTCGTGCCACATTGGCATCATTTAAGTTTCATTACCAGACCAATCTATTCGGTTAGCCTTCGTTTCTGACATGCTGTGTATCAGCATACATGCCCCCAATGGCTCAACTCTCACCTGTGAAGTTATGTATTACATTCATCTTGAAATCTTGAAATGTCGCCCAACAAACACAGTTGTACTATACAGTATGTGATTCTTCAGCTGAGAAGGGAAAAATGTCTAGAAAGTGCTTAGCCACCAAAGGGTAAGTGGTTAAGAGCACATATTATGTCAACCTCTACAACTTGCATTAGATTCCTTGAAGACTGCATAACGCTAATGGGAATCTCATGTCATGGAAAATGGGTGTCATGCTGTGTAAAGTACCTCTGTCTGCAAGACGTGGTTTAAAACGGACTCTTTTGAGTCCCTTATCCCACGTGAAGACAGAGTTAACATCCCACTGAGCAAAAACTGGATGAATCAACGTTGTTTGCATGTCAATGTCATGACGTTGAATCAACGTGGAAAACTGACTGCCTATGTAGAGCAGCCACTGCACAGCAAATGCAGGATAATTAGTCTTCCTCAGACCTATTGATTTCAGAGAAAAATCTCTGTTTACGGCACCATGTGCATTGTTCTCTTGGGGAGGAAAATTTGATCTCTCCCTGTTCTTTGCTGAACAATGAACTTAAAGCCTCTGAAAATAGCTGGGTTATTTAGTAGTCTCATTTCTGGTTTCAAACATAACTACCATGATGTATCATACATTTCTCAACAACTGTTTGAGATTTAAGTTTAAGATTACGATATAAGAGTAATACAGTATATTCTCATAAAAGATGAGGGGTTCTCTGTAATGGCTGGGTTTCATTAAATCCTGCTCATGGTTATTAATTTGGTTGTGGGCCTAATGAGGCTAATCATCCCAGGTTCATCAGATGAGTCCAAAGCAGTTTAGGCAGCCTGCCCAGTAGCTAGACCGGACATGGACCGGATATGGACCAGAGGTGGACCAGAGGTGGACCGGACATGGACCAGAGGTGGACCGGACATGGACCAGAGGTGGACCGGACATGGACCAGAGGTGGACCGGACATGGACCAGAGGTGGACCGGACATGGACCAGAGGTGGACCGGACATGGACCAGAGGTGGACCGGACATGGACCAGAGGTGGACCGGACATGGACCGGACATGGACCAGAGGTGGACCGGACATGGACCAGAGGTGGACCAGACATGGACCAGAGGTGGACTGGACATGGACCGGACATGGACCAGAGGTGGACCGGACATGGACCAGAGGTGGACCGGACATGGACCAGACATGGACCAGAGGTGGACCGGACATGGACTATACATGGACCGGACATGGACTATACATGGACTATACATGGACCGGACATGGACTATACATGGACCGGACATGGCCGAGGATCAGTAGGTGGGTTAAATGGACATAGGGGTTAGGTGGACACCCTCCTACTCCATCCTGAACCCTGAACACTGAACCCTGAGCCCAACCCAAACACATTAACCTTCTCCATATGAGAAACTAGATGTCTAGATGTTTCTGTCCTCCATGTCAGCTCTCATTTAGACGAATGCATACATTCAAAAACAACTTCCTCATGTTCAGCATTTACAACTCCCACAAACTCATTTTCATATTAAGTGGCTTTTCAAAGATATATTTCAGTGGGAATGTTTACATGGGGCTAGTAGTGACGAAGTTGCTTGAAACGTTGGTTTAAATGGTTTGTGGGCTCATTACCTGGAGTCAGAGCTTTAGATATAAAAGCTATATATTTGTATGGCTCTGTGTGGAGTATGCCATATATGCATCATTGGATGTATAATTATTCTGTATAACCCCCCCCCAGAACTTCACATATCTCCCCATAAAAATATGATTTTAATAGACTTCAGTCAACACTCAGTGATACGTGCAGTCATGCCCTTTAAGAAGACCCATATTGGTCTTCTGATTCCCCACTGGGCACGAGGCATGCGGTCATCGTAAGAAATGTCCTCAGTCTGCCTGGAGGAGCACAGTCATAGCCTTGCACCCCCTGTGGCCAAACTGTGGGTGACAGTATGACAAAAAAAAAGCTTATCGTTCCCACTCGTCCTACCATGCACTGTAGTGTTTGCCAAAATGTTTTCATCTGTGCCCAACTCCATGCATCCTCTCCTGGGTAAAGAGAGGTGCCAGGGGTCCCTGGAGCGCCCGCCCACGGTTCTCTTCTACAGCAATTTCACCAGCATGTCTACAGCCGTGGGTGGGAAGACAACACACTGATGCTTCATCATGAATGCCTTCCTCTAAAATAGAGACTTCTGTGTTCGCCTTTGCAGAAATGTGCTGTAATATCAGATTTCCTTCAGTATGAAGGAGCATTGTTGATTGTACGCGTGAAACCCATCAGGAGCCAGCGTCTGTGTTTCTCAGTCAATGGAAATTATATCCTCATTATGATGATAAGTCTTGATCACGGCATTGAGCAGCTGTATGTAATTGCCACATTTGTTTCACACCATCAACACCACCATCGAAAGGAAAATGTAAACTAACAGTATCTTCATCAATCATCCTGTGTTTACATGCGAAGCTATGCACATCCTCATTTACATGTTCCTGCCATAGTGTCCTGTAGCAGAACTGAATAGGAGCCAATGGAAAGTAATTAAGACTAAATAAAATGCATAAGCCGAAAAGAAAGGAAGAACTCTTTTGAAGACATCATCCAATAAAAGTAATGAGAAATCAAATATGATTGAGTGGATTTAATTCAGGGTTAGGGTCTGTAGTAGAACACATTTCCTGTAGTTAATTCTCTGGATGGTTTTCGTTTGTGACTTTTTTTAGTGACTTGTCACCAGAGAGAGTGTTTCATCTCAGACTCATCAGGAAGGAACACGGCAGGCCTGTCTCTATATCTCTATGTTAAGGAGTGTTTACCGCTGAAAAAGAGCTATTGATTTGCTTTCATTTCCCTTCCTGGGTTGAATTAAAGCAAACAACATGATACAATCATTACCATGCCACACGTTGTTTACGATTTTCTGAATCAACATGCAAAGCCTGTTTGTTTAGGCCACTGTAGTTGATGTTTGAATCAACACACAAAGCCTATTTGTTTAGGCCACTGTTGTTGATGTTTGAATCAACACGCAAAGCCTGTTTGTTTTGGCCACTGTTGTTGATGTTTGAATCAACATGCAAAGCCTGTTTGTTTTGGCCACTGTTGTTGATGTTTGAATCAACATGCAAAGCCTGTTTGTTTTGGCCACTGTTGTTGATGTTTGAATCAACATGCAAAGCCTGTTTGTTTTGGCCACTGTTGTTGATGTTTGAATCAACATGCAAAGCCTGTTTGTTTTGGCCACTGTTGTTGATGTTTGTTCTCTTTCTTTATAACCTGATTTTGTTTTCTCTATTTCTCCAAGTTCTTTGAGAGGCTAGCTGAGGACCATCTCACCTCTACCTTACCTGACACCCTAGACCCACTCTAATTTGTATACCGCCCCAATAGATCCACAGACGATGCAATTGCCATATCATTGCACACTGCCCTATCCCATCTGGACAAGAGGAATACCTATGTAAGAATGTTGTTTATTGACTACAGCTCAACCTTCAACACAATAGTACCCTCCAAGCTCATCATTAATCTTGTGGAACTGGGTCTGAACCCCACCCTGTGCAACTGAGTCCTGGACTTCCTGACAGGCCTTCCCCAGGTGGTGAAGGTAGGAAACACCTCCACTACGCTGATCCTCAACACAAGGGCCTCACAAGGGTGCCTGCTCAGCCCTCTCCTGCACTCCCTGTTCACCCATGACTTCTTGGCCACGCACGCCTCCAACTAAATCATCAAGTTTGCAGACGACACAACAGTAGTAGGCCTTATTACCAAAAATGACAAGACAGCTTACAGGGAGGAGGTGAGGGCCCTGGTGGAGTGGTGCCAGGAAAATAACCTCTCCCTCAAGGTCAACAAAACGAAGGAGCTGATCGTGGACTTCAGGAGACAGCAGAGGGAGCACGCCCCCATCCACATCAACGGGACCGGAGCGGTGAATATGAAAAGCTTCAAGTTCATCGGTGTACACATCACTGACAATCTGAAATGGTCCACCCACACAGACCGCCCGCATCCACAGGGTTCTCCAGAGGGTGGTGCGGTCTGCCCAACACATCACCGGGGGCACACTGCCTGCTCTCCAGGAGACCTACAGCACCCAATGTCACAAGAAGGCCAAAAATACAGTGCCTTCGGAAAGTATTCAGACCCCTTGACATAATGCACATTTTGTTACGTTACAGCCTTATTGTAAAATTGATTCTATAGTTTTTCCCCCTCATCAATCTACAATGCATACAATTCTTAATGCGTTTGAGCCAATCAGTTATGTTGTGACAATCTAGGGTTGTACACAGAAGATAGCCCTATTTGGTAAAAGACCAAGTCCATATTATAGCAAGAACAGCTCAAATAAGCAAAGGGAAATGACAGTCCATCATTGCTTTAAGACATGAAGGTCAGTCAATCCAGAAAATGTTGAGAACTTTTAAGGTTTTGTTCAAGTGCTGTCACAAAAACCATCAAGCGCTATGATGAAACTGGCTCTCATGAGGACCGCCAAAGGAAAGGAAGACCCAGAGTTAGCTTTGCTGCAGAGGATAAGTTCATTAGAGTTACCAGCCTCAGAAATTGCAACCCAAATAAATGCTTCACAAAGTTCAAGTAACAGACAAATCTCAACATCAACTGTTTAGAGGAGACTGCATGAATCAGGCCTTCATGGTCGATTTGCTGCAAAGAAACCACTACTAAAGGACACCAATGAGAAGAGGAGACTTGCTTGGGCCAAGAAACGCGAGGAATGGACATTAGACCAGTGGAAATCTGTCCCTTGGTCTGATGAGTTCAAATGTCAGATTTTTGCTTCCAACCGCCGTGTTTTTGTGAGATGCAGAGTAGATGAACCCAGGTCGCCAGGTCGCAATTGTAAATGAGAACTTGTTCTCAACTTGCCTACCTGGTTAAATAAAGGTAAAATAAATAAAAAATAAAGAAATTAACGGATGATTTCCTCATGTGTGGTTCCCACCGTGAAGTATTGAGGTAGAGGTGAAATGGTGTGGAGGTGCTTTGCTGGTGACACTGTCTGTGATTAATTTAGAATTCAAGGCACACTTAACCAGCATGGCTACAACAGCATTCTGCAACGATACGCCATCCCATCTGGTTAGCGCTTAGTGGGACTATCATTTGTTTTTCAACAGGACAATGACCCAACACACCTCCAGGCTGTGTGAGGCCTATTTGACCAAGGAGAGTGATGGAGAGCTGCATCAGATGACCTGGCCTCCACAATCACCCGGCCTCAACAATATTGAGATGATTTGGGATGAGTTGAAAGAAAGTGTGTTTTTCACAGTGTGAAAGAAAAGCAGCCAACAAGTGCTCAGCATATGTGGGAATTCCTTCAAGACGGTTGGAAAAGCATTCCATGTGAAGCTGTTTGAGAGAATGCCAAGAGTTTGCAAAGCTGTCATCACGGCAAAGGGTGGCTACTTTGACAAATTTTCGTAACACTTTTTTGGTTACTACAGTGGTTCTTCAATTTCAAGTTTTGAGTTTATGAGTTTATGCCGCAACCGTTTGTGGTAAATGGTGGCAGATTGTGGTTAATTGCGTCATTCTGGCAACAATGGCTGACACTTAAATAATTGGCGGGCAGGTGCGGGCAGTGATCAGTTGAAAAGCATGCATTTAGTTTTAATTGCATTTAAGAGCAGTTGGAGGCCACGGAAGGAGAGTTGTATGGCATTGAAGCTCGTCTGGAGGTTAGTAAACACAGTGTCCAACGTGGGGCCAGAAGTATACAGAATGGTGTCGTCTGCGTGCTGCAGTATGCCACAACTTTTAAAGGAAGAACCACTGTACATGATTCCACATGTGATATATAATTTGATGTCTCCGCTATTACCCTTGAATGAGTAGGTGTGTCCAAACTTTTGACTGGTACTGTAAGTACTCCAATCAAGTTGTAGAAACATCTCAAGGATGATCAATGGAAACAGGATGCACCTGAACTAAATTTTGAGACTCATTGCAAACTCATTGCAAATGTATTTTTATTTCACCTTTATTTAACCAGGTAGGCTAGTTGAGAACAAGTTCTCATTTGCAACTGCGACCTGGCCAAGATAAAGCATAGCAGTTCAACATATACAACAACACAGAGTTACACATGGAATAAACAAAACATACAGTCAATAATACAGTAGAAAAAAAGAAAACAAAAAGTCTATATACAGTGAGTGCAAATGAGGTAAGATAAGGGAGTTAAGGCAATAAATAGGCCATGGTGGTGAAGTAATTACAATATAGCAAACACTGGATTCGTAGATGTGCAGAAGATGAATGTGCAAGTAGAGATACTGGAGTGCAAAGGAGCAACACAAATAAATAAATACATTATGAGGATGAGGTAGTTGGATGGGCTGTTTACAGGTTGGCTATGTACAGGTGCAGTGATCTGTGAGCTGCTCTGACAGCTGGAGCTTGAAGCTAGTGAGGGAGATATGAGTCTCCAGCATCAGTGATTTTTGCAGTTCGTTCCAGTCATTGGCAGCAGAGAACTGGAAGGACAGGCGGCCAAAGGAAGAATTGGCTTTGGGGATGACCAGTGAGATATACCTTCTGGAGCGTGTGCTACGAGTGGGTGCTGCTATGGTGACCAGTCAGCTGAGAAAAGGCGGGGCCATACCTAGCAGAGACTTGTAGATGACCTGGAGTCGGTGGGTTTGGCAATGAGAGTGAAGCAAGGGCCAGCCAATGAGAGCGTACAGGTCGCAGTGGTGGGTAGTATATGGGGCTTTGGTGACAAAACGAATGGCACTGTGATAGACTGCATCCAATTTGTTGAGTAGAGTGTTGGAGGTTATTTTGAAAATTACAACGCCAAAGTCGAGGATCGGTAGGATGATTAGTTTTTTCAAGTGTATGTCTGGCAGCATGAGTGAAGGATGCTTTTTTTTAGGTTGCCGATTCTAGATTTATTTTGGATTGGAGACGCATAATGTGAGTCTGGAAGGAGAGTTTACAGTCTAACCAGACACCTAGGTATTTGTAGTTATCCACATATTCTAAGTCAGAGCCGTCCAGAGTAGTGATGATGCACGGGTGGGCAGGTGCGGGCAGTGATCGGTTGAAAAGCATGCATTTAGTTTTAATTGCATTTAAGAGCAGCAGGAGGCCACGGAAGGAGAGTTGTATGGCATTGAAGCTCGTCTGGAGGTTAGTAAACACAGTGTCCAATGAAGGGCCAGAAGTATACAGAATGGTGTCGTCTGCGTAGAGGTGGATCAGAGAATCATTGATGTATACAGAGAAATGAGTCGGCCCGAGAATTGAACCCTGTGGCACCCGCATAGAGACTGCCAGAGGTCTGGACAACAGGCCCTCCGATTTGACACATTGAACTCTATCGGAGGAGTAGTTGCTAAACCAGGCAATCATTTGAGAAACCAAGGCTGTTGAGTCTGCCAATAAGAATGTGGTGATTGACAGAGTTGAAAGCATTTGCCAGGTCGATGAATACAGCTGCACAGTAATGTATCTTATTGATGGCGATTATGATATCATTTAGGACCTTGAGCATGGCTGAGGTGCACCCATGACCAGCTCTGAAACCAGATTGCAAAGCGGAGAAGGTACGGTGGTATTCTAAATGGTCGGTAATCTGTTTGTTTGCTTGGCTTTCGAAAACCTTAGAAAGGCAGGGTAGGTTAGATGTAGGTCTGTAACAGTTTGGGTCTAGAGTGTCTCCACCTTTGAAGAGGAGGATGACCGCGGCAGCTTTCCAATCTTTGGGGATCTCAGACGATACGAAAGAGAGGTTGAACAGTCTAGTGATAGGGGTTGCCACAATTACGGAAGATAATTTTAGAAAGAGAGTTTCCAGATTGTCTAGCCCGGCTGATTTGTAGGGGTGCAGATTTTGAAGCTCTTTCCGAACATCAGCTATCTGGATTTGGGTGAAGGTGAAATCGGGGAGGCTTGGGCGAGTTGCTGGCATGGCCAGCCGTTGAAAAATGCGTATTGAAATTCTCAATTATAGTGGATTTATCGGTGGTGACAGTTTTTCCTAGCCTCAGTTCAGTGGGTGGCTGGGAGGAGGTGCTCTTATTCTCCATGGACTTTACAGTGTCTCAGAACTTTTTTGAGTTTGTGCTACAGGATGCACATTTCTGCTTGAATAAGCTAGCCTTAGCTTTCCTAACTGCCTGTGTATATTGGTTCCTAACTTCCCTGAAAAGTTGCATATCATGCGGGCTATTCAATGCTAATGCAGAATGCCACAGGATGTTTTTGTGCTGGTCAAGGGCAGTCAGGTCTGGAGAGAACCAAGGGCTTTATCTGTTCCGATTTTTCATTTTTTGAAAGGGGCATGCTTATTTAAGATGGTGAGGAAGGCACTTTTAAAGAATGACCAGGCATCGTCTACTGAAGGGATGATGTCAATATCCTTCCAGGATACCCAGGCCAGGTCGATTAGAAAGGCCTCCTGTTTTAGGGTGCGTTTGACAGTAATGAGGGGTGGCCGCGGACCCATTACGGATGCAGGCAATGAGGCAGTGATCGCTGAGATCTTGGTTGAAAACAGCAGAGGTGTATTTGGAGGGCAAGTTAGTTAGGATGATATCTATGAGGGTGCCCATGTTTTTAGATTTGGGGTTGTACCTGGTAGGTTCATTAATAATTTGTGTGAGATTGAGGGCATCAAGCTTAGATTGTAGGATGGCCGGTGTGTTAAGCATGTCCCAGTTTAGGTCACCTAGCAGCACGAGCTCTGAAGATAGATGGAGGGTAATCAGTTCACATATGGTGTCCAGGGCACAGCTGGGGACAGAGGGTGGCCTATAGCAAGCGGCATCGGTGAGAGACATGTTTCTGGAAAGGTGGATTTTTAAAAGAAGAAGCTCAAATTGTTTGGGTACAGACCTGGCTAGTAAGACAAAACTCTGCAGGCTATCTCTGCAGCAGATTGCAACTCCACCCCCTTCGGCAGATCTTTCTTGTCGGAAAATTTTAAAGTTAGGGATGAAAATTTCAGGGTTTTTGGTAGTCTTCCTGAGCCAGGATTCATACATGGCTAGGACATCCGGGTTGGCTAGGGCAGTGAATAAAACAAACTTAGGGAGGAGGCTTCTAATGTTAACATGCATGAAACCAAGGGTTTTACGGTTACGGAAGTCAACAAATGATAGTGCCTGGGGAATGGAAGTGGAGCTAGGCACTGCAGGGCCTGGGTCAACCTCCACATCACCAGAGGAACAGAGGAGGAGTAGGATAAGGGTACGGCTAAAGGCTAAAAGAAATGGACGACTAGTACGTTCAGAACAGAGAGTAAAAGGAACAGATTTCTGGGCGCGGTAGAAAAGATTCAAGGCTTAATTTACAGACAAAGGTATGGTAGGATGCCAGGTGATATCACCGAATGTGTTGGAGGTGGAATTAGTGTTCACTAAGGCGTATTGAGCAGGGCTAGAGGCTCTACAGTGAAGTAAGGCAATAAATGCTAACCAAAACATCAATGGACAAGGCATATTGATGTTAGGGAGAGGCATGCGTAGCTGAGTAATCATGGGAGTCCAGTGAGTGGCGTTAGACAGATATAGGCCCGGGGATAGCAGCTAGCAGAAGGGCCTTAGAAGGACGTCGCGACGGAAGAAAGTGTGTTGTGGCCCCCTCGTGCTGAATATGTCGGCAGATGGATCAGCAGGGCTCCGTGTGGTAAACCAGGCCAAATTGGCAAAATAGTTATAGTGGCCGAAGAATTTGTCCGATGGGCCTCTTAAGCTAACAGAATAACAAAATGTGGAAAAATTAAAGGGGTTTGAATACTTTCCGACTGCATTGTACAGTTGAAGACCTTAGCCAAATACATTTAAACTCAGTTTTTCACAATTCCTGACATTTAATCCTAGTAAAAGTCCCTTTCTTAGGTCAGTTAGCATCACCAGTTTATTTTAAGAATGGGAAATGTCAGAATAATAGTAGAGAGAATGATTCATTTCAGCTTTGATTTCTTTCATCACATTCCCAGTGGGTCAGAAGTTCACATACACTCAATTAGTATTTGGTAGCATTGACTTCAAATTGTTAACTTGGGTCAAACGTTTCAGGTAGCCTTCCACAAGCTTCCCACAATAAGTTGTGTGAATTTTGGCCCATTCCTCCTGGCATAGTTGGTGGAACTGAGTCAGGCTTGTAGCCCTCCTTGCTCGTACAAGCTTTTTCAGTTCTGCTCTCAAATTGTCTATGGGATTGAGGTAAAAGGGCGTTGTGATGGCCACTCCAATACCTTGACTTTGTTGTCCTTAAGCCATTTTGGCACAACTTTGGAAGTATGCTTGGGGTCATTGTTCATTTGGAAGACCCATTTGTGACCAAGATTTAACTTCCTGACTGATATCTTGAGATGTTGCTTCAATATATCCACATAATTTGAAGTGCACGCTGCCACCCCCGTGCTTCACGGTTGGGATGGTATTCTTTGGCTTTCAAGCCTCCCTCTCTTTCCTCCAAACATAACGATGGTCATTATGGCCAAACAGTTCAGACCAGAGGACATTTCTCCAAAAAGTATGTTCTTTGTCCCCATGTGCAGTGGCAAAACCTAGTCCGGCTATGTATGGTGGTTTTGGAACAGTAGCTTCTTCCTTGCTGAGCGGCCTGTCATGTTATGTCAATATAGGACTCGTTTTATTGTGGATATTGATACTTTTGTACCTGTTTCCTCCAGCATCTTCACAAGGTCCTTTGCTGTTGTTCTGGGATTGATTTGCACTTTTCACACCAAAGTATGTTCATCTCTAGGAGACAGAACGCTTCTCCTTCCTGAGCGGTATGACGGCTGCGTGGTCCCATTGTGTTTATACTTGTGTAATATTGTTTGTACAGATGAACGTGGTACCTTCAGGCATTTAGAAATTGTTCCCAAGGAAGAACCAGACTTGTTGAGGTCTTCAATATTTTTTCTGAGGTCTTGGCTGATTTCTTTTGATTTTCCCATGATGTCAAGCAAAGAAGCACTGAGTTTAAAGGTAGGCCTTGAATACATCCACAGGTACACCTCCAATTGACTCAAATTATGTCAATTAGCTTATCAGAAGCTTCTAAAGCCATGAAATAATTTTCTGGAATTTTCCAAGCTGTTTAAAGGCACAGTCAACTTCTGACCCACTGGAATTGTAATATAGTGAATTACAAGTGAAATAATCTGTCTTTACACAATTGTTGGAAAAATTACTTGTGTCATGCACAAAGTAGATGTCCTAACCGACTTGCCAAAACTATAGTTTGTTAACAAGAAATTTGTGGAGTGGTTGAAAAACAAGTTTTAATGACTCCAACCTAAGTGTTTATAAACTTCCGACTTCAACTGTATATACTGTATTCTACTGCATTCTAGTCTATGCCACTCCGCTATTGCTCATCCTTATATTTATATATTACTTAATTCTATTATTTTACTTTTAGATTGTGTTTATTGTTGTGAATTGTTAAATACTAATGCACTGTTGGAGCAAGGAACACAAGCATTTCGCTACACCCGCAATAAAATCTGCTAAATATGGGCATGCTACCAATAACATTTTATTTTATTCGATAAATTTAATTTAAATTCCAAGAAAAAATTACTTCATTATGAATGTGTGTGTTTTATAGAAATATATTAGAATTACCTTTTTCCAAAGTATATTTGATCCCTACAGAAGAGAAACTCTATCATAGTACATGTTTTTCTTGTATTACTTTTTTTTATCAAGGTGAGCAAAGGTTATTCTGAGACAGTTACATAAATATGTACCTTAGTGGGTTACATTCCCAAAGGTTATTCTGAGGCAGTTACATAAATATGTACCTTAGTGGGTTACATTCCCAAAGGTTATTCTGAGGCAGTTACATAAATATGTACCTTAGTGGGTTACATTCCCAAAGGTTATTCTGAGGCAGTTACATAAATATGTACCTTAGTGGGTTACATTCCCAAAGGTTATTCTGAGACAGTTACATAAATATGTACCTTAGTGGGTTACATTCCCAAAGGTTATTCTGAGGCAGTTACATAAATATGTACCTTAGTGGGTTACATTCCCAAAGGTTATTCTGAGGCAGTTACATAAATATGTACCTTAGTGGGTTACATTCCCAAAGGTTATTCTGAGACAGTTACATAAATATGTACCTTAGTGGGTTACATTCCCAAAGGTTATTCTGAGGCAGTTACATAAATATGTACCTTAGTGGGTTACATTCCCAAAGGTTATTCTGAGGCAGTTACATAAATATGTACCTTAGTGGGTTACATTCCCAAAGGTTATTCTGAGACAGTTACATAAATATGTACCTTAGTGGGTTACATTCCCAAAGGTTATTCTGAGGCAGTTACATAAATATGTACCTTAGTGGGTTACATTCCCAAAGGTTATTCTGAGGCAGTTACATAAATATGTACCTTAGTGGGTTACATTCCCAAAGGTTATTCTGAGACAGTTACATAAATATGTACCTTAGTGGGTTACATTCCCAAAGGTTATTCTGAGACAGTTACATAAATATGTACCTTAGTGGGTTACATTCCCAAAGGTTATTCTGAGGCAGTTACATAAATATGTACCTTAGTGGGTTACATTCCCAAAGGTTATTCTGAGGCAGTTACATAAATATGTACCTTAGTGGGTTACATTCCCAAAGGTTATTCTGAGGCAGTTACATAAATATGTACCTTAGTGGGTTACATTCCCAAAGGTTATTCTGAGACAGTTACATAAATATGTACCTTAGTGGGTTACATTCCCAAAGGTTATTCTGAGACAGTTACATAAATATGTACCTTAGTGGGTTACATTCCCAAAGGTTATTCTGAGGCAGTTACATAAATATGTACCTTAGTGGGTTACATTCCCAAAGGTTATTCTGAGGCAGTTACATAAATATGTACCTTAGTGGGTTACATTCCCAAAGGTTATTCTGAGACAGTTACATAAATATGTACCTTAGTGGGTTCCATTCCCAAAGGTTATTCTGAGGCAGTTACCTAAATATGTACCTTAGTGGGTTACATTCCCAAAGGTTATTCTGAGACAGTTACATAAATATGTACATTAGTGGGTTACATTCCCAAAGGTTATTCTGAGGCAGTTACATAAGTATGTAACTTAGTGGGTTAAATTCCTAAAAAGGTTCTGCTGAGACAGTTCCATAAATATCTAACTTAGTGGGTTACATTCCCAAAGGTTATTCTGAGGCAGTTCTATGAAAATGTAACTTGGTGGGTTACATTCCCTAAGGTTATTCTGAGGCAGTTCTATGAATATGTAATTTAGTGGGTTACATTCCCAAAGGTTATTCTGAGGCAGTTCTATGAAAATGTAACTTAGTGGGTTACATTCCCTAAAGTTATTCTGAGGCAGTTCTATGAATATGTAATTTAGTGGGTTACATTCCCAAAGGTTATTCTGAGGCAGTGCTATGAAAATGTAGCTTAGTGGGTTACATTCCCAAAGGTTATTCTGAGGCAGTTCTATGAAAATGTAACTTAGTGGGTTACATTCCCAACGGTTATTCTGAGGCAGTTCTATGAATATGCAACTTAGTGGGTTACATTCCCAAAGGTTATTCTGAGGCAGTTCTATGAAAATGTAACTTAGTGGGTTACATTCCCAAAAGGTTCTTCTGAGACGGTTCTATGAATATGTAACTTGGGTTATATTCCCAAAGGTTCTTCTGAGAGAGTTGTATGAATATGTAACTTGGGTTATATTCCCAAAGGTTCTTCTGAGAGAGTTGTATGAATATGTAACTTGGGTTACATTTGCAAGAGGTTCTTCTGAGACAGTTCTATGAATATGTAACATGGGTTACATTTGCAAGAGGTTCTTCTGAAACAGTTCTATGAATATGTAACTTGGGTTACATTTGCAAGAGGTTCTTCTGAGACAGTTCTATGAATATGTAACATGGGTTACATTTGCAAGAGCTTCTTCTGAGACAGTTCTATGAATATGTAACATGGGTTACATTTGCAAGAGGTTCTTCTGAAACAGTTCTATGAATATGTAACTTGGGTTACATTTGCAAGAGGTTCTTCTGAAACAGTTCTATGAATATGTAACTTGGGTTACATTTGCAAGAGGTTCTTCTGAGACAGTTGTATGAATATGTAACTTGGGTTACATTTGCAAGAGGTTCTTCTGAGACAGTTGTATGAATATGTAACTTGGGTTACATTTGCAAGAGGTTCTTCTGAGACAGTTGTATGAATATGTAACTTGGGTTACGTTCTCCCAGGTGCAAAGTTTCACTATGTGCTCTGCTTTTGCTTTTATTTAAATGATTTCAACACATTGAATATTAATGTTATAGCATATATTCAATTCAATAACACAAATAAAAACATGCTAAATGGAAATTCAAGAGGTTGGCTGATTTACTATGGATTAAACAAACATTTCATTTGGATTAGTTAATTTGTTCAATTATCATGTAAAGTAGGCCAATGATAATAGGTATAATGAAATCAAAATAACCCCAATGAATAACACAATATCCATCTGTTGTATTCCAAACTAAATTTGTATCAATTGCCATTGCATCTATTCCAAATGTTATGCCTACTTTTGTAAATTATTTGGTGCAGTTTTGCAGTTAGAAAATGTTGTTCTTTATCGCCTGGTTGGCAGAGCTTTATCCTCTAGTTGTACTTTACATATCAAGCATTAAATCCCACTGTGGAAATGCATTTATGAGCAATAATTACACTACACTACTGACTCACTCCATTGACTAAGTCCCACATGAATGAGGAAATAGGCACGGAAAATAAATTATTGCTCACAAATTACATACGGGTATCATAGCTTGATTATACACTGAGTGTACAACACTTTAGGAACACCTGCTCTTTCCATGACATAGTCTGACTAGTTGAATCCAGATTAGAGCTATGATCCCTTATTGATGTCACTTGTTAAATACACTTCAATCAGTGTAGATGAAGGGGAGGAGACACGTTAAAGAATGATTTTTATGCCTTGAGACAATTGAGACATGGATTATGCATGTATGCCATTCAGAGGGTAAATGGGGGGGGGACTCAATATTAGGAAGGTGTTCTTAATGTTTGGTATACTCAGTGTATTTCCCACTATGTCAACCTGCTGTCTAAAAGCACAGATAAAAAGCAGTCTGACATTCCAAACCTGTGTCCTTCCAACTGCAGTTATATCTTATCTCCCAAAGACAAACATCCCTGTTATGAAGTTATATCACCAGCGTTGTCATGGTTTTGGGAGCAGGTGAAGGTGAAGGGATTGCAGTCAAATCCTTCATTTGTTATTCCTCTCCCAGCAGCAGCAGCAGCTCCGGTAAGGCAGTGAGTGGACTGGCCCCACTCTGCAGCAGCAATGCTGTCAGAGAACCCATCCCTCTTCCCTCTCTGGCTGGCTCTGTCCAGTTACCCAGCTCTTTGGACAGAGAGACTACTTGGCTGATTGAAACAACTCCCCATCAACCTG
This sequence comes from Oncorhynchus kisutch, assembly GCF_002021735.2. Taxonomy (NCBI): domain Eukaryota; kingdom Metazoa; phylum Chordata; class Actinopteri; order Salmoniformes; family Salmonidae; genus Oncorhynchus; species Oncorhynchus kisutch. The sequence goes on from NC_034188.2 coordinate 21,024,522, forward strand.
ACACGACTTTGCTTTTATCAGTCTTCTTCTTAATTACTCGTCGCTCGTTAAAGGAAGGTACGCCATGTTTTTGTTTTTGAGCCTAGCTGTTCAAGGAGCCAAAGGCCCACTCTCACCTTGAAGATGTCTAAAAAGATCAAGTGATCACATGAGCACTTCCTGTTCATTTAGGAAGGGGGATATGAGGCACACAAGCTTGATGAGGACTGTTGCTAATTTATGGCGCAGCGGGTCCTGTCAGAAATCCCAGAGTTCAGGCAGTGTCAGGACATGACCGGGCCCAGCGGGACACAGACAGGAAACAGCCAGAGAGCATTAAATTCCTGACGAGCTGTAATGGTGTCACTATCCCCTGCTCTCTCGGGAAAATAAGAACTTCCTCTCAGTGCCACAAGAAGGACAAAAAGAAACATTTCTCCTCAGGTTCTGCAATGACACAATCGGATAATAATAGGAGTCAACCGGAGAAAAAAATACCATGCGACATTTGTATAATAGTCAAGATGACTCATTGTTACACAGGTCTGGATGTGCATCATACCCTGTGCTTCTCTTTCCGTTGACCACCAATCTTGTCCTTGATCACTGCATATTATCAGCAATCCAATATAATTGGAGACCGAGAACTTTCTGCTTAGCTGAGTTTTGGTAAGGTTTATCTGTACTGCGGTTGGACAGAGTGCTACAGATGTATGATCTTAATTTTAGCCAGTTTTCTACAGCAGGAAAATAATCCTGCAGCAACAGAAAATGTGAATTATTATGTGGATTAGAATTAATGGAGATTTGTGTAGGGTTTAATACATTTTTCATAAGGGGAAATCAAGTCTGAAATGTCAAAGTGGAAATTACAAACCAAAGCCTTTAAACCTCAAATACACTACCCATTTTACATGTATTGCATTGCAGGAAAGTTATCCTGCAACAAGGTGATCAAATTAAGATCCTACACCTGTAGTGTTAAGATGATGATAGCTCTTTAATGGGATACTACGGCTCATTAGGAAACTGTAAATTCATTACATATGCTTAGTCATTCCACTAGTGCACTGATACCTGCACCCCTGCTATCTACCTCGGTACATAGCCTGGTAATAGAAAAATATATACTGTAGGTACCCAGCAAGAGAAAAAAAGTCTCCATGGTGACTCCATTGTGTCTCCACTGAGTCTCCATCGTGTCTCCCCCCCCCCCCCGCAGTATTTATATAATCTCAATTCTATTCTGCAACCTGTTTCCCTGAGCGGGAGTAGAACAGACTCGCCTGTGGATGAGTTTACAGATTTTCACACCCTAGAGATGTCGAGATGGATGGGTAGTCTTTTGTCCTTCTCATAGCTCTCTCTCAGTGGCGACCCATCATTCACGGCAGTTTTCAGCGCCACATTTTTGGGCTCTCTTGTTTTGCATGTTATTTTGACCTTCATATGTGTCACATATGAGTTTGCAAACAATATTTTTTTGAAATATACAGTACCATTCAAAAGTTTGGACACACCTACTCATTCCAAGGTTTTTCTTTATTTTGACTATTTTCTACATTGAAGAATAATAGTGAAGACATCAAAATTATGAAATAACAGATATGCAATCATGTATTCTTCAAAGTAGCCACCTTTTGCCATGATGACTTCTCTGCACACTCTTGGCATTATCTCAACCAGCTTCATGAGGTAGTCACATGGAATGCATTTCAATTAACAGGTGTGCTTTGTCAAAAGTTAATTTGTGGAATTTCTTTCAGAGTTTGAGCCAATCAGTTATCTGAAATATAAAATAATAACATGCAAATTAATTACTTAAAAATCATACAATGTGATTTTCTGGATTTTTGTTTTAGATTCCGTCTCTCACAGTTGAAGTGTACCTATGATAAAAAATGTCAGACCTCTACATGCTTTGTAAGTAGGAAAAGCTGCAAAATCAGCAGTGCATCAAATACTTGTTCTCCCCACTGTAGGTATTCCTCTTGTCCAGATGTTAGGGCAGTGTGCAGTCTGGTTGCGATTGAATCGTCTGTGGACCTATTGGGGCAGTAAGCAAATTGGAGTGGGTCTAGGGTGTCGGGTAGGGTGGAGGTGATATGATCCTTGACTAGTCTCTCAAAGCACTTCATGATGACGGAAGTGAGTGCTACGGTGCGGTAGTAATACTAAGTGTATGTTGTGTAGTAAGTTGTATGTAGCCCATGTGCCTCGCCCTAATGATTTGGTTCATTTTCACCTTTTATTTTTGCCTACTGTTCTGACTTGGTGGTGCACATGTAGCCTATAACCTGTTTTTGAGAAATTGAATCATTGAATTTTGAAAGAGCTTTCATTGTCTGCTTATTTTCCCCATTTATTTATCCTACAGTTCTGACTTGGTGTACAGGGAGAACACTGTAAGAACGACCACTGTTCTGAATTCTGTCAGTGAACATTTCAAAAGTGCTGAACAAATAGTTATATTGACTACGTCCGTCCTAGCTTGCTCATTAATGTCTTAATCGAAAATACGGATTACCTCTTATCTGCTTGTTGTCCACTTATGCCATAGTTTGTACATTGCAATTGTCCGTAGAAGTCACATTTGTTTAAGCAAGTCAGCCATTTCAGCTATTTATTTTTAAAAGGCAGTAAATTAGGCTGAATTAACTGTTTTGCTGCCAGACAAGCCTCCGGTGATAGCCAGGTGTAGCAGTGGTATTGTGCAATTGATGTATTGTTTAGTGTTGTGTTGTGTAGTGGCTTTGCCCCACCAAGATGTACATGCTAAAATCGCCACTGCTCTCTCTACATATTTGTTCCCTCTTTTGCCAGTTGGTTGTAGTGTACAGACGGTTATTTTCTCTTTTCCCACTGTTATGGCTGGCGTGCTAACTGGGGGTGGATCGGATATAGACACATGGCGCTCTCTTTGTAGACATTTTCTGTGGTTGAACAGTGCCAGTTAGACATGATGTTTATGAGGGACCATGCTGAGGTGCCATGGGGCTGATGCAGCCAGGGCCTTATGGATGCTTGTTGCATCAATTCAGGTGTTTAAGCTTTGGTCTCACCTCAGTTATTGCAGTTTTTCTCTGACATCAATATTATCGATTGTCATTATAGGTTAGGATACTTGTCTCTGGCTGGTTTCTATTGTATTTAACTTATAATCCCTGAGAAGCCAGTGTTAGGAGGATCTATTGGCACGGGTGTTGTTATGCCCGAGATGAGGTCGAGGGCCGGCAAACCGTGCTAATATATTCTCCAAACACCAGCATCGAGGGGATTATCACTTTTATACAATGGGTTACTAACATATTCAAATAATGCTAGACATATTTTCATAAAAAATGTTATTTTGATTAAATGAATCATACAATTCTATCCTTTCACAAGATATAGTCCCGACACAAATCTAGGGTTTCTAGAGACGCGACTCAGTCGTTCAGGCTTTTTTGTTCTCAATCTATTGACGTAACCCAGTTGTTCAGTCTTTTTGTTCTGTTTCTATGGACACAACCCAGTTGTTCGTACTAAATGTTCAATTGCCATACTGGCTGGTAACGTTCTTATCCCTTGATTGCTAGCTAGCCAACTATGGCTAACTTACATTCACTACAAGAAGTGCAGCCCGAATAACAGCAAAATAGCTGCATTTGCATAAGTTTAAGCTGTTTTCTAGTGACATTTATTTGGATACATCCATAACAATGAGCTAATGAGGCGCAATTTCGCCTGGCATAGAAAATGTGCTCACTTGTCAAGACACTGTTGTTCAGAAGAAATAGCCAACAACACAGCTACAGTAACACAATCACTTCAAACTGAAGCTGGAAAGACTGCAAATTAGCTGTTTTTCTTTTGACCTTTTTTCAATTGACTTTCTTTTGTCTATATCCATAAAAATGATGCCAGCTGAATCATGATCTGGCTTAGAAAATCTGCCTGTCTGTCTTTTTCTAGTGAAAATCAAGTTTATAAGTTGCCTGGCTGGACTGATGAGTCAGTGGATTGTGCAGTCAGATGGAACAGAGTAAATAAGCATTTTAACATCATAGATTTAGCCGGTGGCAACTTGTAGAATAGACACCGGCTGAAATGTGGTTTTAACCAATCAGCATTCAGGAATAGACCCACCCATTGTTTAATGTTTTATGGAATCTATTGGAATCTCTTGAAATCCTGAATCCAGTACTTTAGTTCCTGAGACATAGCACCCTGGGGACTGTGATTTGTGGTGCCTGTGGGATGTTGTTGAGTGATGATTCATCTTGGTGAATAGGCCAGTGATACAGATTATTGTCCCTGTCTGGGATAGTGATACTGATAGTGCTCATATTGGGAGATGCTGCCTTTCCCATGCATGGTATGACCAGAAATTAGATGACCTCAGATTCATTAATATACTACCAAGTGACAGGCTCCAAGGAGGTTCACTTTGAGTACTCAGGTGATTCTGTCCGACAGCTGTGCTCAGTCAAGGGACAAGAGTCCATATATTCTATGATGCTATGTGCTGTTGTGAGGGGTTGGTGCAATATTTTACAGTATAAAACTGTCCCATCCCATTTGTGCGAAGCATTCAAATCTAGCGCATATTAAGAACTGCACTTGTGCTGAACTCCTTCATTCAGAGGACCAAGGTAAGGTTATACTTCCAAACCATATCATCACAATAAAATATTAAATGGAGCTTTTTAAAAGTTGCACCTTGAATTATGCTCTCAAGGTGTTGACTAAATTGAATACAATTGTGTCAAGTGCTTTCAAAAGCTAAATCTAAAAATTGTAAAGTGCCGTAATTTTTTTTGAAAAGTGCCGTAAAAAACTTCACACTATGAGGCATGCTTGAAGAAAGACCATCATATAAATGAAGGCTGTTTTCAGAGGAGGAGGTTTTGGGCCAATCTCAATGCAGAAACACATAAATCCCTCTCAAGACACACATGTGCCAAAAGCCAACAGCCATTTCTCTTCTGATTAGCCTCCTATTTTACCTGGAGGGCAGAACAGAAACTTGTTCTAAGATCACTGAAGGTCCTCCCATATCTCTGTAGTGTTCATGAAACTTGACACAAGCTCCAAGCTCCACAAGCATCTGAAGATCGTAGCTAAGAGCGTGGACAATGTCACTTCTTGTATGCCAAGTTATTTAGAGACAGCATGAAGGAGTCGACACAAATTAAAACACAGAGATGTTATTTTATTTTATGTGCCATGTAGGTCTTTGACCCCCCTCTGACCTAATTCATTCATGTTGAGGGGAATTCCGACCCAAGTTAAGAGCGTAAATTCATTTATGCACTTTTCTCTCTATGATTATGCCGACCTCGAACTTCAGCATGAGAATAGCAAGCTATTCACCCTCTATTGGTTTGGGTTGGAGATTGAATAAATGAAGGTGTGGCTGGGGTGTGTCTACAGATAGTATTCTGTACAGTATTCTGACCCTACTTAATTCCACCACCTTCACACTCGTGGAAACCATGAATAAGGTTCTAGTAAACATACCGGTTCCAAGAGGAAAAAGCATCTACTTAATTTTTGCAGATTGAAATAACACCATTCTCCATGCACTGTAATTTACATATTGATAAGAGCTATTGATAAGAGCTAGGTAAATGAATAATCTGTTTGGATAAGAGGATCGTAAATATAAATGACACTTGTTTTGTTTTACCTTATAATCGCTGGAGATAAAAACCAGTCATATGGCAGCAAACTGAAGCACATCAACATATCAACTTTCCCAGAGAAAAGTTTATAAAATGCTTTATCATTATGGCTAATTTTAATTTTACAGTACAGCCTTTTAACTTGCAAGGAAGGGCCCTCTTGAATGTCTTAATTAAGATAAATGTACTAAAAACCCTATTGAATGAAAACTCCATCAGAAAATCTGTTAGCCAGCCAGTGAGAGGGTTATCAGCGGTTGAATTACATTTATTCAGCACGTACAATGTAGCCGCACCTGCAGAGCACGTTAAGCAGCTGAATAAGGTAAGTCTGAGTACCAAATCCGGAAAAGTGCATCGAAAGATGTGTGTAGGAAAGGCGTACATTTCCTGAATCAGTCTGAATCGGCCCCGCAACGCCTTAAGAGAAGTCTTCATTTGCCTCTGGTTATGAGGTTGCTATTGCAATGAGAGACAAGGATAGTACACAAATAACCTTTATCACATTAAAAGAAAAAAACATCTATTTGTGAATATAGAGAGAAATAATTTATGTTAGGGACATTTAGCATTTCATAGTTGTGTCACATTAGAGGTTACAATTCAATTATGTAATAAACATAGAACATGTTTTGAATTGGGAGAATATCTACTTTGACCTCAAAATTCTGCAGTGAGTAAGCAGAAAAGTTGGCAGCAATGTAACTTTTTTGCTGTGTCAAAAGTTAAGTTGAGAACAGTGCAATTGGGAAAAACAAAACAACAACTTAGAATTGAATGACATGAAAGGGCAACAGGATCGTTTTATGACATCACCTACCAGGGTTGAACGTATACCACAGTATAATAGTGAGTTATCAAAGTGTTGCATAAATAAATAAAATAGTTGATTCTAAAAGGGTAGTATACATTCTTGAAATACAATGTGATCACAATGTCACGCAGGTCTCGCTTTAGAATGCACTCGGCTTTCTAAAAGGATGCATTTTAAGTATTTTCCTTTGTAGTTGTCAAAGCCAATCACTGCTCAGAGCCCTTTGGGGAGAGGTAGACTTTCAGAAGAAGCTCACGCAGGCAAATACCATCTGGAGGTGTTTATAGCCAATCTGCAAACCTAACAGGGTGCACGCTGAAGTTTGTCAACACTCTTATTGATTTGACATGACCTTTGATAATGTCACAGTGCTCTCTAATGTCTCCGCAAGGGCTGGCCGGAATGGCTCCCTCCCGCTGGCAAATCTTCAAAACCCGACCCTAGGCAACACAGTAACTAGGTTCTGGTTTCAATGATGGACTCTTTTGGCATAGAGGAACTATGTCACTGCCTACGTCAATAAGGGGGGGGGGGGATCAGGGGACTCTTACATCAAATCACGAGGGAGACATGCCAGAACGTCACAATTTAAAACTAAAGTTTTCAGGCAAAACCTTTGCAGTGGTTTTACTGAAGGTAGTTTTTTCAAACTAGCCAATTGCGAAATACACTCATTAAAAAATAACCTGTGTGAGCTCCATCTTGCTAGGTACTATTTTTTCAAACTGATAAAGTAGTGACGTAGGCAGTAATGTAGTTCCTATATGACAAAAGAGTCCATCATTGAAACCAGACTTTAAAAAAACACCCCCAGGTGGTAAGGGTAGGTAACAACACATCCCCCATCCTGATCCTCAACACAGGGACCACTCAGGGGTGCGTGCTCAGCCCCCTCCTGTACTCCCTGTTCACTCAATGACTGCACGGCCATGCACGACTCCAACACCATCATTATGATCATCACATATCATCTGATTAATGAATGGTATCCATTAAGGCCCATATCATCTGAGAGGAGAGGATATGATGAAGGAATAATTATTCAGAGTGTCCTGATGCTGGGAGCCAGGCTGTGGAACATGGATGACCTGACTGACTGATCATCATAACACAGGAGTGATATTGTATGTCTTGTCAACCAGGACATTAACCCCAGATTAAGAATAGGGAAAACAGTACAACCTCCTTGAGAGAATCCATCTCCTTTGGCCTAAATGTAATATTAAGGTTTAGGTGGTGTTGGCTTATGAAAATGTCTATCAACAAGGCACACATAAAGAAAATATTTCCATCTTGTTTTTAACACTGGAGTCACCTTTTAACACACCATTTGATTTCCAGCATGAACAAGTTTAAAACTTCTTCATTATAATGTTTTCATTAATGCCTCTTTCTATGCTGTTTTACACACAACACCAAATCAATATGGATAGCGCTTAATGCAGTTATGGTGATGTATTTCTAAAAAGCTGTCATGGCCCAGTGAAGGGTGAAATCACCCCAGGAGCTGAGATGTTACAATAAGGCATGTTGGCCCCCCCTCCAGCTGCTAGCTAACAGCCAAGTGGAACAGTTACTGCTACAGTAGTAACACACACACAGCTCCATCCTATATAAAGATCACCTACTTTTAACACTTTGCTGTGGCTGCTAAAGATCTTTGGGTTAGTTGATGAGGTTTTATTTTTTTTATAGAGAGTCGGTAGTGATTTTGTTGGCACACCACAGTGGTTGAAATTAATGCTAACTCACATTGAAACGTCCATTTCATTCCCAGGTATTTCAACAAACAACAAATGTTGGATCGGCTCCTGAAGAGTTGACCTTGTAAGAGCCTGATTGGCAGCATGCTACTGACGGTAAACAACTGTTTAAATATAGAGCAAGTGAAAAAGAAGCACATCTCACAGTGTCCTCAACAATAGGCTAATATCACAATCATTGCATCTTCTGGTTGATTTTCTATGTGTTCAGGTACAGGTGTATCTGTGAATGTGAGAAGAGGAAATTGAATCTAGTCTCAGAGTATGTTACAGTGCATGGTACTAACAGCATGGTACTACCAACATGGTACTAACAGCATGGTACTAACATCATGGTGCTAACATCATTAACATCATGGTACTAACATCATGGTACTAACAGCATGGTACTAACATCATGGTACCAACATCATGGTGCTAACATCATTAACATCATGGTACTAACATCATGGTACTAACAGCATGGTACTAACAGCATGGTACTAACATTATGGTGCTAACATCATGGTACTAACATCACGGTCCTAATATCATGGTGCTAACAGCAAGGTACTAACATCATGGTGCTAACATCATTAACATCATGGTACTAACATCATGGTACTAACAGCATGGTGCTAACAGCATGGTGCTAACAGCATGGTGCTAACAGCATGGTACTAACATCATGGTGCTAACATCATGGTGCTAACATCATGGTGCTGTCATGACGTTGGCCTGGGGGGTAGGTTTATGATAGTCATAAATACCTCTTCCATCCTGTTTTTTCTCTCTACCCTACTGATGTTACATTTGCAAACCCCTTGGTTAACATAGAGATTCTGGGAACATTAGAAGGTGGGGGGAAATTAACTATATTCTGGTAATCTGACCAATTGAACATACGCGGTGGTACTTAATGAATATGATGTCAGTTCGGTTGTCATCTGAGACATTCTCATCAATGATAAGATAACAAACTCTACAGTGGAAAGTCTTCACATCAGAGTTATCGGGTTCACATGGAATTGTTGTTCAATTTAAATGTTTGAATATGAAAGTATTCGTCATGGGATGACATGTGATTTTAGCTTCTAAAATGTGAGATTTGGGTTTTCATAAGGTAGGGCTCTGCTCAATCAGTGGCCCGCCCCTGTGAAGGGACATGGGCTATAAAACTTTTCAAACATGCCCTCCTCTCCCTTCCTATATAAAGCCTTGACGACAATATAACCTCCTTTTCCGAGGATGTGAGGACGACGGTCCGATGTCAGAATGGTTCAGATAATACAGAACGAAGCCAACATCAGCGTGAGCTTTGGTTGCGAATGGTATGAACTTTGAACTCTTCACTCTTCACTACAGAAGTGATACCTCCTAGCCGTTGAGTTAGCAACAGCAGCTGCAAACGCAGGTTAGGAAGGAACAGACAGAGTATCCCGTCTACCACACAACGACGTTACTACAACGTATCCAATTGACCACCAGAGACATTCTTCAAAGGACAAAGAACTCGGTTTGGCAACACGGCCTTCCATCTACCACCAACCTACCAAAGTGCAGCTCAGAGTAAATATTTATTGCATTTTTCTTTTCCAAATGGGCGGTAATTTAGAATGCATAAGATACTGTATTTACGATAGCACAGCTTCTCCTTGTGTCCCTCAGTCTTCCCGCTCTTTCACTCAAACCCAGCCCTTTTCTTTTGTGTAACCAGCTGTCATATCTGTTCCGCCCGCTAGGGACGTTTTCCTTTATGACGTAATTTGTAATCAAGTTATGATTAATTATGTGTATGTGTAATTCTGTGTGATTAGTTAGGTATTTAGTAAATAAATAATTAAACCCAATTTTGTATTGCTGATTCAACTTGTTAGCCAGGGTTCGTGAAGAATTTACAACTTTCAGATGAGACTGAATTAAGGTGACGATTAATATTGATGTAAAATATTACTAGGTCTTTAAGAGTTATTCTGAAGATAACAATTCTACAAATACTCTTTCGTGGTGCCCCGACTGTCTAGTTAATTACATTTACATGATTAACTCAGTCAGGTAATATTAATTACGGAGAAATTATTTTATAGAATAGCATGTCATATCACTTAATCCGGTATAGCCAAAGACACAACAGTGTTAACAACATGGTACTATCAGCATAATACTATCAGCATGGTGCTATCAGCATGGTATTATCAGCATGGCACTAACAGCATAGCGCTATCAGCATGGTACTATCATCATGGTATTAACAGCATGGCGCTGACAGCATGGCGCTAACAGCATGGTGCTAACAGCATAGCACTAACAGCATGGCACTAACATCATGGCACTAACATCATGGCGCTAACATCATGGCGCTAACAGCATAGTGCTAACAGCATGATGCTAACAGCATGGTGCTAACAGCATGGTGCTAACAGCATGGTGCTAACAACATGGTACTAACAGCATGGTGCTAACATCATGGCACTAACAGCATGGTGCCTTTAGCATGGTGCTAACAGCATGGTGCTAACAGCATGACACATACAAGGTGGTGCTTACAGCAGGATACTAACAGCATGGTGCTAACTGCATGATATTAACAGTGTGGTGCTTACAGCATGGTGCTAACAACATGGTACTAACAGCATGGTGCTTTCAGCATGGTGCTAACAGCATGGTGCTAACAGCATGGTACTACCATCATGGTACTAACAGCATGGTGCTAACAGTATGGTATTTACAGCATGTTGCTTGCAGCATGGTACTATCAGCATAGTGATAACAGCATGGTATTAACATCATGGTACTAACAGCATGGTACTAACAGCATGGTGCTAACAGCGTGGTGCTTACAGCATGGTGCTAACAACATGGTACTAACAGCATGGTACTAACAGCATGGTGCTTACAGAATGGTGCTAACAACATGGTGCTAACGTCATGGTACTAACAGCATGGTGCTAACAGCATGCTTTTACAGCATTTTGCTTACAGCATGGTACTAACACCATAGTACTAACAACATGGTGCTAACAGCATGGTGCTTACTGCATTTTGCTAAAAGCATGGTACTAACAACCTAGTATTAACAGCATGGTAGGAACAACATAGCTGTTGCTTTGGTTAAAAATTCGACAATATGTTACTGTCACATCAATTCAGTCAGTGACAGCCTCTTTTGGGTTACAGAAATCCTTATCTTTCCACCATCAGTTGTGGCTGACACCTTTGTGTTGGGTACTGTCTGACTGGCCAGACACTCTGCCTGCCCTGCTACAGCCCCAGAATGCTTTGGCACTGTGACTGACCTTGTGCTTTATACCCGCATTCTCGTGCTTTATTGTCCGCATTCTGATTGTGCCCATATTTTCAGAAACATGTCGACACATGGTATTAAAATGTGTCTCTTATCTGTCCACTGTGTCCGCATTGCAAACAGATTCCCTTCATGCAAATTATTTGACAGATATTCTTTTAAAATAATATGTATTCATTTATTTTAAGAGCCATAGTGATGCCATAATTCAATGGTGCCACCTGTCAATGATTTTAGAAGGTGGATAATGATGATTTGAATGGTTTATCTCTCCAGATCTGTCTACACTTTTAAGATATCCAGACAATGCATTCATGACTACCTCCAGAGGGGGGCAGGAAGATCTGATCACAATCAGATCACAATGTGTCTTTTGATTGTCTTCACCCGTCTGAAAATGTGGGCACAACCAGAATGTGGAGAAGATCACGACAAAGGATGCATGATAGAACAGAGAGACAAATGTTCATTTCAAGTGACTTAAGTAATACACAATCAAACCCAAATATAAATCCAGGTGGCTCTTTTATGATTGTCAATGATATGCATCTAAGCATCAGCCAAAGTGTTTACTTTGGAGTCATTGTGGGCCTGGATCTATGGAACAATCTGTTTACAAAGATGTAGGAAATAATAAAATAAAGGTCTTGTATTGGCTTATTGTACATTACTGTTCCTTACTTATACAAAATAGACTGCACAGAGCATGAACAAACTTCTGTTTACTGTTCCTTATTTATCCCAAATAAACCGTACAGAGCATGAACAAACTTCTGTTTACTGTTCCTTATTTATCCCAAATAAACCGTACAGAGCATGAACAAACTAATGTTTACTGTTCTTTATTGATCCAAAATAAACCACACAGAGCATGAACAAACTACTGTTTACTGTTCCTTATTTATCCAAAATAAACCACACAGAGCATGAACAAACTTCTGTTTACTGTTCTTTATTGATCCAAAATAAACCACACAGAGCATGAACAAACTACTGTTTACTGTTCTTTATTGATCCAAAATAAACCACACAGAGCATGAACAAACTACTGTTTACTGTTCCTTATTTAACCTAAATAAACCACACAGAGCATGAACAAACTACTGTTTACTGTTCCTTATTTATCCTAAATAAACCACACAGAGCATGAACAAACTACTGTTTACTGTTCCTTATTTATCCTAAATAAACCACACAGAGCATGAACAAACTAATGTTTTGCTTGCTTTGCATTAGTATTTATTCAGATGTGTAATCTGCTTCCATCGATAGGAATAATGTCAGCCCCGCTTTCAACTATTATCATCTCATCCCAGATGTGTATTTATATATGTTTCTACCTATTCTTCAAACAGAAATAAAGCAAGCAAGAACAACAGAGGCTTCACCTCAAAAGTAATATTTTCCTTTCATTTGCAGCATAACCAGAGCACTAATAATCTCCCTTCTTGAGCCCCCAGCCCACAGTCGTGGCTGCTCATCATGTTGGACTGGGGCATCATATATCCACTGTAGCAACACTTCACTAATGATGTTGTTGCTGATGGTAAGATAACGGCCTAATATCTCCTGAATGCAGCATGCGCAACATAATGAAAACAGATTAGCCCTTGGTTGCACAAGATGTCAAGCATACATTACTGCAGTGCTTTGTGGACACTGAGGGACTACTAACAGGCAAGCTCATACAATATAAACGTGTATCTTGCAGAAGGATCACTAATTATAATATGTAGGTGGGACCTCAGAACAAACTACTGTTTTGGATTCGGGCTGTAACACAACGAGTCAAAGGGTATGAATACTTTCTGAAGACACTGTACACACTCACTCACACACTACATTGACACTACCACACAAAACCCACACACATTCACATGCACACACACACACACACACACACACACACACACACACACACACACACACACACACACACACACACACACACACTACATTGACACTACCACACAAAACCCACACGCATTCACATACACACGCACACACACACACACACACACACTTTTACACTCATCAAATGCTGCTGCTTCTCTGGTCTTTATTTTACTCTTATTATTATCTATCCTGACACTTAGTCACTTTACCCTGCCTTCAAGAACAAAATAAAAAGAATCCTGCAGCAACAGCAAATGTGAATTATTGTTTTGCGTAACGGAAAATTAAGTCTGACATTTCTAAGTGGAAATTGCAAACATCAGAAGCCTTTTTAAACCTCAGATACACTACATGTTTAAAATGTCCTGCATTGCAGAAAAGTTATTCTGCAACAAAGGTGATCAAATTAAGATCCGACATCTGTACTGTCTCAGATCCGCAGCAGTAGCAGTTTACAATAAAATGCCAGGGATGGACCTCACTGGATGTTTGAAATCCTGTGTTAATTTTATCGGTATGGTATAAGGCTTTATTTTTACCCCTGTAAATCACTGGTCTATCTGCTAGTTTTATGTGCCTATTGTTTTCAGTGGCACATTGTTTTGACACCTGTCTACTTCTTCAATGATTGGGAAATCTCTCTATAAACATGCGCTAGTTTACTGATTGGCCGCGAAAAAAATGGGGATGGCTTGACAACTTCTCTTATGGAAGTGATTTTTAGTTCATTCTTGTTCGCCACCAGTGCAGTAATTTCTTGTCCAGCTTAATGATCTCTGCTTATCATTACTGTGTCTTTATGCATTGCCATCATGTCTTGAGTGGTGAAGACAGTGTCATGTGAAGTTGGCTTGGACTCTCCCTGGTAATTTATCACAAGATGCTCAGATGCTAAGGGCTCCCTTCAAACCGTATAGAGTAAATTCAGTGCTACAACACAATTTATAAGTGGAGTTCATTTCCGATTGAGCTGACATATGTAGCGTCTACTATGAATGTAGTCTCCGCCAACATTGGAACGTTGCCTTTAAAGTTCAGTCACAGTATAGGGCTGATCTTCCGCGATACGTATTGAATGGAGCCCTACATAGGAACTTCCAGGAGAAGGTTAGAGGGTGTATATGCAATGAGATACCATCTGGTGAGCTTCTATGGAAGGCTCTGATTGAATTCTGTTTCCTGCTAGGACTCAACAATAAAAAAGCATCACAATCACTTAATTTGCATAAAGCTCTTTATCCTCCCCCAATTAAAGAGCTGAACAATGGGCTTTGGAAGAAAGGAAACTTTTGGAGCCAAACTCCCACATGTGTGTTGTTGTGAATGTTGGCTTGAAAAACATGAACTGAAAGGAGGATTTAACCCAGTTTAGGAGCACACACACGTCGCCGCTGTCACTCAAGCTCAACTTTGGCTTTGTGCTGCACCTTCAGAGAAGTGCTTGCTGTCATAGTCGGAGAATTTCGAAAAGGATCACTTAGGAAGCTTTTAATAATCAGCTTAATCACAACACATTAAAATACACAGCACTGCCTTTACTTTGGAAAATATCACAATGTATAAACAACAATAAGACTTGCTAATCAGTTATACTGAAACCAGCAGATCCTTGTATTTGTATGTGTGATGTGTATAATCTCAGTTAAGAGAAGGGATCAAAATATTTGATGTGTAATCTCAGTTAAATAAAGGGATCAAGAGATGCTAGAACAAGCAGTGGAACCAGACCGAGGAGCTCCATCCTCTCACTTTGCGAGTTACCCCTCCCCTCCCTTCCAAAATTAGAAACACCTGTGAAATTGTGATTTGTCCAAATAACCAGTGACCCCCCAAAAAACTGACCACAACTACTGCAGCTCGTTATCCTACGCACCCAATTCAGTCCGACAGATTCTACAGTTATGTTTACGTTGATCTGTCCACGAGAGATGAGTGTTTTTGTGAAGTGAGTGTGCACTGTGCTTCTCTGCAGTGATGAGGTAAGACATGGACTGTGCGTGGTGTGTCTGTCAGATGCTGAGGGAATAGGTAGAGCATTAGAAACTTCAGCTGTGTGGACTGTTGCCTGTTTCTGGAACACAATCAGTGGGTTAAGCATCTGCCATTGGATGATGCATGGCCCAGCAACACCACATCGCTCATGTTGTCACCCTGTGATGTACGCAAAGGCCAGACATAACACCGTAGTCCAAATCAATTACAATAACTCCCCCTTCAGTGCGACTAGAGACTACTTACAGTGGGCTAGGTTAGGAAGGCCTGAGCAGGTGTTCTCTTATTGCCGCTCCCAGTGCCATTCGAGAAGTGTCTTCCTGTTCTCCTTTCATTAAAAGATGCTTTCACACAATTTCACTCCCATGAAAATGATTCCTATGAGATATCACCAAATTCATGTGGTATGCTGAGAACCACACAGGGAGGATTGGTTCCTGCTATGAATACACCTGTCCACCTGACCACCTGTCCACCTGACCACCTGTCCACCTGAACAACTCCCCACCTCCTACTGATATCTGAGTCTGGCTGTTTGCACCAGAGCACATTGGGCAACAGACAACTGGGGTGTTGGGAAAAGCAATGCATAGAGCACGGATGGCAAATAATTCATATGTGTTTAATGATACAGAATCAAATAATCAATCAAATAATCAATATGTATTATCCATTGGTACTTTGATGCCTGATTTCTGATCGGTCTAAGAAATGAATTGTATAGTAGTTCAGCCAATATCTAAAACATACCCAACGATACTAATTTCTATGTTTTGGCCTTGAATGATAGTACCTACGTGTCATCACTGACATTGTGTGTCAAACTATTGGACAAAATATGACAATATAAGTTTTCCATTTAACTGGCAAAGGTGCAGGGATTATGAGTCAGTACTAAGAAAGTACAGGGGTAAGACTATTCTGAAACCAGAGATAAGTGGAGATTTAACACGGACTGTATCTGGCCAAGGCTTCATACAAATCCCTCTTGTAATGTTTTGTGAAATTTTAAGTCAAATCTGCTTTAGTCATGAACTTAAAATAGTGTAGTAATTGGTCACAATCGTGCAGAAGCAGAGTGGTTCTAGATAAGTGCTGTATGATGGTACAGTCATAGTATAGATAAAAAAAGGCCCTTTCAATGTAACGGTTTATTAATGCCTGATTCCTAACTAAAGAAAAGACAGCATGTTTCTCCCAAGAATAAAATATTTATTAGTTCCACTTCATTGATCAGCATGTCCTTTATGAGCAAGAGTGTTTCTAAGTTTGCCGATTGGCTGACAGCTGTGGTATATCAAACTGTATACCACGGGTATGACAAAACATGTATTTTTACTGCTTTAATGATGTTGGTAACCAGTTTATAATAGCATTAAGGCACCTTTGGAGTTTGTGAAATATGGCCAATATACCACGGCTAAGGGCTGTGCTCAGGCACTCCACATTGTGTTGTGCAAAAGAACAGCCTTTAGCCATAGTATGTATATTGGGAATATACCAATTGTAACATGTACAGTGCCATTTTCCATGCATGTGCATACAAAGAGAGCGGGGGTATGAGAGTGATTTGGTGGTTCATGAGAATAGCAACTGTGCTGACTCCTCTCAGGATCATTTTAACGCCCCATAAAAGCCTCCTCTCTCAGACCCAGTGGAATCATTTGAAAAGTATGCCTCAAAGGTTTGAATAATCACTCTACCAGCTGTCACTTTTCATATTGCAGGGGTTTTTCCTTTGCTTTTCTCTGAAGCTGTGCTGAACCGTAACCATTTGTTTAAAATGTCTGTACCTCAAGCAGAGAAGTTAAAAGAAACCCACGAAAACATCTTGGAGATATAGAATTATCAAAGGTATGATGATGAAATTTGTAGGCCTATGGATGGTTTAAGATAATGGCTTCACACATGATCAAGGATTTTTTTTCTTCAAATCGACATCTTCATAAAGTGTGTAAATATGCTTTGAACATTCAATCCGTTTATTAATATACAGAATAATGTATTACCAATGTGTACATTAAAATGCCTTTTGTACATTTAGCAAAATGAGTAATTAGTAAGTGAAAAGACAGCACACTGTATATTTCAATACGCCCCACTTCATTACACAGCAGTCCCATTTTCAAGTGTGTGCCATTGATCATTGTAACCCTTTTCGAATATTCCACATACAGATGTAGGATCTTAATTTGACTGCCATGTTGCAGGAGAACATTTTTGTAAAGCAGGAAATGTAAAATTTGTAGTGTAGTTGAGGTTTAAAAAGGCTTCTGAAGTTTGTAATTTCCACTTAGAATTTTTTTTTAACATAATTCACATTTCTTGTTGCTGCAGGATTATTTTCCTGCTGTAGTAAACTGGCTCAAATTAAGACCCTACACCTGTATTTGCTGTTCAGCTTTGAAGAAATGATCTGAGCTGTACTAGCATTGATCTGTGAAGAGAAATTGAAATCTGATCATGAAGCAAAGATAGGGTTGTAGCCTACAGAACAGACCAGCCGAGTCTAAGACATGTCATGCGTTTGAATCTCTCTGTTTCTGGATTAAACTGACAAAAGGCTTTTCATGTAGCACTCAGCTTTGCTTTGTGCAATAGAACCCTTCTGATTCTCTCGGTTTGATTGGATTCCATGTCTCCATCTGTCTAGAGAGAGTGATATCAGGATGTCTGCCATTGTCCAGCCAGAGGTGGCTAAAGATCACGATGGCCGATGGGTTCATTAATTCAGACTGGCAGATAACCTCTGTGTGTCCTCTGGGCTGGGGCCGGTGTCGGGCTGGGGTTGCACGGGGCTGGGTATACATGGGGCTGGATGGTTCTGGGGCTGGGGATGCATGGTTCTGGGGCTGTATGGGGCTGGGGTTGCATGGGGCTGGGTCAGCATGGGGCTGGATGGTTCTGGGGCTGGGGCAGCATGGTTCAGGGGCTGGGGATGCATGGTCTGGGGCTGTATGGGGCTGGGGTTGCATGGGGCTGGGTCTGCATGGGGCTGGATGGTTCTGGGGCTGGGGCAGCATGGTTCAGGGGCTGGGGATGCATGGTCTGGGGCTGGAACAGGGATGAGGCCTGCATGATAAGCAAAGACAATGAGTGGCACTGATGATTGGAATGCAAAAGTCAATGGTGGCAGGTGGCTTATTTATGCAACGCAGTGACATGGGAGCGTACCGTTCCTACACCACTGTCATGCCCAACTTCCCCACCGAAACAACCAAGGTTTGTGTCCAGATTAGTAGATTAAAGTCTTAACTGTTGCCAATCCTGGCAACGTTGTTCTCCATTCCCTGAAGAGGGACAGGAAAGAAAATAATTATGGGCAATATGACAAGTCCCAGCATTAGTGTGTTGACAGTGCCATATGCCTGAAAGACAGGGGGCTGCCTTTCTCCACGAATCTGTGGTCCAGGGGGAAAACAGTGCCAAAGAGGTGACATGACAATTTGATACTTGGAGGAAAGTTCCACCCTGTTTCCTGTCATTTGCAACGACTCGTACTGTTGCTCTCAGATACCCTGTTACCAGAAAACCGAGAACAATATCTGGGACTATCTGGGACTCTCTTTTTCCCTTGGAATACTGAACATCTCCAAACAGAGCCACATCACTTCCTTTCTGTGTCTGTACAATTTGATGTACTCTATGATCAAATACCCTTTTGTGACAAAATAAACAACAGCTTTTGGCATTGAATGAGGCTATCTCCCTCATTGGAATAGACTTGTTTTATTAATGACAGTAGCTGACTGAATGGGATCTGAATAACAATCTGAATACATGCTGTTCCATCAATGTGTCAGAGGTTTGATACAATGGCCCTGTACTAAATATCCTTCAAACTCATTGTAGGCTACCACAAATCTATTTAATCTATACATTCAAAACTCTCTCGTAACTCAACATATAGGTATTTCTCCATTTTCAAAAGTCTCAACGTCCCTCAATGGCTAACATTCATCAAAGAGATCCACTGCATGGAAGAAGTAAGGTGCTTGGCTGAACATTAATTCCCACTGCAAGTTGTGCAGCACACTCCCAGTAATGTGAACTTAATTATTAATTGCCAATATGAGTTTGACAGCGAGTGATTGATCTGGAAACCGGAAGTGTTCTCCTGAAGCCAGCAGTATTAATCATTCACTCTAAATGTATTCATTATGACAGGTCACGGCCAGTGCTGCATTGCAGATGGGAGCAGTGGAACTTGATTGGAAGTAAAAGTACCCAAATGATGGCTATGGAATCAGCTTAACATCAGTGGTTGTTTTTAAAATGCCAACACCAGAGCAGCAGGCCACATCTGCTCTGAATAAAAAGGTCATTTCTAGTGCCCTCGATGAACATACAAGATCACCAATGATGCCGTAGTAGTACACAATCAGAAAAATGCCTGAGTCTAGTCGAGGAACATTCATATGAACCTAAGAGCCAGTTCTAAATGGAGGTCCAGATGCAGGCCTCCATAACTGGACATAAGACCTTTTAGTTGGTTAATGCTGGCCTGCCACATCACAGATTATGTTCTGTCCAACATAAGCAGAATTTGGTAATTGCATAAATGTTCATTCTCTGACTGAAGCACATTGTGTGGCAAGTGTGGGAGGAACACATCCGTTTAACATTTTTTTTTAAACCTTTATTTAACTAGGCAAGTCAGATACGAACAAATGCTTATGTGATACAGCCTGGATTTGAACCAGGATGTCTGTAGTGATGCCTCTAGCACTGAGATTCAGTGGCTTAGACCACTGCACTACTCGGTAGCCCCAATATAATAACTGTGAAAGTGTGGGAGGACCGATTCCTGGAACGTTTGTTCCCTTTTCATACCATGGCACTAAACATTTCACTACTGTTTAATAAAAAAAATGCATACATCACTGCAGAAATGTTTGTTTAAGAAATAATGTAGAAAAAAAACAGTATCTGATGGTGCATCCTGCCTTAATACAAACCCGTCTGCAATATTGTTTGTTTAATTTGGTAAGTCAACACATTTCACTCAATTAGATTGTAGACTGTCTTTAGGGTTTACCTCTACTGGGGTATCATTCCAAATTTCCTCTGAATGGTCCTGGCCAGTTGGGAGACTGCCAAATTCTCTAATACGACGTTGGAGGCGGCTTACGGTTGAGAAATTAACATTACATTTTCTAGCAACAGCTTTAGTGGACATTCCTACGGTCAGCATGCCAATTGCACACTCCCTTTAAAACTTGAGACATCTGTGGCATTGTATTTTGACAAAACTGCACATTTTAGAGTGTCCTTTTATTGTCCCCAGCACAATGTGCACCTGTGTAATGACCATGCTGTTTAATCAGCTTATTTTTAAAATGTATTTAGAATTTTTTTTGTATTTATTTAATATTCAAAACATACAATATACTTGCAGTGAAGCCTCTCAATAACTACATCATACCAGTCATCCAACAGATTCCCATTCAGAGCGACACACAGAAGCATCCAGAGTCAATGCCCTGCTCAAGGGCAAGAAACGTGAACCCGAACCCTCCAAGATCCCCCCACCGTTCCCCAATAGCTGTCCCTCAACCATTCGAGACCACTCCCACTCCTCCCAAGGAAAAGACAGAAGAAAACAGAAAACAACAATTCAAAATGTTTTAAATAATAATAATAATAAAAATAAATGTTAAACAAAGGCCATCAAGGACAACTAAAATCATAACAGCAACGCCAACTGTATATGTTTGTGTACATGTCTGGCTTCTTTGTGTGCATGTTTAATCAGTTTCTTTGTATGCCACACCTGTTAGGTGGATGGATTGTCTTGGTCAAGGAGAAATGTTCACTAACAGGGACATAAAGAGAGAAATAAGTGTTTTGTTCACATAAAACAATTCTGGGATCTGTTATTTCAGCTCATGAAGAATGGGAACAACACTATACATGTTGGGTTTATATTTTTCTTCAGTATACATGATTTGACAAATGTTATTTTAATTATCCTAGAGGCCAATTTGTTAAGACACCACTGGCTCGCTGATGATTGGCGTAGACTCAGATGATGCAGCACTTGCAGTATAATGATAGCTACAAAGCTTTGTGTTTTTACCAATGGCAACTGTCCATTTTCAAAGAAAATAGACCAGCCTTTTGACAGTTTTGCAGAATCATAAATGATTGCGCTGGGAGAGACTTCCCTAAGACTGAAAACATTTTATCATGGAGGACATATTTATTGTGTTGTATTAAATGTGATAAATAATATCTGCCTGAAAGGAGCAGGCCCTGCATAAGAAGAACAGCTAGCTCTAGAATATCAAACAGCCATTCAATTTTTCATAAGAGGGTGTCCCTTCTGCATTGCCGGAGACACAGAGCTATGCTTTCCTGATTCACGCTAATGGCTATTAGGCATACTGTAGGAGTTTTACCACAGTAGATACAGTATGTCACTCCCAAAGCATGTCAGAATCTCCACGGATACCCTGGGTATTCCACTCAAACACAAATATCTTGCCATGCTACTTGTTTTCCCACACACAGTGATAAAAGGGACACTTTCAATCCCCTGGCTCTTACAGCTAGAGCCACTATCGCCATAAAGTATACGACAGATCACGATGATAGTACTAACAGAACATCTTTGTTTATAGACATTCTGATTTGGTCTATAGAATCTGCTGTTCACTGACTCTAATAACCTCACCCAGCCTTTTGTAATCAATTGATGAATGAAGGTTTTGTGTCTTTCCAAGAAGTTACTGAAACTGAGCTCCTGAACCTGCCTTCGGTTACAACCTGGACTCAGGGATAGAAGTAACAGAATAAATGCAAATCTGTCTCCCTCCATTTAGATATCAAATTTTCATTTAGGTACAAAAAAAAGTATTTGTCACATTTTTTATTTTACCTTTATTTAACCAGGCAAGTCAGTTAAGAACAAATTCTTATTTTCAATGACAGCCTGGGAACAGTGGGTTAACTGCCTGTTCAGGGGCAGAACGACAGATTTGTACCTTGTCAGCTCGGGGGATTGAACTCGCAACCTTCCGGTTACTAGTCCGACGCTCTAACCACTAGGCTACGCTGCTTCATAGACAACAGGTGTAGAATAACAGTGAAATGCTTACTTTTCCAACAATGCAGACTTAAGTACAAGATACAAATATATTTTTAGAAATAGTGACACATGGAATAACGAATAAGTGTACAAAACATTAGGAACACCTGCTCTTTCTATGATATGA
This sequence comes from Oncorhynchus kisutch, assembly GCF_002021735.2. NCBI lineage: Eukaryota > Metazoa > Chordata > Actinopteri > Salmoniformes > Salmonidae > Oncorhynchus > Oncorhynchus kisutch. The sequence goes on from NC_034188.2 coordinate 21,047,132, forward strand.
CTGAGCAGGTGAATCCAGGTGAAAGCTATGATCCATTACATCAAGAACTACAACACTGCTGTTAAAAAAAAGTTTGTATGAAGAATGGCCCACCACACACAGGTCATCCAGCCAACCTAACAATTGTGGGAAGCACAATTGTCAATATGGACCAGCATCCCTGTGGAAAGCTTTCGAAACCTTGTCCATGCTCCAACAAATTGAGACTGTTCTTAGGGCAAAAGGGTGTGCAACTCAATATTAGAAAGGAGTTCATAATGTTTCGTACAGAGGGAATAGAAAAAAAACATGGCTATATACAGGAAGTAACATTACCGTGTCGATGTGCAGGGGTATGAGGTAATTGAGGTAGCTGTATACTCTACATAGGTAAAGTGAATAGCAGCAGCGTATGTGGTGAGTGTGTGTGTGTGTGTGTGTGTGTGTGTGTGTGTGTGTGTGTGTGTGTGTGTGTGTGTGTGTGTGTGTGTGTGTGTGTGTGTGTGTGTGTGTGTGTGTGTGTGTGTGTGTGTGTGTGTGTGTGTGTGTGTGTGTGTGCGTGGCTTCAGTATGCATGTGTGCATCAGTGGAGGATCCTCAGATGAGGAAGGGGAGGATCATCCTCCTTAAGGAATAAAAATAAAAATAGTGAAACATTGAAAAAGTTATCCTTTTTAGAAAACGTAAATAAAAATGTATTAAAACACACTGTTGCAATGAAGGTCTACAGTAACCTCAACAGCATTCTGTAGGGTAGCACCATGGTGTAGCTGGAGGACAGCTAGTTTCCGTCTTCCTCTGGGTACATTGACTTCAATACAAAATCTAGGAGGCTTGTGGTTCTCACCCCCTTCCATAGGCTTAAGCAGTAATTATGACAACTTCCCAAAGATGTCATCCAACCTATCAGAGCTCTTGCAGCATGAACTGACATGTCGTCCATCTAATCAAAGGATCAGATAATTAATCTAGCATTAATCTAACAATAGTTGAACAGTTTTGAACAAATTAATTTAGTCAAAAATGAAGGAGAAACAAGAGAGAGAAAGAGAGCTAGCTATATTTTGATGTATTTTTTTCACTTTCACTTTCACTTACTTAGCTAGTGAATGCAGCTAGCTAGTTTAGCCTACTCAAACACCCGGCTCAAACAGAGAGGGATGCTATGTTAGCTAGCCGGCTATGACTATCCAACACTGGAACTCTTGCTGTCTGTGCACTGTACTGGATGATTGTAGTGAGTTTATTAACATGTTAGTTCTAGTAGCTATGTTGACTATGATGTTAAAACCTCTAGTGACTCCCCATCCCGCATGAGGGAGCGTAATCATCGACTGACACTAATTAGCATAATGCAACGGACATAAATATTCCTAGAAAATATTCTTATTCATGAAAATCACAAGTGAAATATATTGAGACACAGCTTAGCCTTTTGTTAATCACCCTGTCATCTCAGATTTTCAAAATATGCTTTACAGCCAAAGCTAGACAACCATTTGTGTAAGTTTATCGATAGCCTAGCATAGCATTTTGTCCAGCTAGCAGCAGGTAACTTGGTCACGGAAATCAGAAAAGCAATCAAATTAAATTGTTTACCTTTGATGAGCTTCGGATGTTTTCACTCACGAGACTCCCAGTTAGATAGCCAATGTTCCTTTTTTCCAAAAATATTATTTTTGTAGGCGAAATAGCTTAGTTTGTTCACCTACACCACCCGATGTCACAGGAAGGCCATAAAGATCATCAAGGACAACAACCACCCGAGCCACTACCTGTTCATCCCGCTATCATCCAGAAGGCATGGTCAGTACATGTGCATCAAAGCTGGGACCGAGAGACTGAAAAACAGCTTCTATCTCAAGGCCATCAGACTGTTAAACAGCCACCACTAACATTGAGTGGCTGCTGCCAACACACTGACTCAACTCCAGCCACTTTAATAATGGGAATTGATGTAAAAATATATCACTAGCCACCTTAAACAATGCTACTTAATATAATGTTTACATACCCTACATTATTCATCTCATATGTCTACGTATATATTGTACTCTATATCATCTACTGCATCTTTATGTAATACATGTATCACTAGCCACTTTAAACTATGCCACTTTGTTTACATACTCATCTCATATTTATATACTGTACTCGATACCATCTAATGCATCTTGCCTATGCCGCTCGGTACCATCACTCATTCATATATCTTTATGTACATATTCTTTATCCCTTTACACTTGTGTAGAAGGTAGTTGTTTTGGAATTGTTAGTTAGATTACTCATTGGTTATTACTGCATTGTCGGAACTAGAAGCACAAGCATTTCGCTACACTCGCATTAACATCTGCTAACCATTTGTATGTGACAAATAAAATTTAATTTAATTTGTTCTTCACGTTTGGCTGAGAAATAGCCCCCCGAAATTGCAGTCACGAAAACACCTAAAAATATTCCAAATTAGCTCCATAATATCGACAGAAACATGGCAAACGTTGTTCATAATCAATCCTCAAGGTGTTTTTCAAATATCTATTCGATAATATATCCACCGGGACAATTCGTTTTTCAGTAGGACCGATTGGAATAATGGCTACCTCTGTATTTTACACGAGAATCACTCTGGGAGCATCAGGTGACCACTTGCGCAATGTAGCCGCTTACGGGTATTCTTCAACATAAATGCGTAAAACTACTTGCGCAATGTAGCCGCTTACGGGTATTCTTCAACATAAATGCGTAAAACTACGTCACAATGCTGTAGACACCTTGGGGAATATGGAGAAAAAGTAATCTGGTTGATAGCCCATTCACTGCTCAATAAGGACGCATTGGAACGCAGCGCTTTCAAAACATGAGGCACTTCCGGATTGGATTTTTCTCAGGCTTTCGCCTGCAACATCAGTTCTGTTATACTCACAGACAATATTTTTACAGTTTTGGAAACTTTAGAGTGTTCTCTATCTTAAGCTGTCAATTATATGCATATTCTAGCATCTTGTCCTGACAAAATATCCCGTTTACTACGGGAACGTTATTTTTCCAAAAATGAAAATACTGCCCCCTAGTCACAAAATGTTATTAATATGGTGACAACGATATAGGCTGTGTGTAGAGGTTAGTGGTTATGATATGAAGATTTGGCATGGAAAGTTTTTTTCACCTGGTCACAGAAAGTTGATGTATTGTGCACTGAGGTCCACAAACGCAGGGAAAAGGTGAGAAGAGGACAGCGTGTAGATGCGAGAAGGAATAGAACGATCAAAGGGATCATGCTGTTATGTGGCTGCTATGAAAGTGCAATGTGTCTGACGATTCTGTTGAAAAAAAATCTTAAATTGATGTATACGGAACGAAAAGGGGGGTAAACATACCAGAATTTTTCCAATTGTAACTGTTGAACTAATGATTACACCCTAGATCAGCTAGACGCAGGCAAGAGTGTGCAAGGCGTTATTGAATGTGTCAATGTCTGTCACCTTGTGCACCTACGTTGGCAACTTTCATTCATAGGCTAGGTTGTAGCAACCTCACGATGGGTATAGGGAAAATTCAAGTGTCATGTACAGTGGTATCCTAAACCTATCTACGTTACATTGAGCTGGGTGAGTGGAATGGAATGGCAGTCATCCAATATGCTGTAATAAAAATAAGGCCATGCACACAAACATTGTTATCTTCCTCCCTCATCTGAAACATCACTGACCTCCACTGGTGTGCATGTGTGCGTGTGTGTGTGTGTGTGTGTCAGAGATTTGGACTCTAGTCACGTGACTTGGTCTAGATTCTACACAAGTTGCAAACACTTGCCACTCGACTTGGACTTCAGCATCTATGACTCCTGACTTAACTTGGACATGAGCTGTATGACTGAAGAGACTCGATTTGTCAACTTGTGCACTGTGTAGTCTATCTATAGTTTATATCAGAGTGCAGCAGGTTCTCTGCCTGTCCTCTGGTATTTATTTAGCAAACTAGACAACACATCATTCAAGAACTCTTCACAGAAATGTTGCAGCTGCCTACACGTAAACTCTATGGGAAGAAAACAAGACGATTACTCAGTCTGATCAACTAGGCTACTAATAACAACCACTTCTCCATAGGCACCCTGTCCCCTCTTGCCATTCGGGAAGTGAAGTGGTTATGTTATGTAGCCTATTTATAGACCCATCTATTTGTGTTGGGAGCAGTTGCGATTTTAGCATGTAAATCTTGGTGTGGTAAAAAAAATAAAAGTGGGATGCATGCCGGCAATGCCACTACACTACACTAAACAATACATTAATTGCAATATATCGATGACAAACGGTGCCCACAATCTGTTAGGGCCTACATAAAGCTTCCCCAACAGCAGAGTCCCAACAGCAGTCCCAACACCTTACACCTGCTACACATGGTGATCAGTGGGGCCTTGTCTGGCAGCTAAACAGTTAATTCAGCATCATTTACTGCCTTTAAAAAAACATTGCTGATATGGCTAACTTGTGGTTGCTACTGACAATTGAATTGTACAAACTATGGCATAAGGGACGACAAGCGCAGAAGAGGCAATCTGTAATTTCGACAAAGGCATTAATGAGCAAGCTAGGGTGGACATAGTCATATAACTATCTATTCAGCACGTTTGAAATGTACAACAACAGAATTCAGAAGATGGGCCGTTCTTACAGTGTTATCCCTGTACACCAAGTCAGATCCATAAGATAAATAAAGGGCTCATATAAGAACAATGGAAGCTCTTACAATATTCAATGATTACACTTCTCAAAAACAGATTATAGGCTACATGTGCACCACCAAGTCAGAACAGTAGGCGGTATTAAGAGGTGAAATTAGACCAAATTATTAGGGTGAGGAACATAGGCTACTGACAGCTTACTACACAACATACACTTAGTATAACTTTCTTCGCTACAGTATACATATCTCCCTGGCATATTACATAATTTATGCTGAGGCATACAAGACATGTTTGGACTCACAATGTTATGCTGTGCGGTCCTTCATGGGCAAATTTTGGTGTCCTAGGAACTCTAAGAAAAAAAAGTTGAATCATGTTGACGTCAGTGATCTTCCGGTCGTAGCTCTAGAAAGAGGCCCATGTTCCCAATTTACAATTCCGAGTTAGATGGAAGTTCAAAATGAATGTTCCCAGTTGTAGCTCATTTTTCCAGAGTTCCCCGTTTTCTTGAACTAACTAAAGTCAGATTTTGCAGGTCAGAGTTAATAGTTGTTTTGAGCGTGGCACAAATCATGCTTCATTGACAGAATGGCCAATGTTTATTATTTAGACTTTTAAACTAGGAAAAGATACCCTTATTGTGGACTTAGGACCACACAGCAACTCCACTGAATAGAATGCTAATGATTGCTTTACAATGCTTGCATTTAGCCACTGATTCCTTCCAAGCCTCTCATTGTTGAATTTGCAATTACCAACTTGTTGTGTAATGCTTTTTGTTTTTTTTACAACTGTTTTTATTGACATTTTCTTTCACAGTAACAATAAACAATGTTTGAAATATAGTATATTCAACATGTGTTTTCATACATTCGATATGCCATGGGAACATGCTATTTAAATGAGGTAGGAATGTGTTAGCGCATACGAAAATATACAATTCTTAATTAATACATTCATAACAAAACATACACTACCATTCAAAAGTTTGGGGTCATTTAGAAAAATCCTTATTTTAAAAGAAAATCCATTTTTTTGTCCTTTAAATTAACATCTTATTGATCTGAAATACAGTGTAGACATTGTTAATGTTGTAATTGACTATTGTAGCTGGAAACGACAGATTTTTTTAATGGAATATCTAGCGTTGAAGTCAGAAGTTTACATGCACCTCAGCCAAATACATTTAAACTCAGTTTTTCACAATTCCTGACATTTAATCCTAGTAAAAATGATCTGTCTTAGGTCAGATAGGATCACCACTTTACTTTAAGAATGTGAAATGTCAGAATAATAGTAGAGAGAATGAATTATTTCAGCTTTCCCAGTGGGTCAGAAATTTACATACACTCAATTAGTATTTGGTAGCATTGCCTTTAAATTGTTTAACTTGGGTACAAACGTTTTGGGTACCCTTCCACAAGCTTCCCACAATAATTTGGATGAATTGTGGCCCATTCCTCCTGAAATGTGGCCCATTCCTAGCTGGTGTAACTGAATCAGGTCACCGTAAATGGTCGGCGTGTCACGTTCTGACCATCGTTCTTGTGTGTTTTCCTTGTTTTAGTGTTGGTCAGGACGTGAGCTGGGTGGGCATTCTATGTTGTGTGTCTGGTTTGTCTATTTCTATGTTTGGCCTGATATGGTTCTCAATCAGAGGCAGGTTTAGTCTTTGTCTCTGATTGGGAACCATATTTAGGTAGCCTGTTTTGTGTTGGGTTTTGTGGGTGATTGTTCCTGTCTTTGTGTTTGTGGCACCAGATAGGACTGTTTCGGTTTTTTCACGTTTCTTGTTTTGTAGATTGTTGTATTTTCATCTTTATTAAAGATGTACAAAACTAACCACGCTGCGTTTTGGTCTGCCTCTCTTTCACCAGAAGAAACTGTTACACGGCGTGTCTAAACACATATTGGACACAATTTGAGGGATTTTAAATGATATTATTAGTAACCAATCAGATCAGTAACCAATCAGATCAAAAGGACTTTAGATGTTTTCAAAGGCCTCCTTGCTCACACAATCTTTTTCAGTTCTGCCCACAAATGTTCTATAGGATTGAGGTCAGGTGTTTGTGATGGCCACTCCAATACCTTGAATTTGTTGTCCTTTGGCCATCTTGTCACATCTTTGGAAGTATGCGTGGGGTCATTGTCCATTAGGAAGACCCATTTGTGACCAAGTGTTAACTTCCTGACTGATGTCTTGAGATGTTGCTTCAATATATCCACATCATTTTCCAGCCTCATGATGCCATCTATTTTGTGAAGTGCACCAGTCCCTCCTGCAGGAAAGCACCCCCACAACATGTTGCTGCCACCCCCGTGCTTCACGGTTGGGATGGTGTTCTTTGGCTTGCACGCCTCCCCCTTTATCCTCCAAACATAACGATGGTCATTATGGCCAAAAAGTTAAATTTTTGTTTCATCAGACCAGAGGACATTTCTCCAAAAAGTACGATCTTTGTCCCCATGTGCAGTTTGAAACCGTAGTCTGGCTTTTTTATGGCGGTCTTTGAGCAGTGGCTTCTTCCTTGCTGACCGACCTTTCAGGATATGTCGATATTGGACTCGTTTTACTGTGGATATAGATGCTTTTGTAAATGTTTCCTCCAGCATCTTTACAAGGTCCTTTGCTGTTGTTCTGGGAATGATTTGCACTTTTCGCAACAAAGTAATTTAATCTCTAGGAGACAGAACGCGTCTCCTTCCTGAGCAGTATGAGGGCTACGTGGTCCCATAGGGTGTATACTTGCGTACTATTGTTTCTACATATGAACGTGGTCCTTCAGGCGTTCTGAGGTCTTAGCTGATTTCTTTCTATTTTCCCATGATGTCAAGCAAAGAGGCACTGAGTTTGAAGGTAGGCCTTGAAATACATCCACAGGTACACCTCCAATTGACTCAAATGATGTCAATTAGCCTATCAGATACTTCTAAACCATGACATAATTTTCAGGAATTTTCCAATCTGTTTATAGGCACAGTCAACTCAGTGTATGTACTCTTCTGACCCATTGGAATTGTGATACAGTGAATTATAATGTGAAACAGTGAAATAATCTGTCTGTAAACAAATGTTGAAACAATTACTTGTGTCATGCACGAAGTAGATGTCCTAACCGACTTGCCAAAACTATAGTTTGTGGAGTGGTTGAAAAATTAGTTTTAATGACTCCAACTTAAGTGTATGTAAACTTCCGACTTTATCTGTAACTCTATGGCAGCACCCAAGGAGACAGAATTTTAGAGCTCTACCCTTAGACTTGGCTGTGACATACTGTCCCCTTGAGTGACAGAACACTAAGCCAATCACTGTACAACGCTCCTTGATTTCTGCTGGCTGGCCCCACCAGTTTTTTACTCAAGAAAACATTAAAAATACCATGTTTGTATGTGGCTTTATGAAAATATCTTAGGGCTAGGCCCCTTTTTTTCTCAATTTCCACCTGAATGACGTGCCCAAAGTAAACTGCCTGTTGCTCAGGCCCTGAAGCCAGGATATATATATAATTGGTACCACTGGAAAGAAAACACCTTGCAGGTTGTAGAAATGATGAAATAATGTAGGAGAATATAACACAATAGACATGGTAGGAGAAAATACAAAGAAAAACCAACGTGTATTTTTTCTTTGAGAGACCATGCTCTTACAATGGCAGGTGTAAGGGAATAAGGAAAATTAGCTCCCAGGATGCAATTCCTATGGCTTCCACAGGGTGTCAGCAGTCTATGTTCAAGGTTTCTGGCTTGTAACTTCAAAAACAAATAAGAAATATCACTTTAAGTACAGGGACACAGTCTGGAAATTCATGTTTGCGCGACAGGACGCACCTGCTGGAATCGGTTTCCTACTGAACATGCTTCTTTCCGTAAGAAATATTATAGTTTGATTACATTTTAGGGTATCTGAGGAGTCGATAGAAACCTATTTTGACTTGTTGAACCAAAGTTTAGGGGTAGATTTTGGATTCTTTCAAATCAATGGCACCAACTAAACTGACTTTTTGGGATATACTGAAGGATCTTAACTAACAAAACAACACTACATGTTATAGCTGGGACCCTTTGGATGTCAAATCAGAGGAAGATTTTCAAAAAGTAAGCGAATATTGAATCGCTAAAATCCAGAAAATCCAGAAAATCACATTGTAGGACTTTTAATGAATTTATTTGCAAATTATGGTGGAAAATAAGTATTTGGTCAATAACAAGTTTATCTCAATACTTTGTTATATACCCTTTGTTGGCAATGACAGAGGTCAAAAGTTTTCTGTAAGTCTTCACGAGGTTTTCACACACTGTTGCTAGTATTTTGGCCCATTCCTCCATGCTCCTCTAGAGCAGTGATGTTTTGGGGCTGTTGCTGGGCAACACGGACTTTCAACTCCCTCCAAAGATTTTCTATGGGGTTGAGATCTGGAGACTGGCTAGGCCACTCCAGGACCTTAAAATGCTTCTTACGAAGCTACTCCTTCCTTGCCCGGGCGGTGTGTTTGGGATCATTGTCATGCTGAAAGACCCAGCCACGTTTCATCTTCAATGCCCTTGAAGTTTTCACTCAAAATCTCACAATACATGGCCCCATTCATTCTTTCCTTTACACGGATAAGTCGTCCTGGTCCCTTTGCAGATAAACAGCCACAAAGCATGATGTTTCCACCCCCATGCTTCACATTAGGTATGGTGTTCTTTGGATGCAACTCAGCATTCTTTGTCCTCCAAACACAACGAGTTGAGTTTTTACCAAAAATGTATATTTTGGTTTCATCTGACCATATGACATTCTCCCAATCTTCTTCTGGATCATCCAAATACTCTCTAGCAAACTTCAGACGGGCCTGGACATGTACTGGCTTAAGCAGGGGGACACGTCTGGCACTGCAGGATTTGAGTCCCTGGCGGCGTAGTGTGTTACTGATGGTAGGCTTTGTTACTTTGGTCCCAGCTATCTGCAGGTCATTCACTAGGTCCCCCCGTGTGGTTCTAGGATATTTGCTCACCGTTCTTGTGATCATTTTCACCCCACGGGGTGAGATCTTGCGTGGAGCCCCAGATCGAGGGAGGTTATCAGTAGTCTTGCATGTCTTCCATTTCTTAATAATTGCTCCCACAGCTGATTTCTTCAAACCAAGCTGCTTACCTATTGCAGATTCAGTCTTCCCAGCCTGGTGAAGGTCTACAATTTTGTTTCTGGTGTCCTTTGACAGCTCTTTGTTCTTGGCCATAGTGGAGTTTGGAGTGTGACTGTTTGAGGTTGTGGACAGGTGTCTTTTATACTGATAACAAGTTCAAACAGGTGCCATTAATACAGGTAACGAGTGGAGGGCAGAGGAGCCTCTTAAAGAATAAGTTACAGGTCTGTGAGAGCCAGAAATCTTGCTTGTTTGTAGGTGACCAAATACTTATTTTCCACCATAATTTGCAAATAAATTCATAAAAAATCCTACAATGTGATTTTCTGGATTTTTTTTCTCGTTTTGTCTGTCATAGTTGAAGAGTACCTATGATGAAAATTACAGGCCTCCCTTATATTTTTAAGTGGGAGAACTTGCACAATTGGTGGCTGACTAAATACTTTTTTGCCCCATTGTATATACAGTGCCTTGCGAAAGTATTCGGCCCCCTTGAACTTTGCGACCTTTTGCCACATTTCAGGCTTCAAACATAAAGATATAAAACTGTATTTTTTTGTGAAGAATCAACAACAAGTGGGACACAATCATGAAGTGGAACGACATTTATTGGATATTTCAAACTTTTTTAACAAATCAAAAACTGAAAAATTGGGCGTGCAAAATTATTCAGCCACTTTACTTTCAGTGCAGCAAACTCTCTCCAGAAGTTCAGTGAGGATCTCTGAATGATCCAATGTTGACCTAAATGACTAATGATGATAAATACAATCCACCTGTGTGTAATCAAGTGTCCGTATAAATGCACCTGCACTGTGATAGTCTCAGAGGTCCGTTAAAAGCGCAGAGAGCATCATGAAGAACAAGGAACACACCAGGCAGGTCCGAGATACTGTTGTGAAGAAGTTTAAAGCCGGATTTGGATACAAAAAGATTTCCCAAGCTTTAAACATCCCAAGGAGCACTGTGCAAGCGATAATATTGAAATGGAAGGAGTATCAGACCACTGCAAATCTACCAAGACCTGGCCGTCCCTCTAAACTTTCAGCTCAGACAAGGAGAAGACTGATCAGAGATGCAGCCAAGAGGCCCATGATCACTCTGGATGAACTGCAGAGATCTACAGCTGAGGTGGGAGACTCTGTCCATAGGACAACAATCAGTCGTATATTGCACAAATCTGGCCTATATGGAAGTGTGGCAAGAAGAAAGCCATTTCTTAAAGATATCCATAAAAAGTGTTGTTTAAAGTTTGCCACAAGCCACCTGGGAGACACACCAAACATGTGGAAGAAGGTGCTCTGGTCAGATGAAACCAAAATTGAACTTTTTGGCAACAATGCAAAACGTTATGTTTGGCGTAAAAGCAACACAGCTCATCACCCTGAACACACCATCTCCACTGTCAAACATGGTGGTGGCAGCATCATGGTTTGGGCCTGCTTTTCTTCAGCAGGGACAGGGAAGATGGTTAAAATTGATGGGAAGATGGATGGAGCCAAATACAGGACCATTCTGGAAGAAAACCTGATGGAGTCTGCAAAAGACCTGAGACTGGGACGGAGATTTGTCTTCCAACAAGACAATGATCCAAAACATAAAGCAAAATCTACAATGGAATGGTTCAAAAATAAACATATCCAGGTGTTAGAATGGCCAAGTCAAAGTCCAGACCTGAATCCAATCGAGAATCTGTGGAAAGAACTGAAAACTGCTGTTCACAAATGCTCTCCATCCAACCTCACTGAGCTCGAGCTGTTTTGCAAGGAGGAATGGGAAAAAATGTCAGTCTCTTGATGTGCAAAACTGATAGAGACATACCCCAAACGACTTACAGCTGTAATCGTAGCAAAAGGTGGCGCTACAAAGTATTAACTTAAGGGGGCTGAATAATTTTGCACGCCCAATTTTTCCGTTTTTGATTTGTTAAAAAAGTTTGAAATATCCAATAAATGTCATTCCACTTCATGATTGTGTCCCACCTGTTGTTGATTCTTCACAAAAAAATACAGTTTTATATCTTTATGTTTGAAGCCTGAAATGTGGCAAAAGGTCACAAAGTTCAAGGGGGCCGAATACTTTCGCAAGGCACCGTATTTTATATTGTTTGCAAACTGATATGTGACACGTATTAATGACAAAATAACATGCAAAACAGACAAGCCCCCCCAAAACATATGATTATTTTTTGCAAAAAATGTGGGCTTTGCCCCACCTGCCCTGAATGACGGGTAAATACTGGTTAGGAGAAAATGTGTATGTGATCAAATTTGGTTTAGGCTATATTCAAACTTGGGCTGGCTGGCTAGGCTACCTTGACCTTTTCAATTCAAAATGATAAACTGAAATTAATCAATCACAATACTGATTACATAAATAGACTGTGTGATGCAAACCTGCATAAAGCAATCTCAGCCCTGTGAGTTCCATTGTCCAATTGCAGTGTTTGTGTCTGTGTAAAGGAACATCTAGTTTTCAAATATAACTCATATTAACAAGTACAAGGTTACTACATATTTACAGGGTTTCCATCCTCCCAAGGGCCAGAAGATTTTCCAAAATGTCATTAAATTGATGTGACCTGTTTAGAAAATATACAGTTGAAGTCAAAAGTTTACATACACCTTAGCCAAATACATTTAAACTCAGTTTTTCACAATTCCTGACATTTAATCCTAGTAAAAATTCCCTGTCTTAGGTCAGTTAGGATCACCACTTTATTATAAGAATGTGAAATGTCAGAATAATACTAGAGAGAATGTTTTATTTCAGCTTTTATTTCATTCATCACATTCCCATTGGGTCAGAAGTTTACATACACTCAATAAGTATTTGGTAGCATTGCCTTTAAATTGTTTAACTTGGGTCAAACGCTTAGGGTAGCCTTCCACAAGTATCCCACAATAAGTTGGATGAATTTTGGCCCTTTCCTCCTGACAGAGCTGGTGTACCTGAGTCAGGTTTGTAGGGCTCCTTGTGTTGTTCTGAAAGTATTACTCAAGTGTTTTATATTTTTGTATGGGCTAACACATTCCTACGTAATTTAATAAGCCATTTTGCCACAACTTTGGAAGTATGCTTTGGGTCATTGGCTGAAAAGGTGGCGCAGGGAATTCAAAAATATTCTTTAGATATATTTAACTTTCACACATTAACAAGTCCAATATCCCAAATGAAAGATAAACATCTTGTTCATCTACCCATCATGTCCGATTTTTTAAATGTTTTACAGCGAAAACACAACGTATATTTATGTTAGACCACCGCCAAATCAAAGGAAAAACGCAGCCATTTTTTCCAGCCAAAGATAAAATCACAAAAGCAGGATTAGAGATAAAATGAATCACTAACCTTTTGAAAATCTTCATCAGATGATACTCATATATGTTTTGTTCGATAATATGCATATTTATATCCACAAATTTCGGTTTACATTGACGCCATGTTCAGAAATTCCTACAAAATATCCGGAGGAATTATAGAAAGCTACGCCAGATAACAGAAATACTCATCATAAACTTTGACTAAAGATACATGTTCTACATATAATTAAAGATACATTGGACCTTAATGCAACCGCTGTATTCGATTTTTTTTAAACGTTACGGAAAAAGCCTAGCATTGCAATAATCTGAGACGGCGCTCAGACGTAAAAGTATTTCTCCGCCATGTTGGAGTCAACAGAAATACGAAATTACAACATAAATAGTCCCTTACCTATGATGATCTTTCATCAGAATGTAGTGCAAGGAGTCCTAGTTCCACAATAAATCATTGTTTTGTTCCATAATGTCCAATACTAGTGTCCAAGTAGCTGCATTTGCTATCACTTTCAGCTCACGTGCCCAAAAACTGACTGCTGGTCCAGGATAACTCGCACGAAAACTTCCAAAAGATATATTCCAGGTCGAATAAACTGGTCAAAATAAGTAGAGAATCAATCTTCAGGATGTTATTATCATATATATCCAATAACGCTCCAACCGGATCATACATTTTCAGCTGGTCAAAGTTCACAGTGAATGCTCCATTCCACTTTCTACTGAATGAGGACATCTAGTGGAAGGCGTAGGAAGTGCTACCAGATCCATATCTTGTTGGGAAAGGAGGGGGCGATGACGTCAAAGTTGTCCCAACTTTCAGGATTTCACTTCTTGTTTGGAAGATTGCCTGCCCTATGAGTTCTGTTATACTCACAGACATAATTCAAACAGTTTTAGAAACTTCAGAGTGTTTTCCATCCAATAGTAATAATATGCATATATTAGCAATCTAGGACAGAGTAGGATGCAGTTCACTATGGGCACGCAATTCATCCAAAGTGAAAATACTGCCCCCTGTCCTCAACAAGTTTTTACTTCCTGACTGATGTCTTGAGATGTTGCTTCAATATATCCACATAATTTTCCCCCATGATGCCATTTATTTTGTGAAGTGCACCAGTCCCTCCTGCAGGAAAATACACCCACAACATTATGCTGCCATCCCCGTGCTTCACGGTTGGGATGGTGTTCTTTGACTTGCAACCCACCCCCTTTTTCCTCCAACATAACAATGGTCATTATGGCCAAACAGCTCTACTTTGGTTTCATCAGACCAGAGGACATTTCTCCAAAAAATACAATCTCTGTCCCCGTGAGTAGTTGCAAACCGTAGCCTGGCTTTTTTGTTGCGGTTTTGGAGCAGTGGCTTCTTCCTTGCTGAGCGGCCTTTCAGGTTATGTCGATATAAGACTCGTTTTACTGTTGATATTAATAATTTTGTACCTGTTTCCTCGAACATCTTCACAAGGTCCTTTGCTGTTGTTCTGGGATTGATTTGCACTTTTCGCACCAAAGTACATTCATCTCTAGGAGACAGAACGCGTCTCCTTCCTGCGTGGCATGACGGCTGCGTGGTACCATTTTCTGAGGTATTGGCTGATTTCGTCTGATTTCCCCATGATGTCAAGCAAAGAGGCACTGAGTTTGAAGGTTGGCCTTGAAATACATCCACAGGTACACCTCCAATTGACTCAAATGGTGTCAATTAGCCTTTCAGAAGCTTCTAAAGCCATGACATAATTTTCTGTAATTTTCCAAGCTGTTTATAGGCACAGTCAATTTAGTGTATGTAAACTTTTGACCCAGTGGAATTGTGATACAGTGAGTTATAAGACAAATAATATGTCTGTAAACAATTGTTGGAAAAATGACTTGTGTCATGCACAAAGTAGATGTCCTAACCGACTTGCCAAAACTATAGTTTGTTAAAAGACATTTGTGCAGTGGTTGATAAACGAGTTTTAATGGCTACAACATAAGTGTATGTAAAATTCCGACTTCAACTGTATATTTTAGCAATTACATTTACTTTTGATACTTTTGATACTGAAACCAAATACTTTTCGACTTTTACTCAAGTAATATTTTACTGGGTGACTCACTTTTACTTGAGTAACTTTCTATTCAGGTATCTATACTTTTACTCAAATAAGTCAGTTGGGTACTTTTTCCACCACTGGTGGCAGGTAGCCTAGTGGGAAAGACTGTTGGGCCAGTAACAAAAAGGTAAATGGTTTGAATCCCAGAGCCGACTAGTTGGAAATTCTGTTGATGTGCCCTTGAGCAAGACACTTAACCCTAATTGCTCCTATAAGTTGTTCTGGATAAGAACGTCTAATAAATGACACAAATGTAAATTGGCCCCTTGCCCATATACAGTGGGGAGAACAAGTATTTGATACACTGCTGATTTTGCAGGTTTTCCTATTTACAAAGCATGTAGAGGTCTGTAATATTTATCATAGGTACATTTTAACTGTGAGAGACGGAATCTAAAACAAATATCCAGAAAATCACATTGTATGATTTTTAAGTAATTTGTTTGCATTTTATTGCATGCCATAAGTATTTGATACATCAGAAAAGCAGAACTTAATACTTGGTACAGAAACCTTTATTTGCAATTACAGAGATCATACGTTTCCTGTAGTTCTTGACCAGGTTTGCACACACTGCAGCAGGGATTTGGGCCCACTCCTCCATACAGACCTTCTCCAGATCCTTCAGGGGCCGCTGGGCAATACGGACTTTCAGCTCCCTCCAAAGATTTTCTATTGGGTTCAGGTCTGGAGACTGGTTAGGCCACTCCAGGACCTTGAGATGCTTCTTACGGAGCCACTCCTTAGTTGCCCTGGCTGTGTGTTTCGGGTCGTTGTCATGCTGGAAGACCCATCCACGACCCATCTTCAATGCTCTTACTGAGGGAAGGAGGTTGTTGGCCAATGTTCTCACGATACAAGGCCCCATCCATCCTCCCCTCAATACGGTGCAGTCGTCCTGTCCCCTTTGCAGAAAAGCATCCCCAAAGAATGATGTTTCCACCTCCATGCTTCACGGTTGGGATGGTGTTCTTGGGGTTGTACTCATCCTTCTTCTTCCTCCAAATATGGCGAGTGGAGTTTAGACCAAAAAGCTCTATTTTTGTCTCATCAGACCACATGACCTTCTCCCATTCCTCCTCTGGATCATCCATAGGGTCATTGGCAAACTTCAGACGGGCCTGGACATGCGCTGGCTTGAGTAGGGGGACCTTGCATGCGCTGCAGGATTTTAATCCATGACGGCGTAGTGTGTTACTAATGTTTTTTTTGTTACTGTGGTCCCAGCTCTCTTCAGGTCAATGACCAGGTCCTGCTGTGTAGTTCTGGGCTGATCCCTCACCTTCCTCGTGATCATTGATGCCCCACAAGGTGAGATCTTGCATGGAGCCCCAGACCAAGGGTGATTGACCGTCTTCTTGAACTTCTTTCATTTTCGAATAATTGTGCCAACAGTTGTTGCCTTCTCACCAAGCTGCCTGCGTATTGTCCTGTAGCCCATCCCAGCATTGTGCAGATCTACAATTTTAGCCCTGATGTCCTTACACAGCTCTCTGGTCTTGGCCATTGTGGAGAGGTTGGAGTCTGTTTGATTGAGTGTGTGGACAGGTGTCTTTTATACAGGTAAAGAGTTCAAACAGGTGCAGTGAATACAGGTAATGAGTGGAGAACAGGAGGGATTCTTAAAGAAACACTAACAGGTCTGTGAGAGTCGGAATTCTTACTGGTTGGTAGGTGCTGAAATACTTATGTCATGCAATAAAATGCAAATTAATTACTTACTTTACTCATACAATGTGATTTTCTGGATTTTTGTTTTAGATTCTGTCTCTCACAGTTGAAGTGTACCTATGATGAAATAATACAGACCTCTACATGATTTGTAAGTAGGAAAACCTGCAAAATCAGCAGTGTATCAAATACTTGTTCTCCCCACTGTAAATATATTCTTACAACTACTAATGAAGCACTGTCAGACCCTATAGGGACCTAATTTTTTCGAGGTTAGGTTACCAGATTAGGAAAAGCTCCAGGCCTCATGGAAAACAATCCTCTGGGGCCTGTGGTACCACGTCTGCATTAGGATGTCATCGGTCCCAGAAATCTTTGCATTCTGGTTTCAAAGACTAAGGGATGCAGTTTGTAAAACATGTGGGTCCAAAATTACTGATGCAATGCAATGAAATTAACCATTGACTGTAAATCGCTTTGGATAAAATTGACTAAATTATATATTAAATTACTTGAGGACCTGAAACCCAATATGATGGACTTTTGACTTAACTAGACTGAGCTTTGGAACTTTACTTTACTTGAGACCTGCCCACTATTAGTTGTGACTTGACTCGAGACTCGAAGGTTAAGATTTGAGACTTGCTTAGGACTTGTAAAAATTGTGACTTGGTCCATCTCTGGTGGATGTAGTGTGTCTGTTTGTGTGTGTCTCTGTGTGTGCGTTGGGGTATCAGTGTAAGTCTGTGTGATATATTATGCTTGATACACAAATTACAATCCGTAAAATATTTTTTGAAAATTGCAATTCGTATGATATGTTACGATGCCGCTTTGTTGTGACTAACGTTAGCCAGACTGGGGTTAGGGGTTAAAGTTAGGGTTAGGGGTTAAGGTTAGGGATTAGGGTTAGGAGTTAGGGTTAGGGGTTAACGTTAGGAGAAGGTTTAGATAATATGTAAAGTAGGTGCAAAGTAGCAGAAAAGTACTGTGTAGTTGCAAAGTTGCTAATTAGCTAAAGTTGCCCGTGAAGTGATCTACTATGTTACATCTTGTCTTTGTGGCTGTAGGTTAGGTTACAGTGAAACATGCTTAACCCTTGTCCACTGAGAACCTTTCAACACAGTATTTTTCATGCCAATGGATATCATCACTGTAGGCCACCGAGGGAGTTTCAATCAAAGGCCATTGCCAAGAATTTTCCAGATCCAGGATTAATGGGTAAGGCCACTGAAGCCTTTCAATTCAAACCGTTCAATGTGACATTTGTGTAAAATATCTCTCAATCTAAGCTTAGAGAGATCCATAGAGATCCCTCTACTGGGGAGATGGGTATTTGGGACTAAATCCTCCCAGAGACAGACGATCATTATCTTTGAGTTTCACAGTCCAAGTTCACAGTAAAATAAGAGACAGAAGTTATACTACCAAAAAAAGTGGCACTGGAAGCTCAACGTTTTCTGAATGCACCATTGAATTAGAATGAAACTACAGTGGAGTTTTGAAGCTTGAACAGTGTGCTAATAATTGAGTCTACCTAAAGCTCTACCCTTCGAATTTCACTCTCTAGAAGAAACAGGTTTGAAAGGTTTCCACACAGTTGCTGGCTTGATGATAACGATCTCTATGTGTAACCAAGCTACACATCTGCTGTATTCAGACTCTCTCGTGGGCTGAAGTACCTCATCCCACTAAATCATCCCACGACTACAAGCATGTTCACGTATTCATTGCAGGAGGACACTTTACTTCCACATCAAGCTTGACCAATGACTCAGAAATGCACTGGACTGAGAATAAAAGCCTTTAAAGCATTTGACTCTCTGTGCAAAGTGATTGGCTGGGAGATCTCCTCTACCTGACAAAATAGCTTATTTTAATCTTCGAGTACTGTACATCTTTAATGTGGTGACAGCCCTCACAGGGACAGTAACACAACAGAGGTGAATTACCTGATTGGGTCGCCTACACTTTCCCTCCAATACCCTCCCTCCCTCCCTCCTTCCATACCCTCCCATGGCTGACACATGTAATCTGTTCTGTGGTTAACTGCATGAAAGTGATGGCATGCCATAATCACATGTGTTCACCTGCTTTCAATAATTGTGTTAGAAGCTAGGAATTTTGGTTGAGAACCAGAAAATTAAATGGCTTTCTTTTGAATTGCCAGCTCATTGAATCATCATACTTCAAGTCAAATGGTATTTGTCACATGCATCAAATACAACAGGTGTAGACCTTAACCAAAAGAGATTTTAAAAAGTAAGTAAGAACATTTTGCTAAATGAACTAAAGGAAAAATAGTAGCACAATAAATTAACAATAACGAGGCTATATACAAGGGGTACTAGTACCGAGTCAATGTGCTGGGATACAGGTTAGTCTAAGTAAATTGAGGTAATATGTTCCTGTAGGTAGGGGTAAAGTGACTATGCTAGGGAATAAACAGAGAGTAGCAGGAGCATGCGTGAAGGAATGTGAATACAGTACCAGTCAAATGTTTGGACACACCTACTCATTCAAGGGTTGTTCTTTATTTTTTGTACTATTTTCTAAATTGTAGAATAATAGTGAAGACATCAAAACTATGAAATAACACATGTGGAATCATGTAGTAACCAAAAAAGTGTTAAATAAATCTCAATATATTTGAGATTCTTCAAAATAGCCACCCTTTGCCAGCTTGGTACACTCTTGGTATTCCCTCGACCAGCTTCATGAGGTAGTCACTTGGAATCCATTTAAATTAACAGGTGTGCCTTGTTAAAAGTTAATTTGTTGAATTTATTTTCTTCTTAACGCATTTGAGCTAATCAGTTGGGTTGTGACAAGGTAAGGTTGGTATACAGAAGATAGGCCTATTTGGTAAAAGACCAAGTCCATATTATGGCAAGAACAGATCAAATAATCAAAGAGAAACGACAGCCCATAATTACTTTAAGACATGAATCTGGAAAATTTCAAGAACTTTGAAAGCTTCTTCAAGTGCAGTCGTAAAAGCCATCAACTGCTATGATGAAACTGGGGACCGCCATAGGATAGGAAGACTCAGAGTTACAGTACCTCTGCTGCAGAGGATAAGTTCATTAGCTACCAGCCTCAGAAATAGCAGCCCAAATAAATGCTTCACATAGTTCAAATAACAGACACATCTCAACATCAACTGTTCAGAGGAGACTACGTGAATCAGGCCTTAATGGTCGAATTCTGCAAAGAAACCACTACTAAAGGACACCAATAATAGGAAGAGATTTGCTTGGGCCAAGAAACACGAGCAATGGACAGTAGACCAGTGGAAATCTGTCCTTTGGTCTGATGAGTCCAAATTGGAGATTTTTGGTTCCAACCGCTGTGTATTTATGAGACGCAGAGAAGGTGAACAGATGATCTCTGCATGTGTAGTTCCCACTGTGAAGCAAGGAGGAGGAGGTGTGATGGTGTGGGGGTGTTTTGCTGGTGACACTATCGGTGATCTATTTAGAATTCAAGGCACACTTAACCAGCATGGATACAACAGCTTTCTGCAGCGATACACCATCCCATCTGGTTTGTGCTTACTGGGACTAAGACAATGACCCAACACACCTCCAGGCTGTGTAAGGGCTATTTGACCAAGAAGGAGAGTGATAGTCTGCTGCCTCAGAAAACATGGCCTCCACAATCACCTGACCTCAACACATTTGAGATGGTTTGGGATAAGTTGGACCGTAAAGTGAAAGAAAAGCAGCCAACAAGTTCTCAAACATTTGACTGGTACTGTATGTGTGTGTGTGGCATCAATATGCATGTGTATGTGTTGTAGAGTCAGTGTAGTATGTATGAGTGTGTGTTTGGAGTCCAGTGAGTGTAAATCGAGCTTGTGCAAGAGAGTCAGTGCACAAAATTATAATAAGTCTGGGTAGCCATATGATTTACTGTTCAGCAGTCTTATGGCTTGGGGGTTTGAGTTTGAGTTTATTTTATTTTTAAAGGGACAGTGCACATTAATCAACGTTTCAGTAAAAGTGCCGGTTTTAGCCAGCCGGCTAATTTTAAACAGGTTATTAAAAACAATTACAATATAGACAATAGCAACACAGGACAAGCAAGACATAGCATACAGACAGAGCAACATAGAACAAGCAAGACGTAGCATACAGACATAGCAACATAGAACAAAAAGCAGCAAGACAAAATTCATAAAAGCAACAAAGTGTTTCCACACCTCACAACCTACAGACAACAGACAACATGGAAAGCGACAACACACAGCTAGGGACCATGTTCACAAATCTGATTGACCTTTATCCATGTCTTCAAGCATTTTGTGAAAGTGTGATATGTGGTTATGTGTGTCTGAAATCAAATCAAATCAAATCAAATTTTATTTGTCACATACACATGGTTAGCAGATGTTAATGCGAGTGTAGCGAAATGCTTGTGCTTCTAGTTCCGACAATGCAGTAATAACGAACAAGTAATCTAACTAACAATTCCCAAAAAACTACTGTCTTATACACAGTGTAAGGGGATAAAGAATATGTACATAAGGATATATGAATGAGTGATGGTACAGAGCAGCATAGGCAAGATACAGTAGATGATATCGAGTACAGTATATACATATGAGATGAGTATGTAAACCAAGTGGCGTAGTTAAAGTGGCTAGTGATACATGTATTACATAAGGATGCAGTCGATGATGTAGAGTACAGTGTGCGTTCTCTAATTCTCTCCTTCTCTCTTTCTTTCTCTCTCTCGGAGGACCTGAGCCCTAGGACCATGCCCCAGGACTACCTGACATGATGACTCCTTGCTGTCCCCAGTCCACCTGGCCATGCTGCTGTTCCAGTTTCAACTGACCTGAGCCCTAGGACCATGCCCCAGGACTACCTGACATGATGACTCCTTGCTGTCCCCAGTCCACCTGGCCATGCTGCTGCTCCAGTTTCAACTTCCACCTGACTGTGCTGCTGCTCCAGTTTCAACTGTTCTGCCTTATTATTATTCGACCATGCTGGTCATTTATGAACATTTGAACATCTTGGCCATGTTCTGTTATAATCTCCACCCGGCACAGCCAGAAGAGGACTGGCCACCCCACATAGCCTGGTTCCTCTCTAGGTTTCTTCCTAGGTATTGGCCTTTCTAGGGAGTTTTTCCTAGCCACCGTGCTTCTACACCTGCATTGCTTGCTGTTTGGGGTTTTAGGCTGGGTTTCTGTACAGCATTTTGAGATATCAGCTGATGTACGAAGGGCTATATAAATAAATTTGATTTGATTTGATATCTACGTATGCATATGAGATGAATAATGTAGGGTAAGTAACATTATATAAGGTAGCATTGTTAAAAGTGGCTAGTGATATATTTACATCATTTCCCATCAATTCCCATGATTAAAGTGGCTGGAGTAGAGTCAGTGTCATTGACAGTGTGTTGGCAGTAGCCACTCAATGTTAGTGGTGGCTGTTTAACAGTCTGATGGCCTTGAGATAGAAGCTGTTTTTCAGTCTCTCGGTCCCAGCTTTGATGCACCTGTACTGACCTCGCCTTCTGGATGACAGCGGGGTGAACAGGCAGTGGCTCGGGTGGTTGATGTCCTTGATGATCTTTATGGCCTTCCTGTAGCATCGGGTGGTGTAGGTGTCCTGGAGGGCAGGTAGTTTGCCCCCGGTGATGCGTTGTGCAGACCTCACTACCCTCTGGAGAGCCTTACGGTTGAGGGCGGTGCAGTTGCCATACCAGGCGGTGATACAGCCCGCCAGGATGCTCTCGATTGTGCATCTGTAGAAGTTTGTGAGTGCTTTTGGTGACAAGCCGAATTTCTTCAGCCTCCTGAGGTTGAAGAGGCGCTGCTGCGCCTTCCTCACGATGCTGTCTGTGTGAGTGGACCAATTCAGTTTGTCTGTGATGTGTATGCCGAGGAACTTAAAACTTGCTACCCTCTCCACTACTGTTCCATCAATGTGGATGGGGGGGTGTTCCCTCTGCTGTTTCCTGAAGTCCACAATCATCTCCTTAGTTTTGTTGACGTTGAGTGTGAGGTTATTTTCCTGACACCACACTCCGAGGGCCCTCACCTCCTCCCTGTAGGCCGTCTCGTCGTTATTGGTAATCAAGCCTACCACTGTTGTGTCGTCCGCAAACTTGATGATTGAGTTGGAGGCGTGCATGGCCACGCAGTCGTGGGTGAACAGGGAGTACAGGAGAGGGCTCAGAACGCACCCTTGTGGGGCCCCAGTGTTGAGGATCAGCGGGGAGGAGATGTTGTTGCCTACCCTCACCACATGGGGGCGGCCCGTCAGGAAGTCCAGTACCCAGTTGCACAGGGCGGGGTCGAGACCCAGGGTCTCGAGCTTGATGACGAGCTTGGAGGGTACTATGGTGTTGAATGCCGAGCTGTAGTCGATGAACAGCATTCTCACATAGGTATTCCTCTTGTCCAGATGGGTTAGGGCAGTGTGCAGTGTGGTTGAGATTGCATCGTCTGTGGACCTATTTGGGCGGTAAGCAAATTGGAGTGGGTCAAGGGTGTCAGGTAGGGTGGAGGTGATATGGTCCTTGACTAGTCTCTCAAAGCACTTCATGATGACGGATGTGAGTGCTACGGGGCGGTAGTCGTTTAGCTCAGTTACCTTAGCTTTCTTGGGAACAGGAACAATGGTGGCCCTCTTGAAGCATGTGGGAACAGCAGACTGGTATAGGGATTGATTGAATATGTCCGTAAACACACCGGCCAGCTGGTCTGCGCATGCTCTGAGGGCGCGGCTGGGGATGCCGTCTGGGCCTGCAGCCTTGCGAGGGTTAACACGTCTAAATGTCTTACTCACTTCGGCTGCAGTGAAGGAGAGACCGCATGTTTTCGTTGCAGGCCGTGTCAGTGGCACTGTATTGTCCTCAAAGCGGGCAAAAAAGTTATTTAGTCTGCCTGGGAGCAAGACATCCTGGTCCGTGACTGGGCTGGGTTTCTTCCTGTAGTCCGTGATTGACTGTAGACCCTGCCACATGCCTCTTGTGTCTGAGCCGTTGAATTGAGATTCTACTTTGTCTCTGTACTGGCGCTTAGCTTGTTTGATAGCCTTGCGGAGGGAATAGCTGCACTGTTTGTATTCAGTCATGTCACCAGACACCTTGCCCTGATTAAAAGCAGTGGTTCGCGCCTTCAGTTCCACACGAATGCTGCCATCAATCCACGGTTTCTGGTTAGGGAATGTTTTAATCGTTGCTATGGGAACGACATCTTCAACGCACGTTCTAATGAACTCGCACAC
Source organism: Oncorhynchus kisutch (assembly GCF_002021735.2). Lineage (NCBI taxonomy): Eukaryota > Metazoa > Chordata > Actinopteri > Salmoniformes > Salmonidae > Oncorhynchus > Oncorhynchus kisutch. The sequence continues at coordinate 21,071,276 of NC_034188.2, forward strand.
CGAATCAGCGTATTCGTCAATGTTGTTGTCTGACGCAATACGAAACATCTCCCAGTCCACGTGATGGAAGCAGTCTTGGAGTGTGGAGTCAGCTTGGTCGGACCAGCGTTGGACAGACCTCAGCGTGGGAGCTTCTTGTTTTAGTTTCTGTCTGTAGGCAGGGATCAACTAAATGGAGTCGTGGTCAGCTTTTCCGAAAGGGGGGCGGGGCAGGGCCTTATATGCGTCGCGGAAGTTAGAGTAACAATGATCCAGGGTCTTTCCACCCCTGGTTGCGCAATGGCAGTGTATTCCAAACATGGGAAGCTCTCACAGAGAAAACAGATTTACTAAAGGTGCTTTTCCTTAAGGGAACTATACAGTCACCTCTCATGGCAGGCCTTGTGGATCTGCTGCCATATGTTTGGGTTTTCTGTTTAACAAAAATACTGAGTGGAGGGGGAGCCAGGCCATTTAGGATCTTGAATACAAGACATGCGTCGGTATATTGCACAAGATTTTCCCAACTCAGGAGCTCATGCTTTCTGAGGATGTAACAGTGATGATGGCTATTGGGCTTCCTATCAAGCACTTTGAGAGCCTGTTTGTAGACAGACTGAATAGGTCTTAATGTTGTACAGCAAGCTTGGGCCCAACTAGTCAAGCAGTATGTTAAGTGGGGGAGTATCATAGATTTTAAGTACAGTTTTGCTACTGTAGAAGCTCCGGTACCGCTTACCGTGCGGTTGCAGAGAGAACAATCTATGACTTGAGTGGCTGAAATCTTTGACAAGTTAACCTTAATGATCACAGTCAATGGGTGATTCATCATCCTGGGTTACCCTACCTGCAACATGGAGGAGGGCAGCACTTTCAGGGCAGTCATCTACTCATGGTTTCTTTGATTCGCATGAAGGGCTGGGGTCTAAACAAGCCCTTGAATACTGTAGGATAACTTCAAAGCTAAAATACGGGGCTTAAGTGTCAGTGCTTATATCAATTTCAGCCTCATTGGTCAATTGATCTTGACCAGCCTCATCGTATTTCATCAAACTGCATGGAAACAATAAAAATTTGTCTGTGCATATCTTGTCTTTAAATGTCAGAGCAATAGGTGGAGAAAAGTCTATGTTGATCTGTGCTGAGCAAAACATTTGATTAATTACAAACATTGACTGATCAGAGGCTGTTGGTGAAGAGTATTGATTGGGTACTGTAAATGCACTACATTGATCCAAACTGTACCCTCACACTTGACCCTGAACCTCCTCTCTGTCCCTGTACTCCTCACTCCCTCTCTTGCCCCCTATCTCTCTCTCGCCAGAATTCAGTCAAAGTGCTTAGAAGATTGCAATGCATTTCCTGTCACGTTGTTTACATTGTGTTGGTTTGTCAACGTTGTTATGTCACTCCTCTGAAGCGCTAAACAGTTACTGAAAAACACTTGTGGATGACTTCAAAACCTTGTGAATAATTTCCCCCATCTAAACTTCCAAGGTCAGTTAGCGCAAGGACCTCCCCCTGAGGGGTGAGAAACCATTTACAGGGAGTAAATTAGTTTGCTTCAATTATCACATTATATTCAACCCATTATCATTAAATACTGACATACTTAGATAATTAGAAATTAATCCTCCATTTTTAAGCAAATTACCTTTGGACACAACAGAACACTGGATGAGAAAACAAAACAGTTTTTCATTATACATTTTTTCTTTCAATAACGTCATCTCTGAACCAAACAGAAACCAGAAGCAAGACGTTTCATGGCACTTGGCTAGTGATTATATTTATAAAGATACAGGGCGAGAGCCAGATGCAGACATGTAAGGCAGATAGTTTGAATCTCTGATATTTATTATAAAATATGGGGCAGGCAAAAGACAGGTCGTGGACAGGCAAAAGATCATAAACCAGGGCAGAGTCCAGGAGGTACAGAGTGGCAGGCAGGCTCAGTGTCAGGGCAGGCAAAGGTCAGAACCGGGAGGACTAGAAAAACAGAGTCTTGTAAAAAGCAGGAGCATGGAAAAAATACGCTGGTTAACTTGACAAGACAAGACGAACTGGCAAAAGACAAACAGAGAACACAGGAATATATACCCTGGGAATAATTGGGAAAACGGGTGACACCTGGAGGTGGGTGGAGACAATCACAAAGACAGGTGAAACAGATCAGGACGTTACAATATTAGTTTAATGAAAACATGTTGGCAGGCTTTGGAGATTAATCAATGGCCAGCCATGATCATAATAATGATGTGGGATACGGGGCCAATATCGCCATGTACCTCTGAAAGTCTGCTCTGAGAAATGGTTGCCCAACCATATCATAATCATTTGGGAAATTCCACACTAGTGGTACATCTACTATGTTTCTTAAGAAAGAGGAACATCTCAGCATTAGCCATGTATCAAAACAGGAGATCATATCTTGTCTCTCCATTAGAAAGGCACCCAGTAATTTCTCTGCTGGTAAGACGACTTTGACAAAATTGACATGTTGTTATTGAAACGACCTACTGTCAGCTCGACTGAACTAACAAGTCATCATGAAACTGACATTTATGGTGACAGGGGCTCCTGTGGAGGGATGCCAAGGGGAGGACATGTCAGCAGCCTTTTTGTGAATACCGAATATACATTACCTCTCCTAAGCATTGCTATCACGCATACTAAAGCACTGAACTGTTTCTCTCACTTTCAGAGAGGCCATCACCCAAGGCTTATGGTATGTATGCCTTGAGTAGAATGACATTTCAGTAACAAGTCCTGTTCAATGGGTACTCAGTGTACCATAATCATGTCCCATTTCTACATCAGTTTGACTGTTCTGGTATGCTTCTAGTCATCAACGTTAGCTTAAGAACACAATACTTTCCACAGTTTATCTGCTCTGTACATTTCTCCTTTAGTCCATTGGATTACAACACTATCTGAGCAGTACAGCTCACTACATTTAACAATGAACATCAAAAGTAAAGCACATTTGTCACTTGACCCAAAATGTTGCTTGTGAATAATAGAGTTATAGAAGCAGTACAACTGGAATACAGAAAGGCAAACAATGTCACTCCAACAGAGCAATGGCAGAGATAACGACACACGGCTCAGGAGAAATTTCACAGGAGAATGCCTTTCTGCATTTGCTTTCACTTATATTCCTATTAAAGTTCTAACTACACTACATTGTTTGTTATTGGATGAAACACATCATGGAACTCACCCTCTCGGTTTCAGTTTCTGGTTTGAATGTAGAGTAGGTCTTCATGTTCTTGGCTGTGAGGTGCTTAACATGAAACAGTGACAGAGAAGTCATATGTTCAGTAATACCTAATCATTTGAATACGATTTATTTCCAATAGAATTGTGCAATCATTATTGGCATGGTGTCATTGAACTTGACAAGAAGCATGGTCCTGCAATTCAATAAAGGTAGCCTATGTGGTTGGAACCAATGAGTGTGCTGGCTTCATTATAAATGTCATATTACTCCTATAATTACGTGCTGTAAGCTGTTGAAAGCGCACATTTATGGCTGTTCAGCAAGAGTTAAGGTCAATGACCAGAGTACATTTCAATATATTTGCATAAAATGTCCATATCAATCTATGCATGAATTTCATGTAATTAAGAAATCTATAACGCACACTGACTGTCACAATTACCATTTACACGGTCCCCTTGGATACAAATGTGTCATTATATTTAAAGTGTTAGAAGGGAGGTACAGGGTGAAGTGTAGAGTTTGAGATAGGCTTCGTGGTTTTTGAAAATACCGTACATGTAATTAATAATGTCATTCATTGTGAATAATCATGTATCTTTCTCTCTTTTTACTTCTCACCACTTATGCTAATCTGGTTTGAAAGTCCAAAGTGTAAACAACTTACATTTCCTATCAAGACACGTCCTAGAAAATATAACAGATATAAACCCTAACCTTTATTCTAACCATAACCTTAACCATTACCCTATCCCTTATTCTAAACCTAACCCTAACCTCAACTCTAACCTTAGCAAGCAGTTTTCATATCTCATGTCAGTCACACAGTATTTGGATAGTCCGGATTGTCCACCTGTCATACTATCAACAAACTATCTGTTGATAAACAACTGACTATCTGTTGATAGTATGACCATCTGTAGAGCATCTACAGATGGACAATCCGGACTATCCAAATAAAGTGTGACCGATATGAGATATGAAAATAACGCCATCTACAGAATAGAATATATCAAGCAAATCAATTGGTGTCAAAAAATCCCCATCAAAATCTGTCAGTTCAAAATAGAGATATATTTTTGTATTGTATGCGTCTCAATCCACTGCATCTGCCAGTGTCACACTCAGACCATGACATATCACGAAAGTCTTATCACGTAAACATCTGTAGCGTCTGAACGGTTTGACCTACAAACTATTATGACTCTCAAATCAAATTGTATTGATACACATATTTAGCGGATGTTATTGCAGGTGTAGCAAAACGCTTGTGTTCCTAGCTCCAACAGTGCAGTAATATCTAACAATTCACAACAATACACACAAATCTAAAAGTAAAATAATGGAACTAAGGAATATATAAATATTAGGATGAGCAAAGTTGTGGTGGCATTGACTAAAATACAGTAGAATAGAAGCAGTATGTAAACATTATTAAAGTGACTAGTGATTCCATGTCTATGTATATAGGGCAGCAGCCTCTAAGGTGCAGGGTTGAGTAACCGGGTGGTAGCCGGCTAGTGATGGCAATTTAACAGTCTGATGGCCTTGAGATGGAAGCTGTTTTTCAGTCTCTCGGTCCCAGCTTCGATGCAGCTGTACTGATCTCGCATTCTGGATAATAACTGGGTGAACAGGCCGCAGCTTGGGTGGTTGATGTCCTTGATTATATTTCTGGCCTTCCTGTGACATCGGGTGCTGTAGGTGTCCTGGAGGGCAGGCAGTGTCCCGTCGGTGATGCGTTTGGCAGACCACAACACACTCTGGAGAACCCTGCGGTTGCGGGCGGTGCAGTTGCCGTACCAGGCGGTGATACAGCCCGACAGAATGCTCTCAACTGTACATCTGCAAAAGTTTCTGAGGGTCTTAGGGGCCAAGGGGAATTTCTTCAGCCTCCTGAGGTTGAAGAGGCATTGTTGGACCTTCTTCACCACACTGTCTGTGTGGGTTGACCATTTCAGATCATCAGTGATGTGTGTGCCGAGGAACATGAAGCTTTCCACCTTCTCCACTGCGGTCCCGTCAATGTGGATAGGGGCGTGCTCCCGCTGCTTTTTCCTGAAGTCCACGATCAGCTCCTACGTTTTGTTGACGTTGAGGGAGAGGTCATTTTCCTGGCACCTCTCAGCCAGGGCCTTTACCTCCTCCCTGTAGGCTGTCTCGTCATTGTTGGTAATCAGGCCAACTACTGATGTGTTTTCAGCAAACTTGATGATTGAGTTGGATGCGTGTGTGGCCACGCAGTCATGGGTGAACAGGGAGTACAATGTGATGTGATGATGTGCTTGGAGGGTACAATGCTGTTGAAAGCTGCGCTAGAGTCAATGAACAGCATTCTTACATAGGTGTCCTTATTGTCCAGGTGGGATAGGGCAGTGTGCAATTCAATGGCGATTGCATCGTCTGTGGATCTAAGCAAAATGAAGTGGGTCCAGGGTGTCAGGTAAAGAAGAGGTGATATGATCCTTAACTACCATCTCAAAGCACTTCGTCATGATAGAAGCAAGTGGGGACATCTTGAAGCAAGTGGGGACAGCAGACTGGGATAGGGAGAGATTGAATATGTCCGTAAACACTCCAGCCAGCTGATCTGCGCATGCTCTGAGGACGGGCTAGGGATGCCGTCTGGGCCGGCAGCCTTGCGAGGGTTGACATGCTTAAATGTAGTAAGTAAGACAGACATGTAATGCTGGTGAGTTACTGTTGTTCTGATATACAAAAGTTATTTCCGGCTCTATGTAATAACACCAAAAATGTTCTAGGCTAATAGTGTGGGAAGTAACACGTAAAAATCTGCTTAGCAGCTAAACTCAGCAAAAAAAGAAATGTCCTCTCTACACAGAGCCCTGAACTTAACCCCATCGAACACTTTTGGGATGAATTGGAACGCCGACTGCGAGCCAGGCCTAATCGCCCAACATCAGTGCCCGACCTCATTAATGCTCTTGCGGCTGAATGGAAGAAAGTCCCCGCAGCAATGTTCCAACATCTAGTGGAAAGCCTTTCCAGAAGAGTGGAGGCTGTGATAGCAGCAAAGGGGAGACCAACTCCATATTAATGCCAATGATTTTGGAATGAGATGTTTGACGAGCAATTGTCACATATTTTTAGCCATGCGGTGTACTTCCAGACACAAATGAGAGAACACCTCACTCTGACCGTTTTAGAGTGGCCTAGCCTCGCTGGTTAGGCTGTTACATGTTATCTAGAGCGTTCGTGATTAACTATTACTATCTTTGCCTACGTTTATTGAAACCGGTCATATTCAGCAGGTGTTGCACGTTCCTAAATTAATCTGTTATACTGCACTCTGGCACAAAGACGAGAGTGCTCTGAAGTCAGAGTAGATAACCAGAGTGAATTTGTGAATGCAAAAGATATGCTAACTGGACAAAAGTCATTCAAGCTAACCAAATGAGACCTGCATCTCAGGCTGTATATAGCCACCAAAAACAATATGAGGGGAAAAAGTCAGTCACTTACCCACTCCTCCAATAACATGACATCCTCCTAGCATCTAGCTAGCTATCTGGCAAAAATTAGGCTCCATGTTTTTAGCTTGCTACATAAATAGATATGCTAGCCTATTAGCCGTGTTATTACTGACTTGTGATCATTGCCCTTGTTAGTTTGATTGTGTTGACATTCCCTTAGTTACATTCATCCATTTTTGTCCAAAATATTGAGTCATTGAAACTGAAACAGTGCATCCCGAATGGAGGCAGAAAACAACGTACCAGGCCAGCTGGGATTTACAACCTAGAAGCAATATTTTTTGAACTACCAAGAAATGTATTGGTGAATTATATTAATCATGCACTAAACTGCATCAGTATGTTCCACCAACAATGTCTTAGTGTACGTCATAGAATGTTGAGTAAAAAATAACCTATTTTAATAAAATCTCTTATACAGTTGGTTTCAGTTAAGACGGGATAAACTGTGTTCAATACCGGATGAAAACAAAGTGTAGCGAGCTTTCAGTTCACGCACCTCTATTAAACAGTACACTTCACTCTACACTCATTCTGAACAGGGCTACTTCTTCATTACACAAAGGAAAAACCTCAACCAATTTCTAAAGACTGTTGACATCCAGTGGAAGTGATAGGAACTGCACAAATATTTCTATTAAATCGGGCTTGCCATAGAAACCTAATGGAAAACAGATTGACCTCAAAAAAGAAATCCCTGGATGGATTGTGCTCGGGGTATCGCCTGCCAAATACGTTCTGTTATTCTCACAGACATCATTCAAACACTCAGTGTTTTCTATTCAATACTACCAATTATATGCATATCCTAGCTTCGAAGGCCTGAGTAGCAGGAAGTTTACTTTGGGTACCTCAGTCATCCAAACTTCAGAATACTGCCCTTTACCCCAAAGAAGTTAACTAGCAAGAACTTGAATGACTTTTGTCCAGTTTGCATATCTCTTGCGTTCACAAATTCTCAGCAAACTTATCATGTGTAAATATTTGTATGAACATAACAAGATTCAAAAACTGAGACTTAAACTGAACAAGTTCCACAGACATGTGACTAACAGAAATTGAACAATGTGTCCCTGAACAAAGGTCAGTATCTGGTGTGGCCACCAGATGCATTAAGTGCTGCAGTTCATCTCCTCCTCATGGACTGCACCAGATTTGCCAGTTCTTGCTGTGAGATGTTACCCCACTCTTCCACCAAAGCACCTGCAAGTTCCCTGACATTTCTGGGGGGAATGGCCCTAGCCCTCACCCTCCGATCCAACAGGTCCCAGATGTGCTCAATGGGATTGAGATCTGGGCTCTTCGCTAGCCATGTCAGAACACTGACATTGCTGTCTTGCATGAAATCACGCACAGAATGAGCAGTATGGCTGGTGGCATTGTCATGCTGGAGGGTCATGTCAGGATGAGCATGCAGGAAGGGTACCAGATGAGGGAGGAGGATGTCTTCCCTGTAACGCACAGCATTGAGATGGCCTGCAATGACAACAAGCTCAGTCCAATGATGCTGTGACACAACGCCCCAGACCACGACGGACCTTCCACCTCCAAATCAATCCCGCTCCGGAGTGCAGTCCTCGTTGTAGCGCTCATTCCTTCAGCGATAAATGCGATTCCGACCATCACCCCATGTAAGACAAAACCTTGACTCGTCAGTGAAGAGCACTTTTTGCCAGTCCTGTCTGGTCCAGCAACGGTGGGTTTGTGCCCATAGGCGACATTGTTGCCGCTGATGTCTGGTGAGGACCTGCCTCACAACAGGCCTACAAGCCCTCATTCCAGCCTCAGCCTATTGTGGACAATCTGAGCACCGATTGAAGGATTGTGCGTTCCTGGTGTAACTCGGGCAGTTGTTGTTGCCATCGTGTACCTGTCCCGCAGTTGTGATATTCGGATGTACCAATCCTGTGCAGGTGTTGTTACACGTGGTCTGCCACTGCGATGACAATCAGCTGTCCATCCTGTCTCCCTGTAGCGCTGTCTTAGGCATCTCACAGTACGGACATTGCAATTTATTGTCCTGGCAACATCTGGAGTCATCATGCCTCCTTGCAGCATGCCTACGGCACGTTCACGCAGGTGAGCAGGGACCCTGGGCATCTTTTTCATTAGAAAGGCCTCTTTAGTGTCCTAAGTTTTCATAACTGTGACCTTAATTGTAAGCTGTTAGTGTCTTAACGACCATTCCACAGGTGCATGTTCATTAATTGTTTATGGTTAATTGAACATGCATGGGAAACAGTGTTTAAACTCTTTACAATGAAGATCTGTGAAGTTATTTGGATTTTTACGAATTATCTTTGAAAGACAGGGTCCTGAAAAAGGACATTCCATTTTCTTTCTTTTTTTTAGAAGTTGCCATGTCTGTCGACGTCATCTTACTCAACGCGATGTTGTTCATTCTCTCAACCAGGTATTCATTTCAATTAGCAGGTGTGCCTTGTTTAAAGTTAATTTGTGGAATTTCTTTACTTCTTAATGCGTTTGAGCTAATCAACTGTGTTGTGACAAAGTAGGGGTGGTATTCAGAAGATAGGCCTATTTGGTAAAAGACCAAGTCCATATTATGGAAAGAACAGCTGAAATAAGCCAAATTAAACGGCAGTCCATCATTACTTTAAGACATGAAGGTCAGTCAATCTGGAAAACTTCAAGAACTTTTAAAGTTTCTTCAAGTGCAGTCATAAAAGCCATGGAGAGCTATGATGAAACTGGCTCTCTTGAGGACAACCACAAGACTCACCAGCCTCAAATTGCAGCCCAAATAAATGCTTCACAGAGTTCAAGTAACAGACACATCTCAACATCAACTGTTCAGAGGAGACTGTGTGAATCAGGCCTTCATGGTCAAATTACTGCAAAGAAACCACTGCTAAAAAGGACACCAATAATAAGACTTGCTTTGACAAAGAAACTGGAGCAATGGACATTGGACTGGTGGAAATCTGTCTTTTGGTCTGATGAGTCCAAATTGTATATTTTTGGTTACAACCACTGTGTCTTTGAGAGAAGGTGAAGAGAAGAGAAGGTGAACAGATGTTCTCCGCATGTGTAGTTCCCACCATGAAGAATGGAGGAGGAGGTGTGATTGTGTGGGGGTGCTTTGCTGGTGACACTGTCAGTGATTTATTTAGAATTCAAATCACACTTAACCAGCATGGCTACCACATCATTCTGCAGCGATACGCCATCCCATCTGGTTTGTGCTTAGTGGGACCAACATTTGATTTTCAACAGGACAATGACCCAACACACCTCCAGGCTGTGTAAGGGCTATTTGACAAGTGAGGAGAGTGATGGAGTGTTGCATCAGATGACCTGGCCTCTACAATCACCTGACCTCAACCCAATTGAGATGGTTTGGGGTGAGTTGGACCTCAAAGTGAAGGAAAGGGATCCAACAAGTGCTCAGCATATGTGGGAACTTTTTCAAATCTGTTGGAAAAGCATTCCAGGTGAAGCTGGTTGAGAGAATGCCAAGAGTGTGCAAAGCTGTCATCAAGGCAAAAGGTGGTTACTTTGAAGAATCTTTCAAAAATAACTGTTTTTTGGTTACTACATGATTCCATATGTGTTATGTCATAGTTGCTGTCTTCACTATTATTTTACAATGTAGAAAATAAGTTGAAAAAAAATGTAAAACCTGAATGAGTAGGTGTGTCCAAACTTTTTATTGGTTCTGTATATATACATTTTTCCAGACTTTTTTTATATCTTTTTTGTTGTTGTTTTTTGACTTCCCTTTTTGCCATTTATGAATGGGTTATTCCATGTGTTTCTATGGGCTATAGTACTAAAGGCCAACATTTTGTAATATATTTTTTGATTCCTAAAGGGGGCCCACAATTCATAATTAAATAGCAACATTGTCCATAGTATGGCCGTCTTAAAACAATTCCATATGTCAGCTTAGCACCCCCAATTCCCCAACATCTTAGACTCTAAAGAATGACTATAGTCAAATCAAATCTACATTGATAAAGCTCAGACACCCTGCAACGTGTCAATATAGCATGATGCCTCCAGTAAAGAGGCCTGGGAAAACAAGTACATACATTGAACCACCTTGCCTGAGCTAATTGGACCAGCAATATCTTTAGGATATTTACATAACAGAATCAATAGCCCTACATACACTTACTTAGAATGTAGATGCAAGGATTCCCACTGGAAGTGCCATCCACATCCACACTCAAATCAGCAAAATCAAAGGCCCCCGTCTCAAATGCGTTAAGAACCCTGAAAGACCATGTTAATGGGTTTGCTTGGCATTTGACAGTAGCCTGGTATTGGTACCAAACAGATGGGCAGGCTAATTGGATGGGTACTTATAGCTTGGTTGCCTGTGTTCCTTTGTTCCCGTTGTTGGGGTTGTAATTGGAATACACTGCATTCTGTTGGCTTGACATGCACATATGTAACTGTAGTGTGTAGTGCTCTTGCTGGCTATGCAGTACGGTTGAAATACGTAAATCATATTGTGGTTGATCCCAGGTGAGTTCTTATTAGACAACTGATGTCATTCTTGGCATTCAGCACTTCAGAGAAGGGTTAACCTATAGGGAAATTATGTAAATCACTCTGGATAAGAGCGTTTGCTAAATTACCTAAATGTTAATTAATTAAGGTATGAATAATGTATATATGTCTGCAACCATGGTAGGGTAGCATCATTGTCAGTAGTAAAATGGGTGAATTCTATGTTACTACTGTGAAACAGTACAAATTAAACCGTGGAAGACTTTACCCTTGACTCAGAAAGAGTTGAGCTTTCACTTATCAGAAAACAAGTGAATACAGTACAGTATATTAATTCAATGTCTTGTGGGAATAAGCCTCTGCCTACGATAAACGTGTCATGGGGTTCATGTTTCTCATTTTCGATTAGTAGGTAGGTCAACTTTTTGATGTGGCCAAGCCCTAGTCCATTTAATTAGAATTCCTATCTTGTCAAATTGAACAGTGCATGGCCTCCAGCCTGCCATTGCTGATTTAAATGTGGTACAACTTAATACATGTTCCCTTATCACATCATTCTCATTGACTACAGGTGTAGGATCTTACTTTCACCTCTCCTTTTTTGCTGAGAATTTTCTTGCACCACAGGAAATGCAGATGAGTTTCGTGATTTACATAAATTCACTGAAAATCCACTTCAACACAGTTATATTAACAGTATATTAACAGTATATTAACTTTACATGTAGCCTACTTTTGTCCAGCTAAAAGCCTAATCAAGCAACATTATGGACTAAACGTTCAAATAAATCCTGTTGCTGCAGGATTATTTTGCTGTGACAATATAGGTCAAATTAAGATCCTACATCTACAGCTAAAGCTCCTGGGTCTAGCATTCTGCATTAAACTTGGCTGTCACAAGGGAACTATGATCATTTTTAGCTTTGCTCTGCCAGATCCTGTTACTTCCTGTTTTAGTCACAGTAACTTTTTAAATATCTTCCACTGGGTAAAGAATAGCTTATCTTCTCTTTGATTTGTCACTTGCATAAAACTTAGAACTGAATGCGTCACACTTTGTTGTTTGATGAAAATGTGTTGATGGTGACAAATAATGTCTCCATACACCCTTGTGAATACAATATGTTCATCGAGATACAAAAACCTATGGAAAACATACTAAGGAAGTGATACAGTATGTTTATTTGACTTGGGGAAATATTGGGCTTAGGATCACTGCTTGGGAAATGTACTGCTGCTGTTACAGTGGTCCATGGTTAAGCAGTTTCTGATCAATATAACTTGTAGGTCATTCTTGATAAATGGATGTGGAGCTGCACACCAATGAAATCAGCCACATGTGTATTGTAGGAGAAAATGTCTAAGATAATGGCTAAATTATTTAACAGGATAAGCCTGCTTTCACCTGCCTTGGCCGATTAGAGTCTACTACTTTACAATGATTTCGGCTTTACACTTGTTGTTCATCTAAGGACGTATTCAGGAACAAGTCATATTTATTTAACTGACTTTAGTTCATCTCTAAACCCTGGTATTGATTCGACTAATACACGTGATGGAGAATTTGGATCTCCTCCTGGCCATCAAGCTCTGCAGATTTCATTAAGAAGACCCTTCTTTCTGGCATTCATATCTCAGGGGAAAAGATATGTGGACACAATTAAATAAAAAAAGAGGTAGAGAACTCTTCATTTGACAGAATTACCTTCATGTCAAACCAAAAGACTGATTAATTCAATAGGTCAATAGACATTTAATTTTAAATGGACTGAGGGAATTAAAAAGAGAGTGTAGAATAGTTTGACGATGAGAAATCTTCCTCATTATGAGTGGTGGAGAAGGGTTATGTATAATACCAATGATTAAGCCCAACAGGACTGGAATGGTTATACATAATGCCAGTGATTAGGCCTAACAGGACTGGATTATAGAGTGAGGCATGTACACACTGACAGACATGCATAGCCATTGCCAATTTCTAAAGAAGTTATATGAATATGTACATATATATGTTATCCTGTATGTTCGCCTTTCACTCTTGAATAGAAGATCTGGTCAGATTACACAGCTTGATGGGAAACCATTTTCTAACCCTACAGATTGTATATATGGGCTGCATAAACGGTCAACATAGTATGACTTGACCATATTGACCATCTCACATGATAGAAAACATAAAATCTTAGGACATCTGTTCTCAATTTCAAGAGTCATGGTTGAAGGGAAAAGCATAATGGCATGTTGTCAAGAAGACCTTTAGTGGTAGGGCTTTATGTTCAAACTAAAGTCAGAAGACTTTGTAATGTTAGACAGTGTTCTGTTTTCATATTAGTAGTAGTGGAAACACATTACATTATTTAGGGTGATTCAAAGAACTTAATTACACAGATTTCTACAAAAGTTATTTCCTTCCCCTTATCTGAAGGTTCCGTTTCTACAAGGTGAATCACTCCATTAGATTCATTTGGTGAGTCAACACACAGGACAGCATGTATTTAGTAAGTTTTGTTGACGGCAACAGATGGAGCCTTACCCCAGGGTAGCACATGAAATAGCTTGACAAAGAGCCATATTTTATATTTAAATACCCACACCAGAAGTGGAATCAATGTGTATGTAGTGCATAGTCACTCAGGGGAAGATAAACATTGCACACAACACTCATCTCTGCTCCGCAAACTATGATGCGGATATAATGAATGTATCTTAGTAATGCTGTTGTTCAATTAATTATATGTCAACCTACAGTACATGGAATTACATGGGCTTGTTGGATCCATAGATAAGGGGAAATTATTCATTTCTGGAATTCATAAACACTTTCAGTAGAAGTTTGACATTTCCTCTTGAATAATAACAACAGAAATTCTTCAAATCCCAGTTTTTCAAAAGTATCTTCTTCTTGTATTTAAATCTTCATTCCCGGCTCTCGTTTCATAACGCAGAAACACGGCAACAAAAATAGGCCATAAAGACAAATACATAAATTAATGACAGAAAATGAAATTCAATTTCCAGAGGCAAGTTGATGTACCATTTTTACCCTCTCGGATCGTAATTAAAAGGCAGTGAGCTGGAGAGGTGTTAAGGAGCCCAGCAGCGAGGGAACGTAAAGGCCTTTTTCATCATCCCAGTTGTGTTGCATGGTGAAATCCACAGAGAACACAAGTGCCTGAGGAACAAGACAGGAGACACTTCTTCCTCGCCATGTGAAGCTCCCACACTCCCCCACTCCACCCTCAGCCAGCTGTGACAGGCCCCCAAACAACAGCAAGGTTTATGCTCTAACAATCCCACATAAACAACATTCACCTGATTTGTTTTTCTCCCCTCAGAGCATCAGTGTACTCGTGTGTATATATTTTTCAGTGATACATTGAATAGTATTGGCAGCTTTGTTCACTGTGAGGAGTTCAGCCACTAATGATCACACATTATACACAAGCTATTCAGCTAATTCATTAGCGGTGACAACCTTAATACTGAAGTCAATATGGAAAAAGGAAAAACAGCTTAGTAGTTTTTTTCTTCTTCTCGTAAAATTGTTGCAAGCTATTTCAACATCCCTAAAATTGCTGTCTCAATGTGAACATTGACATTGATGTCCGTCCTTCATGACTCTCTTGTTTGAATGAAGCGTCATATATATGTGTGCATGGACAGTAGTTGCAGAAACAAAGATGCTGTATAAATGCTGATAGGGCAGGATTAATAGCATCGCTAACACTTTATTTGGGTATGGTGGTCCATCTGTAGATGTTCTACAGACTATTTACAGATTATCAGTCACATTTCAACTAGCTATTTACTATCCCTAACCCTAGAACTAACTTAAAATGAAATACAAACATTTATAAAATGTGATTTTTTTTCTACCGATGTCTATATACTCTACATTTTCAAAGTCAAAGAACAATTCTCAGTAATTGTACAAATAAAAAAAATGTTAAATAAAAGATGTCCTGATTGCGTATGTCTTTACATCCCAGAGTTAATTCTTGGTGGAAGCACCTTTGGAAGCCATTACAGCTGTAAACACGTTTTTACAAGATTCTATCAACTTCGCACAACTCTTACGGTAACACACAGTACCAGTTAAATGTTTGGACACACTTACTCATTCAAGGGTTTTTCTTTATTTTGACCATTTTCTAAATGTTGTACTATTTTCTACAAAACTTTTAAAATTACTGCATGATTCCATATGTGTAGTTTCATAGTTTTGATGTCTTCACTATTATTCTACAAACCATGGAATGAGTAGCTGTGTCCAAACTTTTGACTGGTACTGAATATCTATTGTTTTTGTGAAAATTGCTCAAGCTGAGAAAATGTGGTTGGGAGTCATTGATGAAAAGCAATATTCAAACCTTGTCTCTAATTTTCAAGCTGATTTAAATCAGGAACACTCAACACCTACTGGAAAGCCATTCAGGTGTGTCTTTGGCATTAAAATGTATATAATTACTCTACTGAAAAATATAACTTTTATCCCAGGGTTATGCATTCAGAAGACTGAGGCAGGGATCCTTTAACTTTTTTTTTATCTGGGCTTCGCTCTTTTCATGTTTATTTTTATCCTGACAAACTCCCCTGTCCCTGCCGGTGACAAGCATACCCATAACGTTATGCTGCTACCACAATACTTGACAATACAGAGGATCAATAACATTGCATTCACTCATTACTGGTCTTTATGACAGAGTGAAAATAATGAAGCCTGTATAAAAAAATAAAATCCACTCCAAATAATCCATTCTGTTTTCAACAAGGCTGTTAAGTAATACTGCAAGACAACATGGCAAATAAATGACCTTTTGGGCATAAATTAAAAACTACAGGTTTGAGTCAAATTCAATAGAAGTGAAAGAGTGAAACCCTCTCTATTTTCAAGTATTGTGGTTGCAGCATCATGTGAAGTAAGTTGTGTACATCGGTAGAACATTTGGCAGCAAAATGTGAAGACTGTGCAAGGTGTGTGTAGACTTTCACTAGGGACTGTAGTTTGTTGATTTTGTGACCATCTGTTGAGCATCTAAAGATGGAAAATCAATACTATCCAAATAAAGTAAACTGTGTCCAGACCTCAATGTCAAACAACAGTAGTCACACACAGATCCCACAACCTGCAGCCTAAAAAACCTGTCAGATACTGTGCTAAAGGTGCCAGACATTGTCAGAGGTGAGGGTACCAGACATTGTGAGAGGTGAGGGTGCCAGACATTGTGAGAGGTGAGGGTGCCAGACAGTGTGAAAGGTGAGGGTGCCAGACACGGTGAGAGGTAAGGGTGCCAGACACGGTGAGAGGTAAGGGTGCCAGACATTGTGAGAGGTAAGGGTGCCAGACACTGTGAGAGGTAAGGGTGCCAGACATTGTGAGAGGTAAGGGTGCCAGACACTGTGAGAGGTAAGGGTGCCAGACACTGTGAGAGGTAGGGTGCCAGACACTGTGAGAGGTAAAGTAGAATAGGTATTATTTTCCTGTCCGGCAATGTACTTGATGCATCATCTTCCCTCCCAACACATTCAATGGGGTGACATGGCGTAATTGAGTAAAGGTTCTGCACACCCCACACAATTGGAGATCGCCTTGCCGCCCAATGAGTTCCGTGCCCCAATGGTTAAGGTCATCAAACTGACACAGACAAGGCTTTTTGGGGATGCAGCTGGTGGTTGAGTGGGAGCCAGGCTGGCTTAATGGAGAGAGGGCAGGGGGAGATGGAAGAGCAGCTGCAGGTAATGAGAGGGGCACCGGTATATCCAGAGGGCTCAGGAGGGTAAGGCAGGAGAGGAGAGGTGGCAGTACAGGAGAGCTTCTGCTGATGAAATGCGGGGCAGCATTTAGCCACTGTGTGCTGGATGGCTGGATGATTCATCAGCCTCACTGAGTCAGGCAGTACCTGATTATTTGCATTTTCCCAACTAAGTCACCATGGGGGCTTTTTGTGACTGATTCTCCTCCATTGTTCTATAATCATATTCTAAATCGAGGTCATACATCTTGATTAGTCTTCCTACATGTACAGTGCATTCAGAAAGTATTCATACCTCTTGACTTATTTCACATTTTATTATGTTACAGCATGAATTTAAAAAGTATTAAAAATAATAATAATTCTCACCCATCTATACACAATACCGCAAAATGACAAAGTCGAAACATGTTTTTATACATCTTTGCAAATTAATTGAAAATGAAATGCAGAAATATCTCATCTACATAAGTATTCACACCCCTGAGTCAATACATGTGACAGTGATTGTACACCTGGATTGTACAATATTTGTCTATTAGAATTTTTTTAATTCTATTGGTTGTTGATCTATCAAATTGGTTGTTGATCATTGCGAGAGTCATTTTCAAGCAGAATTAAGTCAAAACTGTAACTCGGCCACTCAGGAACATTCACTGTCTGCAATGACAGTGTAGATTTGGCCTTGTGTTTTAGGTTATTGTCTTGCTTAAAGGTGAATTCATCTTCCAGTGTCTGGTGGAAAGCAGACTGAACAAGGTTTTCCTCTAGAATTTAGCCTGTGTTGCTTCATTCCATTGCTTTTTTTAAACCCGGAATAACTTCTTAGTCCTTCACGATTACAAGCATACCCTTACATGATGCAGCCACCATTATGATTGAAAATATGGAGAGTGGTACTCAGTGATGTACAACCATAACACGTTGTATTCAGGAAAAAAAGTGAAGTTCTTTGCAAAATTTTTGCAGTATTGCTTTAGTGCCTTGTTGCAAACAAGATGCATGTTTTGGAATATTTGTATTCAGTACATGCTTATTTCTTTTCACTCTGTCAGTTAGGTTAGTATTGTGGAGTTACTAAAATGTTGTTGATTCATGCTCAGTTTTCTCCTATCACAGCTATTCAACTCTGTAACTGTTTTAAAGTCACCATTGGCCTCATGGGGAAATCACTGGGCGGTTTCCTGAGTTAGGAAGGACACCCGTATCTTTGTAGTGACTGGGTGTATTGATACACCATCCAAAGTGTTATTAATAACTTCACCATGCTCAAAGGGATATTCAATGTCTGCTTTTTTGATAATTGTATGTGTTGGTGAAGAGATGAGGTAGTCATTCAAAAATCATGTTAAACACTGTTATTGCACACAGAGTGAGTCCATGCTAATTATTATGCGACTTGTTGAGCAAATGTTTACTCCTGAACTTATTTAGGCTTGCCATAACAAAGGGGTTGAATACTTATTGAATCAAGACATTTAAGCTTTTCCTTTTTCAACATTTTGAAAAACACAATATTCCACATTGACATTATGGAGTATTGTGTGGAGGCCAAAGACAACACATCTTAATGTAATCCATTTTAAATGCAGGCTGTAACACAACACAATATGGAAAATGTAAAGGAGTGTGAATACTTTCTGAAGGCACTGTAGGTGGTGTTCTCTCCCCAAGTAAATGAAGAAAGAGATCCTCCTTTCACCTTATTACCAGGAACCAAGACCCACCTTGAATAATTACAGCCATAATCATGTAGGTCAGCTCATGATTAAAAATAATTACAACTGATTACAGCTGATTAAGATGAGCAACAAATCAATATCAACGCACATTCATACCACACTGCCTTGTAGTTGAAGAAGAAAATTAAATAGAAAATGGACAGAGAGGGATAATTAAATATGGTCTATCATGTGTTCAGAAATGTCAAGGTTTAATAATGTAGAACATTTTGGATGAACCTCATTCCATCATTGAACTGAGAAATAGGTATTTACAAGAAATCCTCCTCCTGCAAATATTGCAGTGAATAATTTCAAACATAATTTACATTGTTCCATAAGTGTGATATTAATTACACTGTGATATTGGCATGCATAGATAGTGGAGCAGGAACACAAGTAGAATCAACAAGTAAACATGTGGCATATATACAATTGCTCATTAACAATCGGTTACATTCAGGAAACAGCGTAGAGAGCTAACCTGTTTTTGTTCTCCTCTGGGTAAAGGACTAGGAAAGACGAGAATGTAATGTCAACTCTGACCCACACATGCAGAATACAGGACAAGATGCCCTGGATAGCCAATGGCCCCATTCATGAAATATTTCAAATAGAGAAGACATCCAGTCTGAGCTTCAATCCACCACTCACCTTTCCACTCAACCAACCCAACATTTATTTTTGTCCAGAAACAATGCCACCCAACAATAAACCCCATTCTCAGGAAATTAAGGGAAGTGATTAATATGAAGAGGGATTCATTAAAGTGTTTAAAGTCCTCGACAACAAAGCCTAAGCAATGTCCCAAAATATCCCCATGAAGATATTTTAGGAAAGGACTAAGACATTAGCATTACAAAGAGGAGGATGGCGGCATTGCATGGGGATTGTCAGTAGGACGCCAGCCAATCTATTTCTGCTGTGTGGGGAAATGAGCCACAGATATCCCTGGCATAGACACAGGCAGAGAGACACAGAGAGAGGGAGAGAGAGAGAGAGAGAGAGAGAGAGAGAGAGAGAGAGAGAGAGAGAGAGAGAGAGATGGAGAGGGAGAGAGAGAGAGAGAGAGAGAGAGAGACAGAGGGAAAGTTGTAGACTGCATGTCATGAAATAATTTAGTCTTGTAAAGGGCAGGGTCAATCTAATCCCATAGTCTAATCCTGTGATCTAATCCTATATGTCCTCAGGTGCCATCAGCCCTGCTGTATCAATCTGAATATGTAAGAAAGTTGTTGAAATACATAATCCAGAAGGTAGAACAAAAATCGACCAGTTCTATATCTTATTAGTGATACAAAATGTGAGAATTTGTGAAATCTATAATTTATAACAACCATATTTATTGTGATGTAATGATACCAAATCAAATGATTTGAATCTGAATTTGTATTCAATACTGGAGAGATATAAGAAGGGAGTTACTTTAATATTAACTGTCAGGCGGTGGTTAACTAGTGCAGTGAATCAGGCGCAGGAGAGCAGAAATGAGTGTACAAGGTGTTTCATTCCATGACAGCACCATTATACAGACAATACTCAAAGTGCGGAGAAATACACGTCACTCGGAAATAACGGGCGTAAATACATAACCCGGCAAACATAACCAGCCGACAAGTACCGCCATGAACAATCAATAAACACGCACACTAACATGTGGGAAACAGAGGGATAAATAATAAACATGTAATTGGGGAATAGAAACAATGGAAAATGAAAAGTGGATCGGCGTTGGCTAAAAGACCGATGACGTCGACCACAGAACGCCGCCCGAACAAGGAGAGGGACGGACTTCGGTAGAAGTCGTGACAGGACCCTCCCCCTGAGAGAAACGACAAATGTCAGTACATATAAGTGTCTTATATCGGCTGAAAGCTTAAATTCTCATTAATATAACTGCACTGTCCAATTACAGTAGCTATTACTGAGAAAAAATGCCATGTTATTGTTTGAGGAGAGCTCCTAACAATTGTCACACCCTGACCATAGTTTGCTTTGTATGTTTCTATGTTTTGGTTGGTCAGGGTGTGAGCTGAGTGGGCATTCTATGTTACATGTCTAGTTTGTCTATTTCTATGTCTGGCCTGATATGGTTCTCAATCAGAGGCAGGTGTTAGTCATTGTCTCTGATTGGGAACCATATTTAGGTAGCCTGGGTTTCACTGTGTGTTGGTGGGTGATTGTTCCTGTCTTTGTGTTTGCACCAGATAGGGCTGTTTTTTGAGTTCTCACGTTTATAGTTTTTTCGTTAGTTTATTCATGTATAGTTTTTCTTCATTAAACAAACATGAATCATCATTCCCAGAGATAACATGAAGTGTCGTTTTGTTAAATAAAATCATTTTTTCATAACATAAAAAGGTCCATATAGCATGCACGATCGATTATGTATTTCATCTCGTTCAATTTGCAAAGAAAGAAATCTGTGAAAATCGAACCCTAAACAATGTTTCAACCAGTCAAATCATGTTTGTAATTATTCCTCAGAGATCCTAGAACGTAACCACACTTACTATATCATTAGGGGTGAAGTATATCCTAGAGGACACCAAATTTGTTCAGAGTGCGATGCCTTCATGGCACGCCGATGACGCGGGGGGTCTTCACTGGATTGACTGTAACTTTGTCAAATAAGCACCAATCGGGGTCAAACTAAGCTAGCTAGATAGCCAATGAGTTGGGCTTTACGGGAGTATCGGGAAACCCCGTATCGATGGCAAAATGTAGCTGCTAACCTTGTGTGACTGCAAGCCTTTTCCTTTTGGACAGAAATGATAAGAATATGGCGAGTTATGAAGTTATGAAAACTGGGTGTTTTGCAAATGTTGAACTTATAATATGGCTACTAATACTGGAAAAGCTAAATCAAAGTCCAAGTATACAGATTTGACAATATTCTTGCAGAAAAATGTAATGTGAATGTAAATGTCTCCTTCGCGATTTGCCAAAAATATACCTAGGTGACTTCACACTAAATGTTATGTAGTTTGCTCATACTTCAAGTTATCCGTCTGACACTTTGCACATACACTGCTGCCATTTTGTTACAACCAGAGTGATGGCTAGATGTGGGACCTTTCTGTTGCATTTCAAAGATGGTGTATTTTCTTCTACCAGATCTATTGTTTTATATTCTCCTACATTCAATTCACATTTCCACAAACTTCAAAATGTTTCCTTTCAAATGGTACCAAGAATATGCATATCGTGCTTCAGGGCCTGAGCTACAGGCAGTTAGATTTGGGTATGTCATTTTAGGTGAAAATTGAAAAAAAAGTGGGCTATCCCTAATTAAGGGGCGGCAGTGTAGCCTAGTGGTTAGAGCATTGGACTAGTAACCGAAAGGTTGCAAGTTCAAATCCCCGAGCTGACAAGGTACAAAAGCTGTCGTTCTGCCCTTGAACAGGCAGTTAACCCACTGTTCCTAGGCCGTAATTGAAAATAAGAATTTGTTCTTAACTGACTTGCCTAGTAAAATAAAGGTAAAATAAATAATAACTCCTGAACTTATTTTAAGGCTTGGCATAACAAAAGGGTTGAATACTTACTGACTCAAAACATTTCAGCTTTCAATATTGTAAAACAATTGAAAAGCATACTTCGACTTTGACATTATGGGGTATTGTGTGTAGGCCGGTGACAAAAATCACGATTTAAACCATTTAAAATTCAGACTGTAACACAACAAAATGTGGAAAAAGTCAAGGGGTGTGAATACTTTCTGAATAATATGTCTGACATCACTTAACATTAGACCTTGAATGCAGCACATCTGGATGTTGCTCTCCTTTGGCTGTAGGTAGAGTGTTGGGTAGGACAGGCAATAGTGTCTACCAGGACTGGTCCCCCAGTCGGCAAAACTGCTTGTAATTGTAAAATGTAAAAATTGGTTGAAATGAAGTAATTTATTCCAGTTTTGCCCACTGAGTCAGTGGTGGCTGACAGCATTGTAAATAGTCAGACAGTCTATCAAGGTATTTAGAGAAAGGAGAGAAAGGACAAAACTATTCCATCATTCCCTCTTTTCCCTTTAAAGAACTTGAAAATAACCAGGATTTTCTTTTAGAAAATATCTTACTAGACTGAGGAGTGGTTTCAAACCTTTTCCATTCCGGGGACCACCGAATCACTTTTGAGGACCACCATTCACAGATTTTGTTTTACATAAAATATCTTGCCGGTCAAATTTCAAGTACATTTTATGAGATTAAAGGCTTATTATTATTAGAAACTATTTGCATTGTGAAAAGTTATTCTGAGTTCCTCTTTATACCATTAATACTCCCCCAAAATTGTATTACTTTTGAAGAACAATTGTTTTGGACACCCTGCAGACCACAGGTTAAAAACCACTGCTCTAGCTAGATACTAGATGTGTTAATCTACAGAATGACTCAAATAAAATAAAAGACAGCCAGTCTGATCAATTATACAAACACACCTAAGTGGTCTGAGTACCTAACGCCACAGGGGAGTCTAATTTAGCTTTGGAGCAGTGATGTTACATGTTATCTGTCCTTGTGAAAAAAGGACCAGCAAAATGCAAATGTATTCCCATTTCATATAGATCCATCCAGCTTCAACAAATTGATGCACAACTTATTAGCGCCATTATTTCCCTCCAACTAATAGACTAAATCATTGACATAGCCTGTTTCCATGACAACATATTCTCTTTTGCATGCTGGTCAGACCAGCATTGTGAAGCCTGTCTCTCAGTATTTATTAATTCTATCAACACTAGAGACAAATACAAGACCTACACAACAAACCAATGCTCACAAAACATCCCACATGACAGTTTCATATGATTGTGTCCTTGATACGCGAATCCTGAGGATAACTTGAATCAAGATGATGATTTCAGGGATATGAGAAAATGTTTACATACCACACTGTCTACTTACAACTGCAGAGACCCATACGCACACACAAATGTAACTTTTTGAGAAATTCATTGTTGCAAGAAAGTTTGTTGAAATGTGTTGCATGGAAAAGCTACCACAGCTAGTAAGACATAAACCAAATACAAAAGACATAAATACAATCACATACGCAACCCTCTTTTACTACAGTTTAACAACTGAGAGTGCTGACACTGCAAAGTCAGTAGTTGAATTTAAAGCTGCTGTCATTTATTGAAAAAGTCACGAGGGCAAAGCAGCAGTAAAAATGATGTGCTTTTCTGGTGCTCACTAGTGGATTTGGACTTTAACAAGCTCAGAGGTGGGCAGTGAGAATTTGTCTGATGAGCAACGGCTATGGCTACATAGCATGGATATGACAACAAAGTAAAGCCATATCCTTCCAGCTAGCGACCGGCACAATACACTACTTCATATCTCAAGAGAGCTGTTTTGGTGGAAAAAATAGATAACCAGAGCAAAAGTTGCCGAATACACAGGTTATTTGTTTCCATGCCTGAGTCTGTTTGAGCGTGACAGTTATTTACTGCCATTTCCCTAAAGCTTGATGTGACATACAGAAGACTGATATAATGAAGCACAGACGGACCAGCTCTATCCACTATTGACAATTGGTGAGACTAGAGTGTGAATAGTCAGCCCTACACCTCCCCATGTCTAAACATGAAAATGTTATTGTGCGTTTCTCTGTCACCGTTTGAATCAGTAGCCGTGTACATGTCAGCAGAGAGCACCGTTTGAGTCATTAGCAATGTACATGTTAGCAGAGAGCACTGTTTGAATCATTAGCCGTGTATATTTTAGTGGAGAGCACTGTTTGAATCATTCGCTGTACCTGTTGGCAGAGAGCACTGTTTGAATCATTAGCCGTGTATATGTTAGCAGAGAGCACCGTTTGAATCATTAGCCGTGTACATGTTAGCAGAGAGCACTGTTTGAATCATTAGCCGTGTACATGTTAGCAGAGAGCACCGTTTGAATCATTAGCCGTGTACATGTTAGCAGAGAGCACCGTTTGAATCATTAGCCGTGTATATGTTAGCAGAGAGCACCGTTTGAATCATTAGCCGTGTACATGTTAGCAGAGAGCACTGTTTGAATCATTAGCCGTGTACATGTTAGCAGAGAGCACCGTTTGAATCATTAGCCGTGTACATGTTAGCAGAGAGCACCGTTTGAATCATTAGCCGTGTACATGTTAGCAGAGAGCACCGTTTGAATCATTAGCCGTGTATATGTTAGCAGAGAGCACTGTTTGAATCATTAGCCGTGTACATGTTAGCAGAGAGCACCGTTTGAATCATTAGCCGTGTACATGTTAGCAGAGAGCACTGTTTGAGTCATTAGCCGTGTACCTGTTGGCAGAGAGCACCGTTTGAATCATTAGCCATGTATATGTTAGCGGAGAGCACCGTTTGAATCATTGCCACCAATGTTCCTTATATGATGCATCACTGCACTGCACTACTCCTATACAAACAGGCCATCTCTGTATACTACATTCAAGACCCACCGGTTGATGCTAATTTCTAAAGCCCTCTTAGGCCTCACTCCCCCCTACCTGAGATACCTATTGCAACACTCATCCTCCACATCAGGGGTGTCATACAGCCCATTCAATCCGGCCCTCGGGTGGTTTGAGTGAAAAATGTATAAAATAACAAATACGACCTAAATCAACATTGAAATGACTAAAACCAGATGGAAACTGTGTAGAAATTATAATGGACCTACATTTATAGTCTACTCACTCTGTCCAGCTTGACAACAGTCATTTATAGTCTCTTCACTCTGTCCAGCTTGCTAGCAGTCATTTATAGTCCCTTCACTCTGTCCAGCTTGACAACAGTCATTTATTGTCTCTTCACTGTGTCCAGCTTGACAACAGTCATTTATAGTCCCTTCACTCTGTCCAGCTTGCTAGCAGACATTTATCGTCTCTTCACTCTGTCCAGCTTGCTAACAGACATTTATCATCTCTTCACTCTGTCCAGCTTTCTCACAGTCATTGAAACGAAAGCTAGACAGTCAGGGAGCATTCACAATTCTAAAAGATATGGATTGAGGAAACATTTTTTGGCAAATTTTTACAGTGAAGAAATATAATACATTTTAAGTGTGGCCCCCCCGGACCTCGGTGAAGACAGAATGCGGCCCGTGGGGCAAAATGAGTTTTACACCACTGTTCTACATAAAGCAGCATATCTGCCAATCATACAATGTTAAATATCCCAAACACATCCATGGATATCTCCTCTTTTCAGTTTGCCACAGCTAGCGACTGGAACGATTTGCAAAAAATACTAAAGCTGGAAAGTTTGATCTCTGTCTCAGCTTTCAAGGACTCCATCAAGGAGATTCTCACTGACAGTTGTAGCTGTTATGTGTGATGTGCTTTGTCTCTGCCTATTTTGTCCCTCGTGCTGTTGTCTGCACTCAACCATGTTGTGTTGTTGTCTGCTCTTAATCGTGTTGTTGTCTGCTTTGAAACATGTTTATTTATTTATTTTATTGAAAGTTTATTTAACTCGCAAGTCAGCTAAGAACAAATTCTTATTTACAATGATGGCCTACCAAAAGGTGAAAGGCCTCCTGGGGGACGGGGTCTGGGATTAAAAATACAAAATAAAGGAAAAAACACGCATCACAACAAGAGAGACGCCACAACACTACAAAAAGAGAGACCTAAGGCAAGAACACAGCATGGAAGCAACACAACATGACAACAACAAAACATTGTTAAGAGCAGACAACAACAGAACATGTTGTGATGTTGTCTGCTCTGAACCATGTGGTGTTGTTGTCTGCTATTAACCATGTTGTGTTGTCTGCTCTTAACCATGCTTTGTTGTTGTCTGCTCTTAACCATGCTTTGTTGTTGTCTGCTCTTAACCATGTTGTGTTGTCTGCTCTTAACCATGCTTTGTTGTTGTCTGCTATTAACCATAGTGATGTCTGCTCTTAACCATGCTTTGTTGTTGTCTGCTATTAACCATAGTGATGTCTGCTCTTAACCATGCTTTGTTGTTGTCTACTTTTAATCATATTGTGATATCTGCTCTTAACCATGTTGTGATGTCTGCTCTTAACCATGTTGTGATATCTGCTCTTAACCATGTTGTGATGTCTGCTCTTAACCATGTTGTGATGTCTGCTCTTAACCATGTTGTGATGTCTGCTCTTAACCATGTTGTGATGTCTGCTCTTAACCATGTTGTGTTGTCTGCTCTTAACCATGTTGTGATGTCTGCTCTTAACCATGTTGTGTTGTCTGCTCTTAACCATGTTGTGATGTCTGCTCTTAACCATGTTGTGTTGTCTGCTCTTAACCATGTTGTGTTGTTATCTGCTCTTTACTATGTTGTGTTGTCTGCTCTTAACCATGTTGTGTTGTTATCTGCTCTTTACTATGTTGTGTTGTCTGCTTTAGCCATGTTATGATGTACCATGTTGTGCTGTTGTCTGTTCTTAATCATGTACTGTGGTTGTCTGCTCTGAACCATGAAGTGTTGTTGTCTGCTTTTAATCATGTGTGTTGTCTGCTCTTAACCATGTTGTGATGTCTGCTCTTAACCATGTTGTGTTGTTTCCTGCTCTTTACTATGTTGTGTTGTCTGCTTTAGCCATGTTATGATGTACCATGTTGTGATGTTGTCTGTTCTTAATCATGTAGTGTTGTTGTCTGCTCTGAACCATGAAGTGTTGTTGTCTGCTTTTAATCATGTGTGATGTCTGCTCTTAACCATGTTGTGTTGTTGTCTGCTCTTAACTATGTTGTGTTGTTGTCTGCTCTTAACCATGTTGTGATGTCTGCTCTTAACCATGTTGTGTTGTTGTCTGCTCTTAACTATGTTGTGTTGTTGTCTGCTCTTAACCATGTTGTGATGTCTGCTCTTAACTATGTTGTGTTGTTGTCTGCTCTTAACTATGTTGTGTTGTTGTCTGCTCTGAACCATGTAGTGTTGTTGTCTGCTCTGAACCATGTAGTGTTGTTGTCTGCTCTGAACCATGTAGTGTTGTTGTCTGCTCTTAACCATGTTGTGTTGTTGTCTGCTCTTAACCATGTGGTGATGTTGTCTGCTCTTAACCATGTTGTGTTGTTGTCTGCTCTTAACCATGTTGTGATGTTGTCTGCTCTTAACCATGTTGTGTTGTTGTCTGCTCTTAACCGTGTTGTGTTGTTGTCTGCTCTTAACCATGTTGTGATGTTGTCTGCTCTTAACCATGTTGTGATGTTGTCTGCTCTTAACCATGTTGTGTTGTTGTCTGCTCTTAACCATGTTGTGATGTCTGCTCTTAACCATAGTGATGTCTGCTCTTAACCATGTTGTGTTGTTGTCTGCTCTTAACCATGTTGTGTTGTTGTCTGCTCTTAACTATGTTGTGTTGTTGTCTGCTCTTAACCATGTTGTGTTGTTGTCTGCTCTTAACCATGTTGTGATGTTGTCTGCTCTTAACCATGTTGTGTTGTTGTCTGCTCTTAACCATGTTGTGATGTTGTCTGCTCTTAACCATGTTGTGTTGTTGTCTGCTCTTAACCGTGTTGTGTTGTTGTCTGCTCTTAACCATGTTGTGATGTTGTCTGCTCTTAACCATGTTGTGATGTTGTCTGCTCTTAACCATGTTGTGTTGTTGTCTGCTCTTAACCATGTTGTGATGTCTGCTCTTAACCATAGTGATGTCTGCTCTTAACCATGTTGTGTTGTTGTCTGCTCTTAACCATGTTGTGTTGTTGTCTGCTCTTAACCATGTTGTGATGTCTGCTCTTAACCATGTTGTGATGTTGTCTGCTCTTAACCATGTTGTGTTGTTGTCTGCTCTTAACCATGTTGTGATGTCTGCTCTTAACCATAGTGATGTCTGCTCTTAACCATGTTGTGTTGTTGTCTGCTCTTAACCATGTTGTGATGTCTGCTCTTAACCATAGTGATGTCTGCTCTTAACCATGTTGTGTTGTTGTCTGCTCTTAACCATGTTGTGATGTCTGCTCTTAACCATGTTGTGTTGTTGTCTGCTCTTAACCACGTTGTGTTGTTGTCTGCTCTTTACTATGTTGTGTTGTCTGCTTTAGACATTCTTTAATGTACCATGTTGTGCTGTTATCTGCTCTTAATCATGTTGTGTTGTTTTCTGCTCTTAACCATGTTGTTCTGTTGTCTGCTCTTAACCTTGTTGTGTTGTTGTCTGCTTTGAACTGTTGTTTTCTGCTCTGAACCATGTTGTGTTGTTGTCTGCTCTGAACCATGTTGTGTTGTTGTCTGCTCTGAACCATGTAGTGTTGTTGTCTGCTCTGAACCATGTAGTGTTGTTGTCTGCTCTGAACCATGTAGTGTTGTTGTCTGCTCTGAACCATGTTGTGTTGTTGCCTGCTCTGAACCATGTAGTGTTGTTGTCTGCTCTGAACCATGTAGTGTTGTTGTCTGCTCTGAACCATGTTGTGTTGTTGCCTGCTCTGAACCATGCAGTGTTGTTGTCTGCTCTGAACCATGTAGTGTTGTTGTCTGCTCTGAACCATGTAGTGTTGTTGTCTGCTCTGAACCATGTAGTGTTGTTTTCTGCTCTGAACCATGTAGTGTTGTTGTCTGCTCTGAACCACGTAGTGTTGTTGTCTGCTCTGAACCATGTAGTGTTGTTGTCTGCTCTGAACCATGTTGTGTTGTTGCCTGCTCTGAACCATGCAGTGTTGTTGTCTGCTCTGAACCATGTAGTGTTGTTGTCTGCTCTGAATCATGTTGTACCATGTGTTTTTGCCATAGGTCTCCCTTCATTTAGTGCGGTGGTGTCTCTCGTTATTGTGCTTTGTTTCCACAGTATGTCTGCTGATGTATCTGTGCTTTAGTCTTCCATCTGTGGTGTCTTTCCTGTTTTTCACTTTTAATCCCTGCCCTTTTCCCCACAGGAGGCCTTTTGCCTATTATAAAATAGAATAATTGCCATGCAGTCATTGTAAATAAGAATTCGTTGTTAATTGATTTGCTTGTGAAATTAAGGTCAAATAAATAAAACATGAAATAGAAAGGATTATCTGCAGCATGTGCATGGAGGACAAAATATTTGGCACCTCAGGTATAGATAGCATTTATTCTCACCCCTCACTAAGTAAGTTAACATGTTGTCCTGGAAACTACCAGATATTGAATATAAAATAGAAATGGATTGCATGTCGTGGGGAGGACATCTATGGAGATTTTCATCTGTATCCTATATGTGATGCAGGTAGATCTGATAGATATATAGATAGATAGTAGATCATACATGAAGCTGACTCTTTTAAGGTAAAATAATTATCCTGCACTGATTAGGGGAAACTGTGGTGTCCATGGAAACGATCCTACTGGAGGGTTTTTAAAGTGAGATTAGACCATTGTGTATGTCACACTGCAATGAGAAGCAGAATTTGCCTGGCTTAAAGATAGCCTTTATTGTGCACTATGCAAGAACCCACTAAGCCTCCATATGTAGTATACTACTATTCGAGTTTGAAATACATGCTATTCTAGAAGTTAATGGTAGCGTCTATGAGGAATGTATATGGTGGGGTCAATGGAGGTTGGATAAGAGCCAGGGGCCTGGAAAGTTACCAAGTAAGGGAAAAAGGTCACATGGTTGCGGTCACTGATTAGGCTGGAGAGCTGTGGATTAGTGAGGAATGTGGGCCAAAGTCAGGTCAGGTCACATGAATGGAGAAGGAATGGTTTTATTACACACATCACTTAAGTTCCTGCCTAGCAACAGATCATTCATCATTATGACTATCTATCATTCTGACTATCTAGCAGTATAACTATCTATTATTGACAATCCATCATTATGACTATCCATCATTATGACAATCCATCGTCATGACTATCCATCATTATGACAATCCATCGTCATGACTATCTAGCAGTATAACTATCTATTATTGACAATCCATCATTATGACTATCCATCATTATGACAATCCATCGTCATGACTATCTAGCAGTATAACT